>NW_022146732.1:0-197500 GCF_002938485.1 Sitophilus oryzae | reverse complement strand
CCACAGACAGTCGACTTGGTACTTTGTAGAACACTACCATAACTGGGTGCTTAACCATTGCATTGTTTGGAATAGCATACTGCTGTTTATTATCTTCTAGGAAGATACGAGAACTGACCCTCCCCATAAGTAGCTCACGCACTGAGACTGGTGGAGTCTCACAAGCTCTCCAAGATTAGCCGGACAATCACGCTACCCACCAGCGGATGAGTGCAGCGAAGAGGGCGAGGCCTTTCTCCCAATCAACGGAAGCAGAAGCATATATCTAAGTATCCCAGTTAATAACCTATTTTACATTATAATATAGTCAAGACTGTCACAGCCAGCCAATTGTCGTACTATAGTGAGAAATTGTTAAGTAGAATATAAGTAGTATTTTAAAAAAAAATAAAAATCTTGTTTTATTTAATTCCAAAGCATACTTCTAAATTCATCAACATATAGAATTTCGTGGGTTATAAATTGATATATTTTACTTTTGCACTA
Organism: Sitophilus oryzae; assembly: GCF_002938485.1. Classification (NCBI taxonomy): domain Eukaryota; kingdom Metazoa; phylum Arthropoda; class Insecta; order Coleoptera; family Curculionidae; genus Sitophilus; species Sitophilus oryzae. The sequence goes on along the minus strand of NW_022146732.1, from coordinate 197,014 downwards.
TTTACCACTGAATCTCTGCATATATTTTTATTTTTTTTTTATAACGGGATAGGTTTGCAAATATCTAAAAGCTTGCATTATTAGCTTGCATTATTAAAGCATTTTCCAGGTGTTCGACATTGTATTAGTTGCCACGATATAGTTCATATTTCAAAAATCCCCAAAATCAGAAATCGAGAACGGACAAATCCGGGAATCAGGGAGACCATCATATGGGTCCATTCATTGGTTCCAATTCATTGATAATTCAACAAAATTCTAATATTTGCATTGTAAATTAAGTTGTGAGGGGTGGCCCCATCTTGTTGAAAGTATTATTTTACGTAAATTAGCTAAAGAAATATTTAAAAGTTCCGATACGATAGCTTACAAGATTTACAAATAGTGGTAGAGAGTTAAGTTTCCCTAACATATAAAGAATTTATTAGTGGCTCTCAAAATAAAACAAAAGACAGATAGCAGTATACTTTTAATAATTCTTTAGTTTCTTTTATTATCAATCATGGCCTACTAATAAATATTATCTTATAATATTTTTTTTAATATTGCAGTAAATAGTGAAAATAAATATAGAGTGATAGTTTTGAGAAGTTTATGGCAAGCCAGATCATATAATTTATAAATATACAGGGTGTTCCACTTAAGTAAACATAACTTTAGTTCATATCTTTAAAAATATTGTTTTTGTAGAATAACAGACTACGCCATTCTATTCTACGTAAAAAGTTCTTCAAGAGTCAGTTTTCACCTTCTCGATATCATCAATAATAACGGAGACACGGGGGCTGTCCCAAACTGCAAAATTTTCGAAAAGACCCTGTAGCTCAGAAACGAAGAGGGCAATGAAAATTTTCTTGACAGCATCTTCCGTTTGACAAAAAAGTGGCACAGCTATGTGCAAACCCTTCTATCATCACGAATAACGGAGATACCGTATGATTTCAACCGAAATGGCCTGTACAGGGTGAGTCAACGATAAAGTAGTCCATTAACCCATTTGTTTCGAGGTTTACAAAAAAAATTAAATATAAAAGTTAGAGGAAAGGTTAAGATACACATTTTAAAATTATTATAGAGTATATAGGGTGCTTTAAAAAAGGGTGGCGGATGTAAAATATGTTTTTTTGTAAATACAACACCCTATTTCTTATTAGATTTTTAGATTCTGCGTAAAATTATTTTTTTATATATAATGTCATATACCTAAAATTCATAGTTTTTGTAATATTTAAATTTGTTTAAACAAATGTTAAATTGCAGTGTAGTAAAAATTGTCACCATTGTTTCTGAAGTTGGAATGCCAAAATTTGGTATAATAGTTTTATAGAGATAAAAAAAAGCTATTATTGTTATTTAGTTTAAATGTGTTGATGTTGTTAAATATAGTTTAAATTGTTATAAAATTCTGCATCTCTCATTGCAAATATTTTTTTCGTTTTAAATTGCTGCTTCATAGCTGCAATTTTTTGCATTACAACCGGCGCCGTTCAAAGCCTACTTATTCAAATTTTCAAAAACTCCAGCTCAAAAAAATCGAGCAAAAAGTATGCTATATTTTTGGAAAGGTAATTTTTAAATTCTTTCGATGAATTAAAAATATACAGTATGTCCTATATAAAAAGTCAAATTTTTTGTTAATAATTCTTAAATTATTAATTTAAAAAAAAACCACAAACCTAAACCATTAAATTCTACGAAAAAATGCGATTTGGAAGTGTTTTGATAAAATACAAAATTTTCTATAGCCAAAAAGTTACAGCAATTGGTTAAAAATGCACTCCGGCAAACTCCGAAACGGTAACACATATCGATGTGCGATTTTCACCATCATGTTTTTAATAAAAATTGAGCTCCAGACACATCTTCAATAGAAAAGGATGTTTCCCTTTAAAAGCGTTGAATTTGGCCCACCCTGTACATATATATGTAAGCTAGCTGAAATGTGTTTTGATTGTGAGTTTCTTTATCTCTCTCTTGCAGTGTCCTAATGATCCAAATAAATTTAGGATAAAGGACCAACAAACTTAAAAAAATACCTCTCAACATTTTTTTTTCAATTCTAGCCCAATTTTGAAAAAAGCAGGACATCAAATTTTTAATATTTAAAAACCAAAATAATTATTATGATATTTTTACAACAGCCTTGATAAATAACCTCGGCACCAGACTTAATTGATTCAATCAATTAGTTATTCAGGAGCTATTAGCAGCTCCGCAACCCTATTTGAATTAATTAATATACTTAATCGATTATCCGGGTAGCGAGATTTTGCGGTCTCAGATTCTGGTCTCTGAAATGAATGTTGCGGTATAGGAAATTGTAACGCAAATTGTTACTTAGGATATTTAATTATACATCTAAATATCTGAAAAACTGAACACAATGATTTGTTTCTAGACTAAATAGCTAAGGAGCTGTGACAAATCTATTTGATGTAACTTTATCTTGCACATTGGCTCCACGAAAAAAGTTAATATGGCTCGTAAAACAGTAAAGGCCCTTTCAAACCAAGGAAACATTGCAAAACAGACTTTTAAACGTTGTCAAATTTTTGTAAATTTAATATACCTACAGGGTAATTCGCGGCCATGGTACGTTTATGGAGAACCGGTGATAGGATGATAGGAACCTGCACCATCAGTCTAAATGATTTTTAGCATTACAGTGTTGCCGCTTCATACTAAAAGTGGTAGCATCTTTATCATTTTAAATCGAACACCCGGTATATTATTATATTTTTCAAAACTACTTCCATATCTCAAAATTTTTGAGAAAAACCAAACCAAACCTATGATAGTTTTCGAGATATAAAATAAAATATGTGTAAAATTCACAAAAACATGATCTTGAATAAAGCATATTGAAAGCTAAAATTTAATTTATAGGTTAAGAAAAGTCGACATATTCGATCTGTCTAAACCAACTGATTGGATATCAAACAGGGAGATTAGAAAAAAAATAAGTATTTTCGTTTGTTATAAAATCGGTGAAATTATTTTTTTTTAAATTCAAGCCTATGAAAAATCGAAACCCAAATAAAATTCCTTTTCAACGATATATCATGTTCATATACCTAAACCTTCTGGTTTCTTAAGCAAGGTCATTTGGAAGATAATAATAATTCTATTAATAGTTGTTTCGTTTAAAGAAAATCGTTACCATGGCAAATATTGAAACTTTATAAATATCAGTTTAGAGTTTGAGTGCTAAATTTCTAAACTTGTCATGGTAACGAAATTCATGAAATTAAACTGTAATAATAGAATTATTAATTTTTAAATAGCTGGACTTAAGAAACCGGAAGGCTTAGGTATAGCAACATGCTAAATCGTTGAAAAGCAATTTTATTAGTCTGCTGATTTTTGAAATAATATACATAGGGTTGAATTTAAAGTAACAAAGATTTGAGCAAATTTATAACAAACGATAATAAATAATAATTTTATTCTATGTGTATAATATCCAATAGGTTTATTTAGACATATCGAATATATCGACTTTCGTTAACTTACAACCCAAATTTAAAATAATAATTAAAACTTTTCACTTAGTCACAATCCACAACACAAAATGAAAGTATTTACACACTCTATATCTCTAAAAAAACCTTTTCATAATTAAAATAGACAAGGCAACGGCCCAGCTACGTCGAAACACCGGTTCCCATTAGAACACCGAAGTTAAGCGACGTAAGACGATACTAGTGGATGGACGGGTGACCGGTTCGAAACTCTGTATCGTGCTGTTGTCCAAAAAAAAAGCAAAAGTGTAAAATCTATTGACACACACTGCTCATTCACGCCGGTTCGAGGCCGGATGAGATCGCATATTTCGTGAGTAAGAGTAGATTTGGACACTTGCCAAGTCGGTAGGCCATTGACCATGATATGGCCGAGGACCGCGGTTCGGATTCCGCGTAAACAAAGTAGGCCCCGCATTTAGGCAAAACGTACCGCGTATTAACCCTATGGTAAATCCGCCGCGTTGATTGAGATGATGATTGATGAGACGTTTAAAAGCGGGTACGTATTGCCCTCACATTAAAGGCGGCTTGATGCCGGTGTAACAGAGCAAGAACGCATTCGGAAAAAAAGAGAGAATAATAGATGCGTAGAGCACTTTGTTTGCTACAATATGCTTTAAAGATATTAATAAATATGGAAATGGATACATTATTACCACAAAAATTTACCTATCGAGTCGTAAGTAATGTGAATGACCAAATTACTCTTTATTCTAACATCGACAGCAAAGAAAATTGTGACAAATGGGTTGAGCTTTTTTCAAAATTGACTTCAGCATCGTGGATTGCAAAATTAGATAAGGTATAATTAGAAACTCCATGGATCAGCCATTCGTGGGCAGCCCACTGCAATAGCCAGAAGAAATCCTGGAGTCACAAGAGGCAGCAAACGAATGCCAGCTGTTCGTCCAGATAATGAGGTTCTAACCAAACTAAAAGAAAAAAAAGGAAACACAGTTTGTCTGATAGCGTAAATAAAAATGTAGCTCATACTAAAGGATGGGATCTAGATAAGATGCTAGGCATGGATCTCATGCTAAAAGGCATTAAGGTGCATATTTTTCATGTATTTATTTGTTTTTTTTTCATTTACATAAGTTGTTATCATTCTCAATAAACTAAATATTACTTGTTTATTAGGTAATGTGTTTTTCTAATAAACATAAAGTCATTCTATAGTATAGCTTTCCAAGTTCAGCAACGCAGGACCAAAATGGATGATTTATGTGAGGACAATACGTACCCGCTTTAAACGTCTCCAGACAAAACGTACCGCGTTTGGTCGCGGAACAATCAGCGCGGCAGATTTTTACCATAGGGTTAATACGTGGTACGTTTTGCCTAAATGTGCCCCGTCTAGATTAGCCCTGGCAGCAAAAAGGAGACGTTAACTGAAATCTTTATTTTTATTTTTACTTTACTTTACTTTTTAAAATAGACAGAATAATTAACTCAAACGTACACAAAGCTGGGTAGGATGGATAGCTGGCCTATGTAGAGGCGTCTCAGATATTGGCTAGCTTAGTTAAAGCCATGGGACTGTATGATGAGTTATAACTAGTTATAACTCAAGAAAGGGAAACACACAATAGATATGTAAGGTCGCGGTGACTAACTCCCCTCCTAATCATTCTACAAGCCTGAATCGTAAACAATCCTCTAAATTGGAATTTTTTGCAGTGACATTCTTATTCTTTTGTAAAAAAAAAATCTTTTTAAGCATCCCCTAAGACGTCTTGTCACTCTGCTAATTGGACACAAGAGTGATCTGGTAATAATTAAATTCTGTTTTGATACCCCTGACACCTTCAGTATTAAATTCAGAGCAAATATTGACAAACATGGGCCGGTTTATCGTCGATTGATTACTTTCTTACTTACCTCGAGCTTGTTAGGTTTTGTTCACAAACTGTAATACATAATTTGATATTGTTTTGACGCGCTAACGTATAATACATATATAAATAACTGTAATAAAGTGTATACAATAAACTTTTATGTTTTTAGATTATATATTTTAATTATACGGCAGTAATGTGTAGTATAGTAAGTATAGTTGTTATTTTTTAAACCGTTTTCGTTAATAAACTAAATTGCACTGAAAAAAGGACACAAATTTAAGTAAAGTTTAATATATATTTTGTTTTAGACACCGATTTTAAATTATTTTTTAGGTAACTAAATTACACTCACCGGCACGAAAAATGGACACAAAATTTTGATGTATTTTAAAGTTTATATATTGCGTTCTAGTGAACCAATTTTAATGTTCTTTTGAGCAGGTTGTAGCTAAATTATTTGACTTTTTAGTATCTTTTTCTAAATTACAAATGAAAGTTTCCATCTGACAATTATACGAGGGAACACAAAATGTTGTTATTTTGGTGAAAGTTTGCGGATCACGCACGGAATATGTTAAAAAAGCAAGGAATTTAATAATTATTTTATCATCTAAGTGCAACTTTTTTTCGATACTTTACTGTTTAGTTCATCTCAGTAGCTTAATTTTTTTGGTGGTATTCGCTATTGGAGAAGAAATTAAGATTTTTTCGTAATTTAAACTATATTTTAATTATACCTTTGCTTTTAGTCCCAGTCAACATACCTATGAAATAGTGTTTATGATTTATGTACTGTCATTGATATTGAAAAATCATATTATATATTATTGTCTGTTGGCTGTTACACTAGCAGGCACTTACTCTAACAGAGATAATTTTAAGTCCAGAAATTGTATCCGCTATAGTTGCTTTAGTCGCTATATTTTTATTGTAGATGATAGAGATCAAAATTATGTGGCTAACAAATTTAGGTGTGTAGGAAGTACAGTATACATAGTTCATACGAGACAAGTTCATATACTGAACGCCGACAAACCTTCGTATGAAAATCGAGGCCATCATTTTATTGTAAGTTTATCTCTAAGAAACCGAAGTGTGCTTTTCAAATTTATAATGGATTTCACACAAGAAATATACAATTAAGTGAACGAACTGTAAAAAGAAGGTTAAACGAAGTAAATCTTATGTCAAGAAGGCCTGCTTCGGGACAACAACTTACTAGGCCTGCTGAAATTGGCTTTAATGTAAAAATTACGAAAAAATGTTAGTGTCTTCTTCAAAAGCGAATATCCCCAACAAAAATGAAGCTACTGAGATGAACCAAAAAACAAACTATCGAGAAAGAATGTACGTAGACGACAAAATTATTTCTAAATTTTTTGCTTCCATAGGGTGTTTCAAACTTTCACCAAAATATTAACATTCTGTTTTCCCCCGAATAATTGACAGGTGGGAAATGTTACATGATAAAACAAAAGCTTATTTAGTTTGTGCAAAAGTTATTTTTTTTCACACAATAATGAAAAAAAGTGTAAAACTAAAGATTGTATCAGTTCAAAATTTTATAAATAGACGGCTGATTTAGAATGCTTCGGTCTTCAAAAATATGAAAAAATGGAGAAGGGAAAATACATTAGTAAATTATACAAACATGGAAAAGCTGTCATACGCGTAATGTGTTTTATTATGGCACTGTGTCTCTCGGATCCATAACAAAGCCCCAATTCATTTGTCTCCGCTCCATTCATTCATGTTATAAATCTAAATATTTCACGGAGAAAATGCGTCAACGATATGGAAGAAACTTAAATATGTCGTTAGAAAATAGTTTATTATTAGTTTCTCGCCAAACAAAACCCTTTGGTTGATCGATGAAGGTTAAAATTGGCGAAATGTGTACAAAACATTATAATGTATTAATTTCGTTGCTTTAGGTTGTTATAAATTTTCTTGCATAAATAATTTTACATTGTGTTTTTTTGTCTGAATATCAGTTATTTTTTTATTATACATAAAAGTACGATAGCAATAGTAATGAGTAATTTACTGTGCCTACTTATAGAATAATTATCAATTTTTATACGAACTTATTTAATCTTTTTCAAGTATATCCTCTTTTTTCTTTTCGATAATTATGTTAGTATTATAGCAGATATTTTATTATGCCAATTATCATCAAATAATTATATTTATAGTCATGGCCTAATTATCATAACTAGATCAGCATAATATAGTACGCTTACAAAATATATTCGTACATACAAACATATATGCTTCATTCATAACTGAATATTTACAAGTAACACACAGATATAGATATTTCGCGTTATATTCTATGAACTCTTCTGTGGCTGAACATTTAGATTCTGGAGGAGATAACCCTGTCACACTCTGGCTATTTTTTTCTTAGGCATCGATCACCAGGGTCATTAGCCATATACAACTCGTTATTGATAACAATACAATTCCAGGGGTCACTCTTACAAGGGCAATTCAAAATTTAAAAATCTACATTGACATAAACATTTCAAGTTGAGTGACAAAATAATCAAAAACAAACACTTGGGAAATATCTGCAAAATTGGATTAGAGCATCATGTTGGTAGTATATATTAATATCTTTCATAATAATATTAATATCTTTCATAAAGTTCAAAATATTTTTAATTTTTTCTTTTTCAGTTAATACAGTTACGTATAATGTGAGTTACTGTCAACTCAACAGCACAGAGTATGCACGGAGGCATTTCTCTTTTAAGCAAATATGCATGAGTCACTGCAGTATGTCCAGTACCAATACGAAGACGACGCACTGTGATTCATCCGCTCGTCCTAATGCAAGATGTAAGGATGGGGCTGACGGATCCTGTTTTATTGCGCGAAGCCTTGAATGTTTACCTGCCCACACATTCTGCCATTCCCTTTCTGTTCTTTTAGGTAGTAGTACTTTAAAATCATATTTACTAATATAAGGTAAATCAATGGTATATATTCTAGCAGGTTGCTGAGCAGATTCATCTCCCATTGTATTGCCAAGTATATTAGTGTGACTTGAGAGCTATATAAACGTGAGGTTGTTTCCCTTTTCGCTGCACTCTCGAATAAGCGTCTGAATTTTTTGTTTCGGAGGATCATGGACATATATGTCATTAGTTTCAGTACACGTAGATCTCTAAAGAGTAAGAAACAATTACCATTCTAGTTTGATTATATTCCTCGATGACATACGTATGGTGTAGCGTTTTTTTTATAAACATTACCACTGCGAACGGCAGCTTTTCATCGGAGAGCAGTCGGGGGTAAGGTATTTCACTAGAGAGAAAACTAATCAATAACAATAAACAAAAAAAATATAGATATTGGGCGCCAGACATGTACAGAGAAAGAAAACACAGTTGTATATTACTTAAAACTAATGACTATATTTCATGATGTTCCCTGCTGGTACATGACATTGTAGAATTCTAATAAATATATAGTCGTTATATGTCAAAAAAAATGGTGTTAAGAGTTGTACTAAATATCTATGAAAGTAATACCATCACAAGACGTAATGTAATGAAACCTTAGATCTAAATCACATTTTAAATATTAAATCGACATGAATGTTCTTAACAATCTAACCATTAAACATAGTCTGTACGATATTACTTAAGATGTACGTTATTGTTTAAGACTGAAAATGTTTTAGATGTTAAATGTAAAACTAGAACTTAAATCTACACTTAGCTGTTCTTTATGTAATCTTGCTTCAAACAGTAACAGCGTGAGGTGGTCTCGCATCTCTGTACTCGGCCATCCAATACAACAAAAGGGGCCAGAATGAGGACACAATGAATTGATATAGCCGTAACTACTAACTAAGTTATAGATGGGAACGAAGCAGCATGGGACTCAAGCTACATCCACGCTGGGGCACTTCATATGTAAGAAAAATCACTCCTACTGTGGACACTCGCCCACAGGACATCCGTACATAGGATAATGTTACAAGGGAACACTACCCGTACCTTGGATACTACTAGGACCTTGGATAATGCCCGTACCTTGGACACAGTCCGTCCATAAGACCCTAAAAATACGAAACTCTTGTTTAAAACCAAACAAGGTCTAATAAACAAAATAAACCTACCTCGAAACACTTCCGAGGGCTCAATAGTAAACAAAAGAACTGTCCTTTCTTCCATTTAACATTCTGGAGGACAACAGCAAAAGTACACCAACGTGTCAGCAAAATACAAATACGAGTTAAGGTGGGTCAATCCAAAACTCTACCCTAAAAATATTCAATAATACTATCGAATCTATAAAAGATAATAACTCATCTTTACCTGTAGCTTCGAAATGGCAGCTGATTCAGATTTTGCAGCAAGATTTAAATTGCCATTTCTAAAAGCAGGATTTGCAACCGTGCCGCAAACTGGACAAAAACCAAGTGAGGTTAAAACGCAGAGAGGCGCCTTGACATATAACAAGGATCTTGACAGCGTGCGCCTCCACAGAACAGTGAAACGATAGCAGGGTTGGCGACTAGGGAACGTAAAAATTACGCCAAGCGTGCCAAATAAATCATCAGGCCTGAACGATACGGAATCCGGTGATGATAGGCCAGACATCATATATTATATATAAAAAAAACATGTAACGAACTAAAAACTTTACACATAGGATAAGGCTTTCCAGAACGCAAAATGTTCTGGGAAGAAAGCTGATGCTCCATGTCCCAAAATCCATTGAAAAGATGACTCGTTGATATTAATTACACATCCAGCACCAGTTTGTTTTTGGAGCCATCAGTATAAATGACAATTTTTTTGTTGTACTGGTCTGGTATTTTGTAAAACTGTTACTGTGGACACTGTGTGATATATTTCAGGCGATGTGTCTTGACGTTTGAGTTTATTCAAGTCTAATGTTACTTCAGTTTTAGGTATTAGCCATGGAGAATTTTCATAAGGAATTTCATTGATTATCATAAGCAGATGTTCTTCCATATGACGGGACAGCATTGTTTCTCTCACTATATGGCTAGGATTTACGAATGTCGGAGTGAGGTAGGATTACAGTCTTTTACTAGTCCTTCAGCACATAGGCTAGTTGCAGGGCTTGTGTAAAAAGCTCCAAGAGCTTGCCTTAAACATGCATTTTGTACGCGGTTCAGGAGCTTTAGTGTTGATTGCAAGCTGCAGAACCATAATCTCTTTTCGAACGAACCAAGGTTTTATAGTGCTGGATAAGTATTTCCGTACTTGCCCCCAATGTGGTATGCGAGAGACACTTAATAAGATTTAGAAAATTCTTGCATCGTAACACTAATCCATTTATATGTGGTTTCCACGTAAGTTTTTCGTTAAATATTAAGGCTAGATATTTGGTTTCAGTTTTGGTTTCAAGAGGACAATTGTCCATGAAAAGCAGTGGACGATATGCGGCCGATGCAATTTACAGAAATGCACCACATGGGTTTTTTGCTTAGATAGTTTAAAGCCATTAACACTAGCATTTTTTACAACTTGGTTTATGGCATCTTGTAGATATCTACTGCTTTGCATAAAAAAGTTTCCATCTTTCAATTTATTATAAAACCTCATACCCAAGAAAAGGAAAAAATAATATATGGATATGGTCTATTAAAGAGGTAACTATTAACATCCGAACCCCTCATACCAACAAAAAGAACAGTAACAACGCGAAAAAGTAACATATTAGAAAATAATGTACAGAAATACCTTATATGTTAGGATACTTTATCTACCTGTGATTTGGATACTATAAATTTGGAAGATTCTGTCAGCAGTGATTCTTCTGAATCAGAGTAGTTACGATTTATGCGTTTTGTTGTCCTAAAGTAAATTTATAGTATCTTAAGTTTTTTTTTTAATTAAATATAACATTAATGTTTCTTTTTCATTAAAGAAAAACATTTTTATCTTATATTAGGCTTATATTGTAGGAATCATGTTCTAATGTTATTTCAATTCTTTTTTATCACAGGGATTTATTTAATACTTACACCGTTTTCATACTATAAATTATCATTTCCTTAAATGGAACACAGCTCCAACATTTTTATTATTTATAAGATGTTTTTTCATAAACGTGGGACTAAGAACATCATCATTTAGTACAATGAGAGTACTCATTATTTGTGTCAAATAAACCTAGTTTGAATAAATTGCCTACAATAAAAGAGTAGTTTTGCATTTTTGTCCTCTATAGCCATATGTTCGAAGCACTGTGCGATGAGTACTTATCAATTGTTCAATTAACTTCTTAAGCTAATGAGCTGAACTTAGCTTACTTTAAGTTATAAAATTATAAAAAACGCAAAATAGAGATATTTAGATATTCTAAGGCAAAACAGAATCTGAACAATTCAACTTAAATTCAAAATAATGGAAGAAAAAGATGACGATGAAAAATGATTAACTCTACGAATAACAGGCTATGAAAATACTTGAGTCACCCACATAAATCTAATTTATAAGAGAATAAGAAAACATTAATAAATCATCAATGGTAAAGCTACAAGAGGCATATCCTTTTTAATAGCACTGTGTTTCTCCAAGGCCCAATTCATTCCTCCTCGCTACATTCATTCATGTCGTAAATCTAAATTTGTACCAGAGAAAATCTGTCAACGAGAAGGGAAACCTAAATACACTGTGAAAGAAAGACACTTTATAAGGATATATATCTCGTCAAATGAGACCCTTTCCGTTGACTGATGAAGGTTTATATTGAGTAAATGTCTATTAAAGCCCTGTAATGTAATTTTACCGCTTTAGGTTATAAACTTTCTTGCTTAAGTAGTTTTACTTCATTTCTATTGGCTGTATCTTAATTAACTTTAATTATAAAAGTTATACAGTTATATAGAGATCCATGGCGGTAGGAAGTTAGACGTTTATGTAGAACTGGTAATTGGATTTTTTTTTAATTTGGATTTTACATAAAGGCACCTGCTTTACCAATATAAATTATTTTCAGCATTACAGTTTTTTTAATGATTTTTAATTTAATTTACATTTTTGGAAAATACGTAACCTTAATTCAGAACCTTCCAATTAGTGGAATAAATTATTGGTTTCAATTAGCGTAGAAGTTTGTTCCTGTAATTTGAATGGAAGCATTCAGAACGAAATTAGTGGAGGAATTTTTAATTAGTGGAGAGAGTTAACAAAGCTTTAACTTTTCCACTAACTAAACTTCAGAAATTGTGACGAATGTCATTTTGGCCTTTGATTATCATCCGTAAAGACAACATTTGGTTAGACATCAAAAGTTTATTGTTTTATAAGCTAAATATTAGGCTTTCTCTATATATACAACTGACTACTGGAAGCTGATGCTAGAATATTCTATTAATTTTTATTGTTTTTTTAGACATTGTGAATGACCGTAAACTAAAAAGTATAAAGTGTAATTGAAACCACTAATTCAATCCACTAATTACGAGGTTCTGAATGAAGCTTTAATATGGAGTGGAAATACTCATATATTCTATACCTGAAATATAAAATAGTTTTCTGATAAAAACAAAATATAAAAAAAATATGCAAAAATAAAAAATATTTCTGATAAAAATTGAAAAAAAAATAAAAAATATATATAATATACATAAAAAAATAAGAAGGAAAAGATTAAACGACTCAGCCCTCAACAACTCGCAACCGTATAGACATAAAAAATATGATATTCATAAAATTGCTTAAATCGTATAATATTTTAAACACAACTCTATGTAGGTATATTTTTTTTAAAAATCAGAACATGAATAACGTTGCTTTTAAACGATAATGTTCCTATACCTAAACTATATAGTTTCTTCAGTGTAGTCTGTGAGAAGATAATAATTTTATTATATAATTGTTTGGTTTAAAGAAAAGAAGGTTAACAATGACAATTTATATAATAAAACTATAATAATAAAATTATCAATTTTTAAGTAGTTCTAGTGTAGATATAAGAACATGAAATGTCGTGGAAAAAATGTATTAGTATTTTGATACCTTAAATAATAGACATTGGTTTAAATTTGTATGGTGAGTTATAACTCAAGGAATGGAGATGTCACTGATCTTTAAGGTCGCGATGATTAACTCCCACCCCTCCCCTTCACATTCTACTGTCGACATTCTACATTGATTTGAATTTAAAATTAGAAGGATTTGACTAATTTTTTAACAAACAGACAGAGATAAAGATATGTTTTATCTCCCTGTAATGTATAATCTAATCGGTTGATTTAGTTGGACCAAATGTTCCTTAACATTTAAAATAAATTCAGCTTTCAATGTCCTAATTTAATGATTAATCAAATGTTTATTCAAAATCATGTTTGGATCAATTACATAGAGGGTGAGTTTCCTACGATGTTCTCTATGGGTATCTCGGAAACTACTGGAGATAGAGAGTCGGTTAAATGGGGAAAGAATTGCAGTTTTGTGGGGTCATAAATATGCGCCTTTCAGATTTTTTAAAACATCATGGCTTACTAGACATTTCCAAAAAAAAAATTGTCTATTTTTAAAATTGTCGCTAATTCTATTATAATCTATAATCTACTTTAGATAAAAAAGTTTTCAGATAAAAGTTCTAGATAATCACATCCCTAATGAGTTTTTGCTCTCCGATTTTTTCTAAAGCCTGTCATTTTTGATATATGACACAAACATATGTTTTTTTAATGGAAACCATAGTTTACCATGACTTCATAAAGAGCGCCATTTTTTAAGCTTTTCATCAATATAAGCTATATGTTTTTTTCGAAAAATTATGGAGTTAACCAAACCAAACCAATCCTTATCTTTCTTGACTAATTTCACTTAGCTGGCATGGTGTTCTTATTTTGTTATGATTTATAACTTATAAAAAGACAAAATATATTATTAAAGGCTCTTTACAATTTACATTCCACAAACTAAAACTTAAAAAATAATATCATTACATACACTTTATTATTTTAGAAAATGTTCAAAAAATCCGCCATTGTTTTGAGTACATAAATGCATCATTTTAAAACTGAATTTCTTGCTATTCTCACAGAACGACCGGTTGACTTAAACTTCTCCTGAACCGCCTCTTCGAGTGCCTCTCTTAATTCAAAAGTTCTTTTGTAAACCTTGTTGTTAACCAAACCGCATAAAAAATATACTTCGGACACCCTTTGCTAGCAATGCTTTGGGATGGAAGAATCTATATTAGGAAACTTGCCTAACATAGAATCTTAAAAGTACGCAATAATGAAGATAACTCAATCCATAGTAACGGCGTTCGCAGTTTTATTATTCCCCGGTTCAACTTTGAATGCAAGGCGTATATTGAGTTGATATCTATCAACTCAATATACTAGTTGTGGTATATGGGTTAGTGGTATACAACATTCTGCCAATCTTGGCAGAATATTGTAGCTATTCTGAATTCGTAGTAGCTTCTGAATTCATTGTAGCTATTCTGAATCTTGGCAGAATATTGTATACCACAAACCTCCTGTTACTAGAGGTCTATCTGAAGATCACTTGGAGCAAATTATGGAAATTTCCTACGTCAGGGGTTTGCCTTGTCACACACAAGCAGTTGAGAGAGCAGTTAAACTCGTCACTCAAGCATCCAACTCGGTTCGTGACCAAAAAAGAAGAGATAGATTTATTAGAAACAGTTTAGACTCCAGAGCAAAAATGCCAAAGTCCGAAACCAAATAAGATTTTAGTTATTAATAATATTTTACGTCTTTTGAATCTTTTTAAACTTATATAACTTTTTCGAGTAAATAAAAGTGTTTAAAACTATAGTGGATTTTTCTTGGCCTAATTCAACTCAAGGGGTGGGGGAATTGATTAATTGATTGGATCTATCACCTCTTCATAAAGAAAGCTTGTTAACATTGATAAAATGTCACAAATAAAAAACTGCATTATCCTCTCACCAAAACATAACAGGCGTTTTTAATTTTCGACTTTTCTTTTAAACCAATTTTTGATCTGTGGGGGTGGGCAGGGATAAAGTAAAAATCTTAAAAAAACTGCATCATTCTCGTACCAAAATACAACTTTTTTCATACAGGCGTTTACAATTTTCGATTTTTTGATTGTTTAAATAAATTATGGACCTGTGGGGGGAGGGGGAAGAGGGTGGAATAAAAATCTAAAAAAAAAGCATTATCGTCTTAAAAAAATCCTTTATGGGTATTTCACCACTGCACTGCAAGAAAAATCTACAAAATAAAATAGTTATTTTTTGTAAACACTTCTGCGTTAAACCTAAACGGACACTGCTTGTCAGAAGTTATGTTTACAGTAATAAAAATTTGCCTAACAAAGAAAAAAATGCTTAACGTTTCGGAAAATCTATCTCTTTCCGCCGTCAGAAGCAAAAAATACAAAGAATAAAGAAAAAAAACTATTTAAAATATCTAAATTCAAACCATTATGAAAACACTTTAGTTTTTTTTAAACAGATACGTCTACAAGAAACCGTTGACGTTCTGTTAAAATGACATTATATCCAAGTTAAACTTCAAAATTAACAATTACTACCTGATAACAATTACTTAATAAGGTAAAACCAAAAAGCCCCAAACTTTCTGTATGATTATTTTTAAATTTTACGTATGTTATGTTTATTAATGTTATGTTCTTTAAAATCAAAGAAGCGATTGACATACATTACTAACATCTACAGATGCATGAGCAATACATTTATTTTTTACAATCTAATAAAAATGTTGAAAGTGTTTTCATAATAGTTTGAATTTAAATATTTTCCGAAACGTTAAGCATTTTTTTCTTTGCTAGGCAAATTTTTATTACTGTAAACATAACTTCTGACAAGCAGTGTCCGTTTAGGTTTAACGCAGAAGTGTTTACAAAAAATAACTATTTTATTTTGTAGATTTTTCTTGCAGTGCAGTGGCGAAGTACCCATAAAGATTTTTTTTGGACAGATGAATCCGCCACATAGGTATAGACATTTTTTACATTATTGTCTTATAAAACAAAACTTCCCCGCGTACATGCGATTTAAATTTTCTTTAATACATTTTGGACCTGTTGGGGGGGGGGTGGAAGGGGGTGGAATAAAAATGTAAAAAAACTGCATTATAGTTTTACTAAAACACAACTTTCCCGCATACAGTGGTTTTCAATTTCTCAAAAAAAAAATTCCCCTATACCGACGCACCACCCTAATAATGCTATTATTGGAATGAAAATTTTATGCTAAATTTACTGAGTTAAAAAAAATATATAGTATATACCATTTAAAAATATACAACTTTGGTTTGAATCATCCTGTATTACGTTTGAATCATCCTGTATATTGACAAAAATATTTTCAAAATGTGTGTTACTATTGCCCCTATACTATATAAAAAATTGAAATGAAATTCACAAAACAATAAACCTAATATAGAGCTTTTTAGGAAGCCTAACTTACTACAAAAACACCCTTTTCATTTGAAAAATTTGCCCTATCTCGAATATTAAAATTAATAAATAATTAGAAATAGGTCTCCTAAAAAGTAGCAAAAATCGAGATATGCCTTTTCCTCAAAAAGCCGACGATATGATCCATTTTCTGCAGTATAGATATTTATATTCCGCTCGCTCTTCAAATTATTGCTATTAAATTTTAAATAAACCACCCCTATTATAAAATATCTTTCTAGCTTTTATAATTAAATAAACATTTTTGCGGGGTGGTAAAATTAATGCTGGCCTACTTCAAACAAAGACGCGATAACTTTGCAGTTTAAGTTTATGAGCTATATCGGTTGATCTATTTGTTGAAGTACAAAGTCAAGATTTGCAAGTACAAATTAGTAACTCAAAGTTTTGGTTTCAAGAGATGAATAAACAACCCTTGGTATTTTCTTAATTAAATTTCATTTTGTATTATCATCTTTGTAGGAATCTAGAAGGTCTTCGAAGAGATCAAATTTAATTAAAAAATAATTATGTAGTGCATGTGCGATTTACGAATTCTTCTTACTTTTTATCTCTTAGAAAACAGCGCATTAGAAATGTATACAGGGTGGTTGTTGACAAAGATATAAAAACAGTTTTATACAGATGTTGCATGGTTTATGTATGATTTATGTTGCATTGCTATGTGAGCGAATTTACAATTTATAAATATGACATGTTGGTAAGTCAATGTAAAAAATTGTTTAATCCAGAAACATGACTATGAGTTTTTTTGCGTAACAGATATGTAAAATTGATAATTTTTTTTTAAATAATTTTTTTACTTTTTAGTTAAAAAACATAATTTATTGATATGGCAACGTAGCTAGTAGAATAAATTTACAAGAAAGAAAACCCAGCAAAGATACAGTGGTTCTCATAATGGAGCAGGAATATTTTTAAAAATTCCTTCTCTCTAAAGTGCAAGAAGCATTTCATGTAACAATTGGGAAAATAACGTTTTTAAGGTAATTCGACCCTGCTGAATTTGAATCTGCCTGTTGCCAAAGCGAAATTTGTACCAGAAGTCCAGAATCCAAGATTGCGTCCAAAACTATTTTTTCGTTTATCTCCATTGTCCGTTGACTTAAAATAGTGTTTTAAACGTATGCTTAGGGTTTATCTTATATGCAGAACAGCTTCCAAAGCTTAGAATTTACTCATCGTAAGTTTGCAGAGCATACGTTTAAAAATGGCGCCCAAAATGGCCGCCCAAACTGAGTAGGTTCTTAGTTTAGAAGTATTTTTTATTTAAAATGTAAAATATGGATATTTTTTAGCGGTTGGGTGCGTTTTGAAGCGGGGATGAAATAAGACATCAGCTTCTCGGTGTTGTGAAAAGGCCTGAAGCCTTACCTCTAACAAGCGATGCCTTGGAACTACACCTCCTAAGATGTCATTACGAGGTAAAGACTTAATAAAACCAGTTGCTTTTTGGCACTGAGAATTTATAAATCATTTTAGGTTAGCGTGTGGGAAAATGCCCATCAGGCCCGACCGATCGTGCTGGATCCTGAGTCATATGGACGGAGGCTTCACCAAGAAACGTACATTCCAATTCTTATGACTCTTGATCCCGTCCCTGAAGTTTGCACGGATATTCTCATCTGTAACTGTGCATCCCAATGCATGACAACAATGTGCACATGCAAAAATAACGGGTTGAATTGCACCAAGTTGTGTCACCGTACTAAACAATGTTTGAACCTTGCATACGCCAAACATAATATGTTACTGCTTTTGATTTTTTTTGTCATTTTTTTTTAATATTAAACAATATTTGATCTCCAAAATATCCGTTTTCTCAATTTCGTCGCTTAAGTCCCAGCAAAAAAAATTCAGCGGCCATCTTGGTCGCCATCTTGAAACCTAAGCTTTCCAAACTTAAGATGAGTAAATTCTAAGAATTGCAAGGTGTTTGGTATCCGAAACAAACCTCAAGCAGTCGTTTTAATCACTATTTTTAGTTAACGGATAATGGAGATATACAAATATAGTGTTTGGCCGCCATCTTGGATTCTGGACTTCCGGTCAAAATTTCGCTTTGGCAACAAGTAGATTCGTATTGAGCGAGGTTTAATTATCCTAATAACGGTGTATTCCCAATTGTTACATAAAATGCTTCCTGCAATATAGTTTTTTGAAAATATTCCTGCTCTATAATTAAAGCAAGCAATATTTTTTTTGAAAATTTTGAAAGTAAAATAACTCGGTAATAAGAAAATATGTTTTTTTTATCGAGATGCCCTGAAAATATTTGCACTTATTTAAAATTCACCCTCTATATGGGCAAAAAATAATAGTATAATAACATATTGTGTTATTTTGGTTAAAAATATATGTCATATTTAAAACAAACCATGTGAAACTTATCTCTCATGATGACATCAAAACTCACTTTGCACCTACTAATCAAATCGAAATTTCTAACAGGTTTGCCACAATATGTACTAATTTTGTAAATTGAAACTTCTCCAATAGTACGTAGAAATGCCCTTTAGGGTGTTTTGCACTCTACTAACCGAAAACAAGTTTTCATTTGATCGATACTAATATTGTTCAACAGCTATAGTTCGAATGCTTTCGCCTGTGTTATGTACTCTGAATTAAATTAAAAGAAAACAGAAATTTTGTAAAACATCCTATGTAGTGTTATGTATAGACTATTACATGGGTTATTTTATTACTTTTACAAATATCATTAGTGCATTTAAAATAAGACCATTTTGTTCTAACTATAAAATATCAATAATAAAAGACAATTTTATGTGGTCATGGCACTCACATAAATTACGGTTTGGTATATATACTGAAGCCACTGATATAACATTTAAATAATACAGAAAAAATCTCAGTTCAGAGTAATCATTTGAGTCAGAGTTGAAGTTACTTTCAACATGCTTGGCTGCAACACAGATTATTTCAGATTTTTCAGTAAGACAGAGGAACTAAATTAAACAAGAATCCATTCGGTCCCTTTAATTCGCCGGTTTAAAAGGAACCGAATTCAAAGCGCATGCGAATGATCAATGGCTCCAACACAACAGCTGTGCAGCCGGGCAACCAGCAATACGACGAATATCCTTTTTTTTTTCGGAGTTCAAATAAAAAAAAAGAAATGCGAAAATAAATAGCGGCGCCGCGCCGCGCCGGCGTAACTTTGCTTTTGCTGGGCCTTTGTGGGTGTTAGTAATTAGTTTTTCCTTAACGATAGCTGTAAATACTGAATTTTTGTTTTTGTATAGAAGGCGGCACAGCTAAACTGGTAGATATAATGTAAACATTTTTTCTATATATTTTAATATAAACAAGAAAGAAATAGGGAGGGAAATGTATAAAAAAGAAAGAAAAGGTTAAACGGCTCAGTCTTCAACAACTTGCAACCGTATACACCAGTGTACACCAGTGCAGACACGCCACACTCACACACCCACACAACTCCGTCCTGCTATACGGGGCACCAGTGTGGTCAGAATCGCTGGAACTAAAAACATATCGCAGGACAATGACATCAGTCCACCGACTCTCAGCGATCAGAGTGGCGTCAGCATACCGGACGGTATGACAGGATGCAGTGAGTGTAGTGGCATCATGCCTGCCTATCGACATCTTGGCGGGAGAACGCCAGCGACAACACCGTAAGATGAAAGCCGAGCAGCGACAGGTCTTCTGTGAAGAAGAGAGGCCTGAAAGTCATCGTCTCTGGCAAGTGAGATGGGACAGCTCGACGAAAGGTTGGTGGACACATCGACTAATCCCGGATGTCACCAAATGGATCACCCGTGTGCACGGGGAGGTTGGATTCTACATCACCCAACTCTTGACTGGGCATGGATGCTTTCGAGCATACTTGCACAGATTCAAGAAAAGTGACACCACGAACTGTCACCATTGCCGCGTGGTGACCGAAGATGCGTAGCACGTGTTCTTCCGATGTCCTCTATATTAGGAGATAAGGACGGAACTCGAGCGAAATCTAGGCTTGTCCGTCAGCCCAGAAAATATAGTGGACTGCATGCTGAAGAGTCAATCGGCATGGAACAAGGTAGCGGAGTATGCTGAGACCATACTCAAAGATCTTCGCACCACCTACGAAGAATAGACAGCAGTAACACCAAATAAGAACGCCCCGACCAAGTAGTATTTAAAAAGAGTGCCGCCGGGGAAAGAACGTTCCTGGAGAGAGGACAGAGGTGTAGGTTAGGTTTTAGTGAGGTAAAAATCCCACAT
Source organism: Sitophilus oryzae (assembly GCF_002938485.1). Taxonomy (NCBI): domain Eukaryota; kingdom Metazoa; phylum Arthropoda; class Insecta; order Coleoptera; family Curculionidae; genus Sitophilus; species Sitophilus oryzae. The sequence continues at coordinate 175,954 of NW_022146732.1, read as the reverse complement.
AACTCGTCTGGCACATAGTAGGTTTTTTCCAGGCGAGTACCTGTTGCAGGTTTCCACCTTCATCTCTTAAATCTAAAAAAAAACAATCAAACAAACACACCTACACAAGTCTACACCGATGTTACTGCTTTCAGGCCTCATCAGTACGACAAGGAATCAGGAAGCGATGAAAGCAATCCCAAAACACAAAAAAACAGGAAGGAAACGATGCAACGAGACACCGTCTGCAACCCAGGAGATGGAATGGTTAAAAGTGGCGAAGTTTTAAAAATTCTGTATTTCGAAGGAGATTATAACAAAATATCAAGTCTGCTATATTTTTGGAAAGGTAATTTTAAATTCTTTTCAGTTAATTAAAAATATAGAGGGTGTCCCAAATAAAAAATCTATTTTTCTGTTGATAACTCTTAAATTATTAATTTTAAAAAAATTATACTTAAACCATTAAATTCTACGTAAAAAGGTGGTTTGGAAATGTTTTCATAGAAATACAAAATTTTCCATAGCAAATAAAAGTTACAGCGATTTGTTAAAAATGCACATTTTTGAAAAACACCCCGTAACTCCGAAACGGTACCAGATATCGATATGCGGTTTTCACCGTCATGCTTTTGACAAAAATTGAGCTCCAGACACCGATATTAGTTTTTGTCTATCTCCTATAGAAAAGGGTGTTTCCATTTAAAAGCGTCGAATTTGACCCACCCTGTACACTAGTGTAGGTATGTTTGTGTGAGTGTGTTAGTGTGCATATCTGCACTGGTATACACTGGTGTATACGGTTGCTAGTTGTTGAGGGCTCAGCCGTTTAGTCTTTTCTTTCTATTTTAATATAAATATTGTTTTAACAGTCCAGTCAGTAAAACTCACAACAGTGTTCCGGCTTTGCGACAAATTTTTGTGTGTTTTGTCATGTTTTTGTTATCTTTGTGGACTGAATCTTTTTGTGTTTAGTTTTATTGTACACATACGGTCGAGTTTATTAATATTTATAAAAAATGTAAGAATTCTTTCCCGAAATGTCAGGGCAGTATTTTTGTCCAGTACCAAAGGACGAAACGAGGTAAGTACCTACTTAACTACTATTTTTTGATTGGTAGACCTTGATTTTTTACAAATTTTCTGCCTGTTGACTACCATAGAAGGCAAAAAATGTAAAGAATCACGAAAAAAGTTGGAAATGTGTTTTTATTTGTAGTTTGCTAAGTTGTATGATGTCACGATGCTAAGTTGTAGGATCGCACGATGTTATCGAGATGACAAAAGACAAAGGCGCATGGAGAAAAATCATCCGTGATGTTACGCTGACCACTACACTTCCTAATGGGGGTCAGGACTGAAGAGAGAGAGAAGTTGTATGATGAAATAACTTCCATTTATTTTGCTCCTGTACCAGAAATTATTACTACAGGCTGATTAATTTACATTTTTTACCACCTGTTTTTTCTCATAAAATTTCTGATTTAAATTAAAAAATAAAAATGTAAATCATATTGCGGTCTGGTCGACTTTACGGACAGTGGATTTTTAAGAAAGAAGATTCTAGTATACTCAACTTTTTATAGTAAACTTGTTATACTCAGCTACTATTAAGACAAAAACTCTGGCTTTTAATAATAAAAAGACTATTATCTGATCAGTTGGTTGTTTTTTAGTACTCATAAAAAAATCGTCATTCGTCCAACCAATCTTACTTTTATAATTTTTAAACTAATAGGTACCTGTTTTGTTCCTTGATGTTTACGCTTTCACCAAGTGACAATATAAAGAAATATTGCTCTACGATTGGTACTTCCTCGTAAGAACTTAAAATATGATAAAAATCTAAAAAAATGTATTCCCAATTTTAATTAGGAATACATTTTTTACAAGCGGCAACAATGCATTCGAGAAGAAAAACAAAGTCTGACAATGTCTACACATATGCCCAGGTACTTAAATTTATCTACCCTTTCTATGGGCTTTGTATTAAATGTTATAATGGATTTTTTAAACACATCTGGATTTCTGGATATTATCATAAATTCGGTTTTCTTGATGTTCATGTTTAAACCCATTGCTTTGTTCTGTTCTCCTAAATACATCCTCGTACATACTTTAGGTTTACACTTAAACAAAATCCTTAAACAAAAAAGTTTTTTATTCTAGGAGCTACAGATGCCCGCCGCACTATTGCCGAACACTTTTGCCGAACACATATTGATAATATACTATTGCGCATAATATAATATGCTATACTACGCACTATTGCCGAACACATATTGATAATATACTAATAGTACCTACTAGTGGTAGCTAATAATACATGACACCAAAATTGAAGCGCATCATCCGATAAAAGAATTGCTAGTAAACGCTGGAATTTCTGAAACAAAGATATTACATTTCGAAATCGATTAAATTGCTATCTAGAGTATTGGCTTATATTGTAGCATTGTTCCACAATGCAGAAGGTAACCCTTAGAACAGAATTATACTTCTAAATGCAATCATGGAGAAGGAAACTGAATTTATTTCCTTAGTATATTTTGAAATTTGTAGATTACAAACTTACTCTATTTCTTACTAGATATTTTGGATACACTAACTTACGTTCAGTTTAGTTATTCCGTCATTTTACCTATTAAATTGAATGAATTTATTTGTTTTGTTTATTTTTCTATTGGTATACAGGGTGTCTAATTCAGATAATTTCACTACTGCTATCTCCCAAACGGTAAGTGCTACAAATTCGGTCAAATTAAAGAAAAGTAGCCTTTTTAGTAGATAGTCTAAGATATTTTTATTGAGTTTCCAAATTTCCCTTACTTTCTGTGATACACGGGTCGTTTGTGAAAAACGCCTAAATATATTTTGTGAAATATCGAATGAAATGTATATTTTCGAAACACTATTTAAAAATATGAAATTTTTATAATTTTTTTTACACTATAACCTGGCTTCTTTAAATAACATCTTCGAAATTTCGTATTCGGGCTACCACTATCAATTTAATTTTTATAAATACGAATTTGTATATTTCATTTCAATTTTTAACAGCTCAAGACCTCCTCTGGTTCATAGTGTCTTAAAAATAAAAAATGGCATAACGGTATTCACGTTAGTGGTTGCGTTCCATTTCCGAACGTTAGTTGTTAAAGGTTAATGGCTATGGTCCGTAGCTGGACTATACAGGGTGAATCTTAAATACCTGCAAATATATTTTTATAATTGGTATATTTCGACCCCAAGAACTATGACGTTTTTTTCGCAAATAAAAAATGTTGAAAATCGTGCAATTTCTTCTAAATTTACCTGTATATTTTAGAAAAATTATAGAACTGCCAGTTCACCGCAAATTTTCCCACGGTATAATTTCTTAATCTCTCATATTACCATGGTAACGCCTTTACTCAATATTTACGGCACTAAAAGGGATGCAGATACAGAAAAATGTGGTGGCTCTAATATTTTTTAAAAAATTAATATATTTTTTAGCCGACCATACCAATAGGTATGCTAGGCTATTAAGATCGGCAATTTTTTTTTAATTCCACTCAAAATGAGTTATTTGGGTCATAAATGACCTAAATACAAAATATTTTCATGGTGTCTGTCTGTCCGTCTGCCGTCTGTCCCAGGTGGACTGTCCAGGGGATTCTCACCGATACGGCAAGCAAAACTCCTTCTATATCAATAGACGATGTCGGTCGTAAAGTGTCGGTGAGATATTAGTGCATCTCCCGTCAATAAATGGTAAAGAGCGTTATTCGGCCCGCTCAAATATATATGAAATGAACAAGAAGAAGGAGTTTTGCTTGCCGTATCTGATGAAGGATAGGCCCAGAAACCGGTTGTGGGAGTGGAGCTTGGTTCCTCCCTTTACGACAAGCAAAAGAATTTTCTTTTTACTTTTTGTTTATTCTCTACTTTCGATTTTTCGAAATTAGAAAAAATACACGGCTAAAGGCAAGAAAATATTATTTATTAATATACACTATAGCTGTAAGAATTTTGTTCATTTCAGATATTCATGTATAGATCTATAACTTTTATATTTTATTTGTAGATTATAAATTAATGAATTTGGTCATAAAATTCTATTTTTAACTTTATAAAAAGGTTTAAAACTCTGAAATCCGCAAAGATATAGAAATACTATCATAAGAATTGAAAACTTAAAACCTGAAAATTTCTGGACCCGAGAATACCCGAGTTCTGACCATATAAATAATTTTAATGTAGTTTTCGGATAGTTTAAATATATTTTCTTATTTGTTTTATGCAATATAAGCATAATTTTAATTACAAATTTCGTTTATCCACCGATCTTTGCTGTTGGACTTTTCCATTGTCTTTTACTGTTTTACCTGGATGTTTGCTTTTTCTAAATTAAATTTCCTATAAAATTTTACGGCCACTTGCCAATTTATTCTGATCTAATTTTGCGAGATGTATTAAATTTAAAGTTTTCTCTGCAATTTCATTTAATATTGTGATATTAACGTTGTAATAAAAAGAATTGTTTTTTTTTCGTAAAATTATCTCACAATGATAAAAGATAAACTCACGATGATAAAAGATGTGATAAAAGAATTACTGAATATTTTCTATGGTATACAGGGTGTCCCAGTCTGACGGTGCATTAGAAGTTTTTAGAGAACCACAATATCTAGATCGGAGATTTTTTGCTTATCGGTGTTTTACGACGAGATCTATCGTTTAAAAACGGCGGCACTTCCGGAAATACCAGAAGTTGACAGCAACATTCCTATTTTAAATGGGTGCCCCCATTTTTTATTACATACTTAAATTCTATGTAAAATTCTATGAATATTGATGTTCAACACTTTATACCTAACATTAACCGTTTTTGAGGAAAAACATATTTAAAATTTTTGGACAAAAAAATCCACCTGTCAAAAAAATTTGTGTAGTCTAAAAGTCAATTTTAGTAACTACCACAGCCACTGTGACATAAAGAGAAGACATGTAGCTATATATTTCAAAAATTAAATTGTTTAAATGGGCTTCGGTGAACTATCCTGACACACGATTTTTCTTAGAAAATGAAGTTTATGTTACCTTAAAATCAACTTCTTGGATTCTTTGATTAAAATCTGATGCGGAAAAACACGTTTCACATAAAAGATATTCTTAAAAATTTTACTAAAATCTGATGCGGAAAAACACGTTTCACATAAAAAATATTCTTAAAATTATTGTTATTTGATTTTTATAGCAAATTCCAGAGCAAATTCCATAAACGATAATGAAAGAGTCGCGGACTTGTTTATATCCGTTTCTATGTTTACGCTGACAGTAGTGAAGGTCGAATTTCGACAAATATTGCGAATTGATACATGGTTGTCAGATCAGCTAGTAAATTATCCGGAATTTCATGCATCTTTTTTGTTTAGTTGGTAACTCTGTTTGGTATTGGTCGGTTTGCTTTGGTTTGGTTTTGTATTGGTTGGTTTTTGTATTGGTTGGTTTTGTATGGGTTGGTTAGGGTTTAGTCGGGTTGGTTTGGGTTGATTTTGCTGTTTTTTTTTTCTTTTTATCTGTTTGATTGATATTTTGGTTTAAACAACAGCGAAAGAAAAGCAACCAAAACACGCGTAAGCGTGTTCTGTTTCACTCTTCGGTTGTTTTTTAGTTTTCCCATTCACACATTACCAAGGCATTTTTATTATTAAAAATGGCTATTTTTTCAAAATAAAAATAAAAAACAGAAAAAAAAATCAGTGGAACTGGCAACATTGCTTTTCCTTTTGTCGCTGTCATGTTAAATGAAGTGTTAAAATTCTCCATAACGTCAAATATGTGTCAAAAACTACGAAAATTAAATTAAAATGTTTTAAAATTCTGTGCATAATCTCCATTTATTTTTATTTAAAACTACTACTAAAAATGGTTACTTTTTAATAAAAAAAAGATAAATGCAAAAATCGTGTGTCAGGATAGTTCACCGGACCCGTTTAAATGTTATATAATAATGGCAGTAGCTGTCAAGAAATTGATTGAAAATCAATTAAAAAATTATCATAAATCATTTTTTTTTCAAATGGAAACCCACTTTTTATTTCACTAGTGAAAAGGTTTTCCAATTCGTTACTTTTTGAGTATACATGTTCCTACAGCTAAAATAAATCGTTTTAAAGATATCTAATATTTAGTTTGAAAATGTATTTTTTATTGATTTTATCTAGCTCCCTTTGACATTAAGTGTCAAATAGTCAGACAATTTATTTCCGTCTGTCAGAAAATATATTATTGGAAATACTGCCTGCTTAGGAGTTTAAAAGTGTATTTACAAAAATATATCCCGTATTTTCGCTTTTTAGTGATATCTAATAGTTGATATATATTATTACCGTCTGATCAAAAAAAAAAAGCGCAAAGTTGGCTTGGAAATGATGACCGATAGCATACTGGTTTTTGAACAAAGTATCACAATATGATATGGCCAGATCTATTATTTTACATCACTTGACGTTTAAAGTCATAGGCACTGGTTGAAATGAAGAAAAATATACCCTTTAAAATTAAATCTTATAACTTAAAAACAATTCATTTTAGGTATAGGAACATGTATAGTCAAAAAGTAATGAATTAAAAGTCTTTTCATTGGCGAAATAGAAAAAGTGGCTTTCCGTTTGGAAAAAATGGTTTATGATAATTTTTTAATCGCTGAATTCCATGACAGCTGCGGTCATTATTATATGACATTCGAACAATTTCATTTTTGAAATAGATAGCCACATGTATTTCTTTATGGTACAGTGGCTGTGGTAATCACTAAATTTGAGGCTTAGGCTATACACATATTTTTGACAGGCAGTTTTTTTCGTTCAAAAATTTTAAATATTTTTTTTCTCGAAAACGGTTAATGTTAGGTATAGAGTATTTAATAACAAAATTTATAAATTTTTACAGAGAATTTAAATGTGTAATAAAAAATGGAGGCACCCATTTAAAATAAGGAAGTTGCTGTCAACTTCTGGTATTTCCGGAAGTGCCGCCATATTGAAAATATTTTTAATCGATAGGTCTCGTTGTCAAACAATGATGTGCAAAAAATCTCCGATGTAGAGATTGTAGTTCCCTAGAAACTTTTAATGCACGCTCAGCCTGGGACACCTTGTATAATATAAGAGAATGTTATTATTACTTTTAAATACAAGAGCTGAGAACTATTTATATTTTTCTATAATACAATAGAAAATTTGACACATGTTATTTCCTATATTATAAGAATGCATATTTTATAAAAGAAAATTCTCTCAAATTTTAAACTACACTATTTAAAAATCATTTTTAGTCGATAATATAAATATAAATTCCAACCTTGTTAAGGCCCAAGTTAAGGCCAACTGGCAGTAAGCAACGTTACAAAATAAAGAAGACTATAGGTCAAGCTAATAAAGCCTAGAGCTAAAATTATCATCGATTGTCATTCCCTAGTCATCTTTGACGCTGTTTTATCTCGATCATATGGTATATGACAATACAAAGTTTATATTACCACTACTAATTTGCTACTCTACAAGTTGAGATTTTTAGTTTTTTAATCTGACGTTTCATTTCTCACCAACCATTATTAACTTTATTTTTTTAATTCTTTATTTCTCGTTATTAAAGCTTTTGGCCAATTAAAATCAAATGATTAAAATAGCACTTGAGCCAAAAATGTTGCTTGTTTTTACGCACCCAAGTGATTAGTCGAAACACAACGTTAGGTTTGACAAGAAGCAACTTTCCTCTCACTTAATCAATTTTGAAACTTTTTTCATATTTATATATAATGTTCATATATTGAAAACTGTGTATAATTTCAGTTAAGAGCATTATAAGAGAAAGACTTTTTTTAAATCTATTAGAAAATAGTGTATTTGTATTTGAGTCTCTGTTTTTGATGTAATGTCACTAAAAGAATGTCGGATTTCCATTGTCTTTATTTATTTTGCTTGCACAACGTTTCGGTCAAAAGTATCACTGGGTAGGGGTGAGGATAGTTTTCACTAATTTGTATACTTGTTTTGCATTCTCTTTTGTTTGTTTACTTTACCTTTGTCTACAAATTGTAAATTTTTTTGACAATAAAGGCATTTATCTATTTATTTATTTATTGTTACTTTCCTCCAATTAAATGCTCAGAGGCAGCTTTGTTTAGTTACCACCTTTATATTAGGTCTGTATAGTAGGTCTGCTTTGGAAAAATAAATTCTCTAATTTTTTTTCTCAAAAAGTATGCGCGGTTGCGTTTTTTTACAAGAGACGAAAAATGTAGTGATTACTAAGACCATTTTACAAAAGAACATCAGTAGTCCGTGAAGTTGGAAAATATTACAACTAAAATTTATGTAGGGGTGAGGATTTCATTTTTCACCCTTCTCGTACTTTTTCTTCTTTTTGTGAAAACTAAATGTCAAAGCGTTTAGTAAAATGTATTTACACCACATCTCATACAAATCGGAATGACGGTTTCTAAAATATCTCCCGTCCACGAGATATTTTACATATTGTATATTTGTCCGATTTCTCTACTAGTTAATTAAACCCCGATCCAGATCATAGTTTGAAACACACGGCTCAAAGAGCTTTCCTTGAGAGACGTATTTTGAACGATAACTAGGTATTGATATTGCTGGATAGAATTTCGCGACACAAATCTGAGTTCTAGTTTGACCTGATTGGAATAAACACATTCTAGTCACAAATATTTAAATTACATAAGAGTTTTCATTTAGTTACTTGTGTTTAAATATATATTTTATATAAGTTGTATTTCTAGTAATGATATATTGCTTTTTTCTTACGAAATTATTAGTTTATTTAATAGTTAAAGGTAAACAAAAGTATTTAGTAATTTAATAGTTAATTTTTATAATTACGGGTATTGTAAAACTTTTTTATATGAAAGTAAGACTTATTGTTCAAAATAAAAAAAAAATAGTCAAATTACACTAACAAATTTTTTCGTTGTGAACAGATAAAGTATCTTAGAGGTCAATATCAAATAATCAATATAAAGACGTCACATAATTTATCTTTGAACCAAGTTCAATAAGAAGGTTAAAATTTTAAACTTATTCAAAATACTAATGCTAGATTCAAAATTATCATATATCTATAAATAAAGAACATGTTACTGTTATATTTAATAATAATAATAAATAGTCTTTATTGTAATCCATAAGTATTACAAAAGGCGAAGTTGAAGCATTGCTTCCTATCTTAACCTATACATTTACAAAAAAAACATATAATACACATTGCATAATCAATCCTATAAATTCATAGAGAAAGAAACCCTGCTACTTTTTCCAAAAAAAAGAGCTACAGTAAATTCAATTACAAAAAGAAAGAAAACAGTCTATCTTAAAGTTTACAATTAAACCGCTTACATCCAACAAGCACCAACCAAAAAAAAATAATAAAAAATATAGATATGTGATATAATGTACTATCAAGAAACGTGGCTTATTATCAGTCTTTTAGCTTCCAATCTGAACTTTTGAGGCGGGGCGCTTTTTAAATTGATAGGGACATCATTGTAGAGAGCTGCTATGTTATAGCTAAATGACCTTTCAAAAAGGGTCGTTTTATGCTTAGGCGTTGTTAACAAGAATTTATGCCGGAGATCTAGATTGTGCGCTCAAATCTAAATTTTATTTTTTGGTACAAGTATTCAAGTTGTTTTTTAAAGATGATTTTATTATAAAGGACTAGACTATGTAATCGTCTTCTCTCACTCATATCTAGCCACTTAATTTCTTTCAGTTTTGCGCTAATGCCTGTATCGTATTTTCTCAACCCAGATATCATTCGCACACAATAATTTTGAATATACTGTATTCGCTTTTGGTCACGTGACAGTAAGCATGAACTGTAGAGCACGTCACAAAACGTGAAATGTGACAGAACAAGGCTGTCACAAAGCATTTTCTTCATGTTACTGTTCAGCAGGTGTTTACTCCGATATATTAATTTTAAATTAATGAACGCCTTCTTAATACAATTGTCAATATGCTCTGTAAACCTTAAGCGAACATCCATGAATAACCCTAGGTTTTTTGCCACATGAGTACATTTCAACACTTCATTCTCCAGGCTTATTTTGACAAAATTTTCATGTCTATCTCTGCATTGGGACCGTCCAAAAAGTAGGAGTTGGCATTTTTTTGGATTTAGTTCCAGGGAGTGCGCCTTAGAAATATTACAGAGGAGAGCCAAATCAGAGGATAATTTCTCATTTGCTACTAAAATTTCGGAAGGAGGGAAGGACAGGTACAATTGTGTGTCATCAGCATATAGATAAATAGAAGCATATTTTAAATTGCAGGTGAGCTGAGACGTGTATAGGGTAAATAGCAATGGCCCAAGTATGGAACCTTGAGGCACACCACTTGTAACGCATTTAGAGGTAGATTGTTGTCCTTGGACTTTTACTGCTTGACTTTTTCCAGTGAGATAACTTTTGATAAGTTTACAAGCATCGTTTTTAAATCACAGGTGTTGCAATATAGCCAGAAGTAATTGGTGGTTTAATCTGTCGAAGGCCTTAGAATAGTCAAGCAAGACAAGTGTTGTGAGTTCACCACGATCCGCTGCTTGCAGTATGTCATTCGTCACCTTTAACAGAGCTGTGGCGCAGCTATAATCTCTGCGAAAACTGGACTGAAAAGAAGGTAATAAATTGTATTTATGTAATTTCTGATCTGTCCCTCTAGAATTCTTTCAACTATTTTGGACATAGTGGGCAATATGCTTATAGGCCTAAGTTCCGATAGTTGGGTGGGCGATGCAACCATAGGAATTGGTAATAAAAAGGAACTTTTCCAGATGCTCGTGAAAGAAGCCGTTTCAATGCAGTAGTTTACCAAGTGAACAATAAACGAAATAATGTAAGGACAACAATTTAATATCATAGAGAGACCAATTCCATCCATTCCTATAGCCTCTGATTTAATAGAAAAGAGAGCAGAACAAACCTCATCAGTTGTGGCTAAGTGGAAATGAAAATCTCCGCTACCTTGTTTTATATTATGTTGGTAGAATGCCAACATGTCAGGATCCGGGGCTGAAGAGTTTGAAGAGTTTATGAAGAACATATTTATTTCTTCGGCGTTACCGAGTTGGGGAGGGACAGTAATCCTAGCAGATTTAGTATGAATGTCAAGTTCTTTAAGCAATTTCCAATTATTTTTAGTATCTCCCAGCTGAAAGTTGTTTTCAAGGTAAACTTTCTTTTCATTTTCTATGGCTATAGACACCTGGTTACGGAGTTGTCTGTATCATTCCCAGTTGTTGGACGTTTTTTGTTTTTTATATTTGGTTAATGCCTTATCTCGAAGACGCATAAGGCATTTTATATTTTGAGTCAACCATGGTGTGCGTTTTTTGGTGATTCTAGCATTTCTAATAGGGGCATGTTGATCATATAAATTCAATAGATAATCATTGAATAATTTTATTTTGTCATTAATATTTTGAAGATAGAAAATATTATTTAAAGGCAAATTCACTAAATCTTAGTAGAAACGGCCACGATCAAAAAGTCTCAAAATCCCGATAAGTGACTATGAGAGGCGGTGGTTTTAGTATTCGTAACCGCATACGACATTTAATAAGAAAGTGGTCAGCTATTTGACAGGACCATTTATATATCTTCTATTACATCTATCTGTTAAACCGTATGTCAAAATTGTTTTTTTGGTATCATTTTATAATAAATAATTAACTACATTTAGGCGATTATTTTTCAAAAAATGTCAGTAATAAATAAGTTTCCCTAAGGCATCTGAAAGTAGCTTCTACTAAAATTTTCAGGAAAAATACAATAAAAGGTATACAGGGTACAATACTCCGTGTCACATACGACACGGAGTATTGTAGCTAAACGATTAGATTTTTGCAAATTGTAAGTTTTGGGTTCGTTGAAGGACTACTACAACTACAATTTAAAAATATTTTTACAAGATATAGAGTGTCCCAAATAAATGAAAAATATCAAAGTTGTTTTTTTTTTAATTGAAGACCCTGCATATTATTATATTTTTAGTTTCTACGATTAAAATAAAGGTAAATTTGATTAAGGTTTACCGCATTTTAATCTTACCGTTTTTGAAATATTTATGTTTTTGTCAAAATACAGTAATAATTTTAATGCTTTATTTCCTTAGGCGTATTTAAGTTTTTAAAACGAAATATTGTACTGAAGTATTTCTATTTACTAAATTTTGTGTTGCAATAATAAAAATTATACTACCTTATACAGAGTATTATTTAAAATTTATTCTAAATAATTACTAACTTTAAACGGCAATAACTTTAATTTAAATGGAACGCCCTGTATATTTTAGAGAACTAGATGCGAAATTTAAGTGTCTATCAAATTGTATTATACCATTTCTTACCTATCTCTTCAAGTTTTCGTAGAAAATGCATTTTCTTATAATTTAGACCTCAATATACTCATGGAATATTGACATTTTAAATTATTTTTAAAGATGTAACAAATTTTTAAAGAATACAGAAACTAATGTTGTCGATACATGTAGTTAGTTTAATTTATTAAAAAGTAAAAAAAAATGTTTAAATATTTGTCAAAAAGGACCAATTAACATGATTCTTGTATTCAAACTTTATTAATTGACTATTTGCGTTGATTAATAATAATTGCTCCAAATATTAAAAACCTGAATTTTGCGTGTGTATTAGACCGTGTTGTAAAAAGTAACACTTTAAAAGTTTTATTTAATTTTTTGACGAAATCTTATTTATAACAACAGAAACGTTCATTTTCATAACCTATTATTATATTGATTTCTAATTCAAATCCAAATTTATTAAACAAACACAATTAAGTATGTAATTAATTAATATTCGGGCGGAAATAATGGTGGTTTTCTTAATTAATGGTATACTCTTTTATAAAGATTTAAATATTTTTCTTTTTGTATACTAGTGGGCTAGTAATATGATCGTTTTTAGAACCTGGATATTTTGTAGATTTGTTGCTTTAAAAATAATCTAAAATGTCAATATTCCTTGGATATATTTTATATCATAAATGAGGTCTAAATTATATAAAAATGCATTTTCTACGAAAACTTGAAAGGATAAGTAAACTGGTATAGAAAAATAGTATAACATAATTTGATAGACAATTAAATTATGCATCTGATTCTCTTGAAATATACAGGATGTTCTATTTAAATTAAACAAATTATTGCCGTTTAAAGCTAGAAATTATTCAAAATAAATTTTTAGACACTCTGTATGAGGTAGTATTATTCTTATTATTGCAACACAATGGCTGATCAATAAATAAATTTCAGTAAAGTAAATATTTAGTATTAAAAACTTTGATACCCTTGAAGAAATGAAGCCGAAAAATGTTTCATGTAATTTCACAAATTTGAAAATATTTAAAAAACGGTAAGGTTTAAGTGTGGTAAACCTTAACTACTTACCTTTATTACAATCGTAGAAATTAAAAATGTAATAATATACAGGGTATTCCATTTAAAAAAATACAACTTTGATATTTTTTATTTATTTGGGACACTTTGTATCTTGTAAAAATATATTTAAATTGTAGCTCTAAGTCCTTTAACGAACCCATAACTTACAATTTGTAAAAATCTAATCGTTTAGCTACACTAGACCGTGTCGTATGTGGTGAACAACTACTGTGTAATTTTATCATTGCATGAATCCTCAGCGAAAAATAATAAAATAATTTATCTTTATCTTATTCAACTCAAGTAAACCTAATTTTAATTAAGATTAAAAAAAAAAACGTTTCTTTTTTAACATAACATGAAATAAAAAAACTAAAAAAACATCTAACAATCTAAAATTTACACTTATTTGACTTACCTTTCGAATGTCCAACTTTGCAAGCTTGTGCTGCGTCGTTCCAGAAATTTAGGCTTGCCTACAATAGTTTTCCTCAATTGTCTGTCCCTCTCAGGCAGACCGCGAACGCGAAGGGTCGGAGAGCCCTTGACACTCATCGTTAAGAGTTTATCGTTGTTTCTTTTCATACTTGCATGCGAATGTGGCTTGTCACTTATACGGTTCAAGGACACTCGCGGATTCCTTTTTTCTTATTTTGTCGGCCAAACGTAACGCACTGTTTCATCAAACTTTATGATTTACGGAACATTATCATTTGTTTTTTATATTATTTTTAATTTGTTTATCAATTAATTTTTAGGCACCAATGTTTTTTTTTTATTTCAGTAATAAAAATATGTGTGTTAACCTGAATAACACTAGTTGATATTTACTTGCTGCTATTTAATTCTGCAAAACTTTACAATATTTTCTAATTTGTTCATGATACCTGTTTTGAACACACTTTTAACTTACATGTTTTGATCGATACAGCTAGGCATTAACTTATCTATCTTTAAGGTCCACCGACCTCCAAATTATTACTATTTCAGACCCTCCATTCTGACGAACTCATTCCGAAATGATAACATAACCTTTATTTTTGAATTTCGATTAGGTGATATACATTTTAGTGTTAGCTGCTTTCTTATTTTGCATCTAACATGTGAAAAATGTTTATTAGCTTTTAACTATAAACATGGCTGCGGAAATGCATAGTTTTAAAGTTACAGGATGTTAAACATTCAAAAATTAGTTTTTTTGTGATTATCTTAAATACCATTATTTTTTTCTAGTATTTGATCTAAATAGATCACTATCCACTAGTGGATATACAATATGGATATGGATTTTAATAAAACTTAATAATAAATTAAATTAAATTGACCAAATAGAGAAAAAGCGAGAACCTCTCATTTTTGCTCCGACAAGGAGAGAAAAAACCAGGGTGGGTCCAACACCGGAAGGCAAACAGAGACGTATCATCAGATTAGTAGTCATTGGGGCACTAGAGCCAGACAGACAGCCAGATAACCGATACAGGTAAATAGGGGTGTGAAGTAAATCAGGTAAGAATTGCTAGATACGCTAATAAACAAGAAATAAACAAGTTTAAATAAAAAACAACCGCTTTTAAAATACAAAAACAGGTGTGAACAAAAAAAGAACAGTTAAAACAACAGGTCTGTTGTTTTAATCTAAAAAGCAGTCCAAACCTGTTTATTCTTGTTTATTAGGGTATTTTAACCGTTCTTACCTGATTTACTTCACCTGTCTTACCTGCCTGTCTGGCTCAAGTGCCTCAATAGGTTCGTTCCAACCGGACCGAGAACCGATCCTGGGACGGCAATTTCTAGTCGTCCACTTATTTTTTGAAAAGTTTGATTGTTTGTCAAGATTAACAAATGAATTGACTGATAGGAAATTACCATTCTAGGACGGTTCTCTCGTCCGGTTGGAACAAACATAATGACTACTCAGATTTGCCAGAACTCCAATATAAGAAATTCGAATTGGCGAGTCATCAGCTCGTGGAAGGAGGGCCATGGTCAGGTCTTGACAATAGGAATTGACCTCAAATCCAAGGGAGCAATAGAACCTCCACCTCACGTGTACAGAGTCATTCAGATTGGACGCGTTTAAATGGAAACACCTTTTTCTATAGGAGATGAAAGTAAAAAAAAATATAAAGATGAAAATTAATATCGGTGTCTGGAGCTCAATTTTTATCAAACACATGATGAGTGAAAACCACACATCAATATCTGTTACAGTTTCGGTGTTACGGGGTGTTTTTTCAAAGATGTACATTTTTAACAAATCGTTGTAACTTTTTTGCTATGGAAAGTTTTGTATTTTTGTGAAAACATTTCCAAAGCACCTTTATACTTAGAATTTAATTGTTTAAGTATATTTTTTTTAAATTAATAGTTTAAGAATTTCAACAAAAATCAACAAAAAATTGTTTTTTTATATGGGACACCCTACATATTTTCAATTCGTTGAAAATAATTTAAAACTACCTTTCCAAAAATATAGCACACTAGATATTTTGCTCGATTCCTCTTCTAGATATAGAGTATTTAAAAATTCGCCCTTTTTCAATAAGTAGGCTTTGAACGGCGCCGGCTGTAATGCCAAAAAATTCTGGCTTTTAAAGCGAAAGTAATATTTGCAATGAGAGATGCAAAATTTTATAACAATTTAAACTATATTTAACAACATCAACACATTCAAACTATATCTAATAACAACGGTTATGCTACAGGTGTTCGACATGTCGACCGTCTTCTGTTATGGACAGACGAGACCGTTTTTGAACATTTCTCTCGGAATTCATTTACTCAGTGGGGGTGAAAAATACCCTCGCATACCCCTCAAGTACTTCTAATTCTTATCTAGATTATACGGAAAATTTAAAAATATGAACCTTTATTCTTCCGCAAGGATAAAAATTCACTAAGGATAACAGGCACTAAGTCCGGCGGCTTTGATGGCCAACGGGTGGGATCTTGGTTACCTATTCAATTATTTTCGAAATTGGCTGCAAAAATTTGCTGATAACTTCAGCATTTAGAGGCGGTACCCCGTCTTGCTGGAAAATGTTTTCGAATTCCATTAGGGGCAGATCATCAATAAGGGGTTCAAAGCCTACTAGTTAGAAGTGGCAAACTTCTGTATTTCGAAGGGGGCTATAACAAAATATCAAGAATGCTATATTTTTGGAAAGGTAATTTTAAGTTCTTTTCACTTTATTAAAAATATACAGAGTGTCGCAAATAAAAAATCAATTTCTGTTGATAACACTTAAATTATTAATTTAAAAAAAATATACTTAAACCATTAAATTCTACGTAAAAAGAAATTCTTGAAAAACACCCTGTACCTCATAAACGGTAATAGATATCGATCTGTGGTTTTCACCATCATGTTTTTGATAAAAATTGAGCTCCAGATACTAATATCATCAATCGTCAATCTCCAATAGAAAAGTGTGTTTCCCTTTCAAAGCGGCGAATTTGACCCACCCTGTACACGCCGGAGAAAAGCTCATCGTAAAGGGCATGGAGGGACAAACCTCAACCGTAGAAGGATGTATACCCGCGTAAGGGGTAAATGTCCACTCCTCGAAGGAAGAACATCTGTTGTTATAGGAGGATGCGAATATAAAAAATAAATCTAATTTTTACGTGAAGAATCTTCCCACGAAAGTTGGCATATGTTATTTGAAACTACCTGTTATTTGAAGAGTTTATTCTATTTCAGTGATGGCGGGGATATATACTTCCTAATCTAAGAAAAGTAACTAATTTGCAAACTAATTTTTTAATTTAATTTTTTGTTTTAGTGATAGTTTCTTATAATATAGTTAAATATCTATTAACTTTAATAACTAACTCACTTTATTTTAATATTATTGTATTCGCATATACAGGGTTGCTCACCACATACGACACGGAGTATTGTAGCTAAACGATTAGATTTTTACAAATTGTAAGTTTTGGGTTCGTTAAAGGACTTAGAGCTACAATTTAAATATATTTTTACAAGATACAAAGTGTCCCAAATAAATAAAAAATATCAAAGTTGTATTTTTTTAAATGGAATACCCTGTATATTATTACATTTTTAATTTCTACGATTGTAATAAAGGTAAGCAGTTAAGGTTTATCACACTTAAACCTTACCGTTTTTGAAATATTTTCAATTTTATGAAATTGCAGTAAAAATTTTAAGGCTTCATTTCTCCAAGGGTATCAAAGTTTTTAATACTAAATATTTACTGAAGAATATTTATTCATCAGATATTGTGTTGCGGTAATAAAAATTTTACTACCTTATACAGAGTGTCCAGAAATTTATATTAAATAATTACTAGCTTTAAACGGAAACAACTTGTTTAATTTAAATGGAACACCCTATATTTTTTACGGGAATCAGATGCACAATGTAATTATCTATCAAATTGTGTTATACCATTTATTACTCATCTCTTTAAGTTTTCTCATAATGTCACGGCCCATTTTGTGGGTTATGACTAGGGGCATAGCAAATAATAAATACTTCAATTTAACTTAATAATCAATTTAATTAATCTACGAATAATACAATAATTATAAAACTAAATGTGTACTTACATATTATATTTATGGACGAACATCATCACTGGCTCGGGGGTAGTGTCAGGGTAGTGTAACGCCAATGCCGGAATCTCGACCGCGACCTTATCGAACTTACTATCGACTATCGACTGTCGACTGTCTACCCAACAGGTGACATTTTTGTATTTATTGGTTCGTTACGTCGAATCATCGAATCAGCATTATTATTGGTCTATCGGTGCGATGACCGGTGCGATGACCGCGTTAGTGCTGATTTGATGATTTTACAAATTCGTAGTATTGAAAGGAAATATTTTCGCAATTGCCAATTATGCTTATAACTTTGATTTTTAAAACTTTACTTTTGTTGCGTAAATGCCAATGAACTTTAATTATTTTATACTTCCTTTCAATCGAATTATTAATTTACGAAATATATTAATATTAAATATGTTATTTTATATATCGAATAATTCCATCCTTGACACTTCCCCGCACCTCTAAAGCTGGACCCCAGCGATAATTCAAGATTTATGAAATTATACTTTTAACAATAATTATTATACATTGCAATAAATTGTGCTTAACGTTTCATAATAAAAAATGTTTTAAGTATACAATATTAAAAAAAAATTAAAAAAAATGTTTTTAAAGAAATTACTAACTAAAAAAAAAATATAAAAAAGCTTCTCTATAAGTTTAAGGATGGCGATTAGCCGTTTACATATAGACAAAAAAATGTCTTTTAATACTGGCACTAACGTGAACTGCACAATACCTATATAGTTTTTAAGTTTCAATACTTTGCACTGACTTCGTTCATAAACACCCACCCACAAATCTCGTCGGCTGCTCACGGAGGCTGAAAACTGAAGTTTTGATTGTAGTATCCACCTTCACATCATAAACCTAACGAATGCACACATGCCTCCCGTTCCCTGCACTTTGAAAAGCTCTTTGTTTTGGTAAGCTGTTTCTCAATACTTGCGTCCTTAGGGAGTTGTTTCTTGATATCGGTGTAGGCTGACAATGAAAACAAAATTCCAGTATGATTTTATTTGTCATCTGGATTGGCGTCGAATTCATCTTTCGAAGAAGAGACCAGTTTTTAGACAAGACAATAACTCTTCCTGTAGCTGCTTATATCGCCAGACCAAATTTGACAGCACGTTCTGAACCCATTTTTGAATTGGACTACTTGCTTCGGACTGCATTACCATGGTGTACTGTTCACAAAGCTTCATATACGAAGTAGGCAGTTTGCATCGTATAGGCATGATGGTGTGGTACTACATTCTTCTTTCTCCTTCGGGGTTGAGTCCATACGTCGATTCTTCTCAGTGGTGTTCCTTGACTTGTTGCTTGGTATTGGCAGTTTTGACCAGTAATTACATGAAAAAAGAGAACAAAGAGTAAATATGTGCTCTTACTTACAGCTTATTGTATTAAATTATTATGTCTTATAAACTAGTTCTTAAAGTATATCAAACTTAATCCTATTTTAAGTTTGTTTGTTTAATTTTATTTTTCAACTTAGTTCAGAATATCATTTTTTTTGTTCTTGACGGCAAGAGAGAATATAAAATTTTTATATGATTGGGCGTAAAACAAACAATAAACTTATATTTTCATTGCAAATTTGTAGGATTTATGAACACTCCTACCTAATTTGTGTGAAATATTCTATTAGTTAGACACGCAAGAAAGTTAAAAAAAATATTTTCATTTTAAAAATTACATCTATTTAAATGTTTTAAACGCCTACTATTTCGTCTTTTTAACTTTATAAAGTGATTCCAAATACTATAAATAATTAAACATAAAAAGAAAAGAATAAAAAAAGTGCAAACTATCACATAAAGTATGTCATGAGACGTATCGTTATCATGTTTCACAGCTTAACTTTAAATCATTTGAATTACGTTTCCTAGTTTCATCTACTAAATTTAATTTTTGCTATAAATTGTGGTATAACGGTTTTGAATATAAAACTTTACTTCAAACCTGAGATTATACCTATTATAATTACGATTAAAATTACGATTTTTTTAATTATTTATACTTCTGTCACATAAAATTACTGTGTCAGCTAATGTTATATATAGAAATTAGAAATATATCACTCGGTTTTACCTTATATTAAATTAAGAAACTGAAAAAAGAATTATATATTAAATTAAGAAATCTAAAAAAAAATTTTGTGTACGTTCAGACTTTTGACTAGATAATTAGAACGAAAATGTAAACTTAAATTCTACTTTTATCGGTTTTCCTTTTTCGGGTACCTATTCTTCGCATTTTACATTTAATTTTGACTGTAAAATTTGACTATCTACAGCAATTCCAGGGAGGGTGGCTAGGGTGGATAATAATATCCTTCGCCATCATGGCGTTCCGCCTATTGGATAACGTATTCTGTATTCTATGTCTTTTTCTGAGTGTATTTTCGTTCCGTTGCGTTGTATTATCTGTTCCAGTTTTATAGTCTAAAACCTTTCGCTTTCTTGTTAAACAAGGTAGCTCTCCATTTATGTTCTGCAACTCAATTGTAGATTGCTGTTCAGAAAAATGTCTTTTGCTTCTTCTCCCAGGACTATTGTCAGAGGAAATTAATCTATTTTTTGTCTTATCACTACTTAATATAGGCAAACTTGAGGAATTGCATTCTACTTCTAAGAGCTCATTCTGATTATCTTGTATTTTCCTACATTCTATTTTGCTAGGGAGGTTGTTATCCCCATCCTCTACCTGCAAATATTCTCCAGCAACAGGGAGGGTATTATAGTCTTCCTCTGCCTGTGCATATTTCAACGCTACAGGGAGGGTATTATCATCTTCCTCTGCCTGCGCATTTTCTAAAGTGAGGAAATCCAACGTTTCCTCTTTATAGTCATTTACAAAATCATCCCTCTTTTAAAAATATCCTCTTTTGACATCATTAAAATATTTTCCTCCTGGTTACTATACATTTCGTATGGGAGAGTATCCTGATTATCACAACATATATTATTTGACGACCTAGTTGATTGTGAAAAATTACTGTACTTAGATTGACCTGCATTGTTTATTCTATCTGAACCATAATTATTATTATTATTATTATTTGCGGCGCCTCCACCACATATGTCACGGCCCATTTTGTGGGTTATGACTAGGGGCATAGCAAATAATAAATACTTCAATTTAACTTAATAATCAATTTAATTAATCTACGAATAATACAATAATTATAAAACTAAATGTGTACTTACATATTATATTTATGGACGAACATCATCACTGGCTCGGGGGTAGTGTCAGGGTAGTGTAACGCCAATGCCGGAATCTCGACCGCGACCTTATCGAACTTACTATCGACTATCGACTGTCGACTGTCTACCCAACAGGTGACATTTTTGTATTTATTGGTTCGTTACGTCGAATCATCGAATCAGCATTATTGGTCTATCGGTGCGATGACCGGTGCGATGACCGCGTTAGTGCTGATTTGATGATTTTACAAATTCGTAGTATTGAAAGGAAATATTTTCGCAATTGCCAATTATGCTTATAACTTTGATTTTTAAAACTTTACTTTTGTTGCGTAAATGCCAATGAACTTTAATTATTTTATACTTCCTTTCAATCGAATTATTAATTTACGAAATATATTAATATTAAATATGTTATTTTATATATCGAATAATTCCATCCTTGACAATAAAATGCATTTTCTTATAATTTAGACCTCATTTATCACTATACCCATTGGCATTGACATTTTAGCTTATTTTTAAAGATATAACAAATTTTTAAAGGCTACAGACACTAATATTGTCGATATAGTTCGCTTATTTAATTAAAAAATTAAAAAAAAAATGTTTAAATATTATTTTGTTAAAGAGGGCCAATTAATATGATCCCAGTATTCAAACTACATTAATTGACTGTTTACGTTGATTAATAATAATTGCTCCAAATACTAAAAAACTGAATTTTGTGTGTGTATTAGACGGTGTGGTAAAAGTCCCAATTTTATTTCATTTTTTGACGAATGCTTATTTATAAAAACAGAGACGTTCATTTTCATAACTTATTATTATATTGATTTCTGAGCCAAATCCACATTTATGTAGAATACTTTATTAATTAAAACAAATTTAAAAGTAATTAACTAATTTTTGGTTGGAAATAATGGTGGTATACTTAATTGATATACTCTTTTACAAAGATTTAAATAGCTTTTTTTGTATGCCAATGGACTTGCAATATTTACCACCTGTACATTTTGTACATATATAGTGCTATAAAAAATCTGAAATGTCAATATTCCATGGGTATAGTGATAAATGTGGTCTAAATTATAAGAAAATGCATTTTCTATGAAAACTTGAAGTGATGGGTAAAAAATGGTATAATAGAATCTGATAGATAATTACATTGTGCATCTGATTCATGTAAAATATATAACAAGTTGTTTCCGTTTAAAGCTAGTAATTATTTAATATAAATTTTTGGACACTCTGTATAAGGTAGTAAAATTTTTATTTTTATAGCACAATCTCTGATCAATAAATAATCTTCAGTAAGTATTTAGTATTAAAAACTTTGATACCCTTGGAGAAATGAAGCCTTAAAAAATTTACTGCAATTTCATAAAATTGAAAATATTTCAAAAACGGTAAGGTTTAAGTGTGGTAAACCTTAATCAAATTTACCTTTATTTCAATCGTAGAATCCAAAAATAGAATAATATACAGGGTGTTCCATTTAAAAAATACAACTATAATATTTTTTACTTATTTGGGACACTCTGTATCTTGTACAAATATTTTTAAATTGTAGCTCTCATAGTCCTTCAACGAACCCAAAACTTACAATTTGTAAAAATCTAATCGTTTAGCTACAATATTCCGTGTCGTATATGGTGAACAACCCTATAGGGAAATTGGATCAACTTTCGTTGCACGTCATCAATGACACCATGCGTCGTCTTATGATGTGCAACGAAAGTTATTTTAATTTCCCTATAATTCGCTTACCATAATATAAATTTTTAAAGAAATTTAAAAACGTATTTTTGCAAAGTTTCAAAGTACCAATAATTTCTAAGTATATAATAAAATTTTACCGAAACGTCTTGAACTAAACGTTAGAAAAAACTTCGATTTATGGGATATATAAATAAGAAAAATTATGGTCTTGAAAATCAGTCTTTTGGTTGTTGCCGGTGTAGAAAAGATTTCTTGCTATATATCACGTATTTTGAAAGAGGTTTATTTCCGATATAAAGGGAGCAAACCAATGTTTCATATCAAGATACGATTTGTTGATATTTTCTCTTTGTATCGAAATATTTTCTTGGAAAAAATATACTATATAAGTGGTAGAAATAACACCCGTGTTTGAGTTCGATATATTACAAAAATTAAATATTTGATTCAACATAAGTATTTTATTTTCCAGATTTTTATATTTATGTTTATAAGTTTAAAGACTTATTGAAGAGAAAATTCTTTACGCGCGATTGTGTTAATAAATACTTATTATAACTTATCTATTTTTATTAGAATTATATATTTTTATAACAATTTTAATAACTACCAACATTTATTCACAACGTAAAATAAAACAACAAATTATTGAGTCTACCCCACGTCTACCCTACATCATAGTTTTACATTTTTTAAATAAAATTAGAACGACACTGATAAACCGGAATTTAAGTCGGCCATATTTGAGGCCCATCGCGGTGTACCTAAGATTTTTGATATGCTCCTTCCATAGTCTTCTTATTCAAAGTTATAAGTGTATGTCCTAAAATGCTTAGTTTCGGAAATACATGGTGTAGAAGTTTCATTTTTATTTCGATTTTTTCCAAATAATTTTTGAAGTAACGTCAATATTTGGATGAAAATTGGTGTCCATATGACAGCGCGCCACCTACATTTGTTTTGACTGTTTTGAAGAGCAATAAATTTTCGTCCGTACCTGTATAAAAGTACTAAGTGAAAAAATATATATTTTCGTGACCTTTTACGTAAAAAATGTCTGTTAGTAAAAGTCGCTACGAGAATTCTTAGGATATTTAGAATGGAAATAGTCAATACATGTCATTATTAACAAAAAATAAACAGGTTGAGTAGATAGTTAAGGCTGATTCATGGTACACCGGGCCGTACCCGAGCCGGGCACGGACGGGGCACGGACGCGCTCCGGCGAAGCTTGGCCCGTGCTCGGCTTAGCATGAATGCATACGTATAAATAACATTTGACAATATTTGGCCGTGCCTTCACCGTCGCACGGCCCCGGCCCGTCACGGTATACCATGAATCAGCCTTTACTTGACTGAAATAATAAATTAGGGAAATTTTTATTTTTATAAATTAATCATAAATTTTTCTGCCAAGAAATGATGACAATACAGTTTCTGTTGAACTTTTGGCACAAAAACATTTCAAATTTATGGTTTAAGTCTAATAACTATTTAGTCAACAAAATTAATTTATGTCAATGATGACAGGTATTGATAATTTCGATTCCAAATATGTCGAGAACCATTACTCGTAGCGATTTTTTCCAAGAGACCTTTTTTATGCAAAAAATTCGTAAATGTATATTTTTTTAGTCAGTAGTTTTATACAGGTACTGACTAAAAGTTTTTATTCTTCAAACCAGTTAAAAAATATGTAGGTGGCGCCCTCTAAAAGAAGAAGTTATATTGACATCCAAATCATATTTTTCATGTCAAAAAACCTCTAAACACAAATATTCATCCAAATATTTACGTCACTTCATAAATTATTTGGAAAAAAATCGAAATAAAAATGAAACTTCTACACCCTGTATCTCAGAAACTAAGCATTTTAGGACATACATTTATACGAACTTTTTATTTATTTTTATCTACAGAAATTGCTGCTGAAATTTCCGGAATACAGTTCGGACCGCCCCTTATAAATAAGGTTATTTTTAAATGAACTGCAATCTTTCTTCTATGTCATACAATAATTTTAGAAATTTTTTTCAGGTTATAGTATTTCTAATGTTAACCTTTCGCGGTGCTAATTTTTTTATTTACTTTTAAGAATTTAAGGGTCTTATTAGATGCAGTGTAAAAAAGTTTTTAAAAAATAATTTTTTATGTTAGAGGGTAGTCCTTACGAATTTTTTTAAGAATAAATCATATTTTTCGGCGAAAATAGGCTTTTATACCGAGAAATAGGGTCTTTCTGAAATGAGTCGAATCTTTCTAACTTTAACTACTTTCAATCTTGTTTCTTTTCAGCTGAAGACAGAAAAAAGACCCTAAAGTTTTTTTGTAATTGGGTGAAAGGTCAAAAGCTTTTAAGATTCCTTCGATTTTGTGCCTTTTTTGTGAAAACAGAATTGCTTATATGAAGGGCTTTTCAATATGTATATCACATGGGTTTTTATTTATTGGCAGAAATTGTACTTATTATTACTTATAGTATGTCTACTTATTTTTTTCTAACTATTATTATAACGTTTCAAATAAAAAAAAATATTAGCTATCAAATAAGATCTATAATTTTAGACATAGAAGCATTAATATAAGTTAAAAGTAACCTGAAATCTAATTTACAAGGTAGTATTAAATGGGAAATTAGTATCACTGTAATGTGTAAATCAAATCTCTATTACACTGTAATTTGTTTGACGTCCTTCCATTGGAGTACCTCTGTTTTATCTTCCTTTAAGTCATCAATCAGTGTCATTCCAAATACGCACAATATACATCCTTCTACGGTTGAGGATTTGAACGTGTATGACTGTATTTCTTACAACTGAATTTGTATTGTTAAGGAAAAAATATCATTACTTAATATAATACTCGTAATACATTAATTATTATATTGTTACGGATTCCGTGGGTCTACTAATTTAAACTCGCGATAAAATACTTAACGAATTTATTATCTCACTCTGTACACTCAATTTATACTGATTATAAAACACAATTTATGCAACTACTTTTACTCTAACTGTACTGGCACCTTCGCCAATTAACTCACAATTTAAAACGCGGCATATACCCCTACTGACTGTTTCTCGAACCTTCTGTAATTTTCGATACTTTTCCGCCATCTAATAGTAAATTCTATTCCTTGTCGACTTGATTAAGAGGTGGCGCCTAAAAATGTCTTTTACTTTTTGGTGAATTGTTGTTGCCATGTTTCTTGACACGTTCCGGCAATGTAGGCAACCAGCAATACAGTTTAGCGCCATATACACCAGCAATACAGTTTAGCGCCACATACACCTTGACAATATTTTTTAACATCGTGCTTATTGAAATAAACAAAATGTGTCTCATATGATAATGAATTGCGGAGAATAAATAGTGTGTTTTATTTTGTATCAAATAATAAAAATTGTGCATAAATAATATACAGGGTTGTTCACCACATACGACACGGAGTATTATAGCTAAACGATTAGATTTTTACAAATTTTAAGTTTTGGGTTCGTTGAAGGACTATTAGAGCTACAATTTAGAAATAATTTTACAAGATACAGAGTGTCCCAAATAAGTAAAAAATGCTATAGTTGTATTTTTTTAAACGGAACACCCTGAATATTATTACATTTTTAGATTCTACGATTGAAATAAAGGTAAATTTTATTAAGGTTTATCACACTTAAATCTTACCGTTTTTGAAATATTTTCAATTTTGTGAAATTGCAGTAAAAATTTTAAGGCTTCATTTCTCCAAGGGTATTAAAGTTTTTAATACTAAATATTTACTGAAGTTTATTTATTGATCAGTTATTGTGTTGCAATAATAAAAATTATACTACCTTATACAGAGTGTCTAAAATTTTATTTTAAATAATTACTAGCTTTAAACGGCAATAACTTGTTTAATTTAAATAGAACGCTCTGCATATTTTAGGAGAATCAGATGCATAATTTAATTGTCTATCAAATTGTATTATACCACTTTTTACCTATCCCTTCAAGTTTTCGTAGAAAATGCATTTTCTTATAATTTAGATCTCATTTATCAATATCCCCATGGAATATTGACATTTTAGATTGTTTTTAAAGCAACAAATGTACAAAATGTACAGGCTAGTAATATTATTGTTTTTAACAAAATGATAATATTACTAGCCCATTTGTATGCAAAAAGAAAATTATTTAAATCTTCATAAAAGAGTATACTATTAATTAAATATACCACCATTATTTCTGCCTAAATACTAATTAATTAGATACTTAATTATGTTCGTGAATAAATTATTCAAAGTAAATGTGGATTTGAATCAGAAATCAATATAATAATAAGTTATAAAAATGAATGTCTCTGTTGTTACAAATAACCATTTGTCAAAAAATGAAATATAATTTTTAAGGTGTTACTTTTTATCACACTCTCTAATACACATAAAAAATTCAGTTTTTTAGTTTTTGGAGCAATTATTATTAATCAACGCAAATAGTCAATTAATGTAGCTTGAATACTGGAATCATTTTAATTGGTCCTTTTTAACAAATATTTAAACAGTTTTTTTTTATTTTTTAATGAAATAAACAAAGACCAAGAAGACAAAAAATACAAGTTTGATATTTTTTATTTATTTGGGACACTCTGTATCTTGTAAAATTATTTTTAAATTGTAGCTCTAATAGTCCTTCAACGAACCCAAAACTTACAATTTGTAAAAATCTAATCGTTTAGCTACAACATTCCGTGTCGTATGTGGTGAACAACCCTGTATAAGACGAACTATACATATGTACGTGCATTGACTCTTAAATACGTGCAAATATTTTTGGGGATGACATATTTCGACCACACGAACACGTCTATGAGTTTTATTAGCAAAAAAAGATGTTGAAAATTGTGCATTTTCTTTTAAATTTTCGTGTATATTTTAGAAAACTTTTTAGAACTGCCTGCGAACTGCAAATTTTCCCCCACGGTATTATTTCTAAATCTCTAATGTTACCATTGTTACGGTTTTACTCTATGGTTACGACACTAAAAATGGATGCAAATAGAGAAAAAATGAGGTAATAATAATTAGGTAATCCTAAAGAATTAAAGACCTCCTCTAGAAAGGTCGGGTATTTATGAAATTTCATGTTAGAGATTGTAATCAGAAATATGTTGAGCAAACTAGAAGATATAAACTAGATTTAAGGAACATATAGCTCAGATAAGATATGGTAGACCGGATAAATCTTGCGTTGCTGAACATATTATAACATTCAGTGGTACAGAATATAAAGTAGACTTTAAGTAATTTCTTTACCTTTGTTGTGGGTTCATTTTATCAAAGAGGATTCTGGGGTTTTCTATTATTTTAACCAATTTCTACATTCAAACAATGATTCAATTTAGATTTACACCAGTAGAGTGCGTCTAATGTACTGGCAAAACAACCTAACTTTGTGTATGATAATATTATATTAACAATGAATCAAATTGTGTAAATTTTGACTATAGCCAAGGTGGTTTTCATTGTTACTTAGCTACCAATATACAGGGTAAATCTTAAATACGTGCAAATATTTTTAGGGGTGGTATATTTCGACCATAGGAACGGGTATGTGTTTTATTAGCAAAAAAAAATTGTGTATTTTCTTTTAAATTTTCCTGTATATTTTAGAAAACATTTTAGAGCCTACAAACCGCAAATTCGCCAAAGGCATAATTTCTAAATCTCTGATGTTATCATTGTTACGGCTTTACTCTATTGTTACGACACTAAAATGGATGCACACTAAAATGCACGAATTTTAAGCTTATTTGAAAAACGGTAAGGAGAAAAATGTTTCTTTTCTCAAGATCTACCAGCCCAGAATAAATTTGCACTCATTTAAGACTCACCCTGTATATTAGTAGCTAACTAACAATGAAAACCACCTTGAACTATGGTCAAAATTTATATACTAAAATTATATAAGAGTTTCTTGCCTTGAACTGCTAATATAGAAATTAATTCCACGCTTCAATGTTGAAAATTGTGCATTTTCTTTTTAATTTTTCTGTATATTTTAGAAAACTTTTTAGAATTGGCTGCAAACCGCAAATTTTGTTACAGCTTCAAAATTTTTCTTCCAAAAATTTCAAATTTTCAATGTTTTATGCGCATGAATAACTCATAATCGTGTTTCTGGGATCAAAATAAACTACCTCTATAAATAATTTCGAGATTTTTCTATACACACTCTGTATATTAAATTATAAAATAAATAAATTGAGTTATCAAAAATATGCCTAAAATATCGATATTGGTTGTTGCAATCCTAATTTGGGCGTTAACTATAAAAAATATTTTTCTCAAAAAACATTATTTACAATTTTGTGAAATTAATTGGAATATATGCGCCACACGTTAGTTCATCATCAATTTGTCCTGTTTCAAATAGCTCCTAAATTTTTCCATCCTGCTTTACCGCGTTACGCCAACCCGAGCCGAACGCTCGTGGGACACGTCGTTCCGACCCAATTTCCCGATTTAATGACCCATCGACATTGTATTTACACGGTAATTTTAGCTTTTTATGACCTATCCTGAAAAATACTGAAGAGTGGCTATTAGAGCTTGAATACGAACTGACAGACAAAACATGACCTTATGAACTGATTAAATACGAAGTAGATAATAGTGTCATTAAAATTAAATTGGATTTCCCATTGAGACGTTTGGATTTTAACTGAACTCTGGATTAAATCTCGGTCGTCGATTGGGTTGGAACATATTTATACTAAAATTAAAGTAGGGGTGGGGGTGGTTTTAACCTTACCCGTCTTTTTTCTCGATTTTTGTAAAAGTCAAATGTTAAAACATTTAGTAAAATAGAGACACCCAAAATCTCATTCAAATCGGAATAAAGGTTCTTAAGATATCTAAAAAATGTAAATATATATTTTTTTAAATTTGATGCCCTCTAACGGACAGATGAAACACTTTTGTATAGAAGTAAATCGTGTCCAATGAGCTTATTTTTATTCCAAAAATACGTGGTAGTTCTATGTCCACGGAATATTGGGACATCAATATTAAAAGAAATAAACACATTTTTTCAGATATTTTAAGAACCGTTATTCCGATTACACGGAAATTTTGGGTGTCATGTTTTGCTAAGTGCTTTAATATTTGACTTTCACCAAAAACAAGAAAAGATACGGAAAGGGTGAAAACTAACCCCATCCCTACATAAATTTTGTTATAAATATTTTCCAACTCAACCGACGACCGATTTTTTTTCTTAAAATGGTCCTTCTAGTATTTACTATATTTTTTCTCTCTAAAAAAAACACTGAGCATACTTTTTGAGGAAAAAAAATGAATTTTCCGAAGCTGATTTCCAAAAAATGTTTTTTGTCACATTAAGCTATGAAGGCGCGTAAAATCTATTATGTTCTAATAATCTAGTTTGCAAAAATATGAAATTTTATGTTAGTATTACTGAAAAAAAATAATAAATTTTAAATTAATTAACGTTCGGTTGTATTTTTTATTGATGCCCTCTAACGGACAAACGAAACACTTTGGTATAAAAGCAAATTATTTGCAATTAACTTATTTTGATTCAAAAAATACGTAGTTCTTCTTATATTGGAAAATTGGAAGTTAATATGTTTTATATAGCTTTAAAAGATAATTTCATCCTGACTGAAACAAGTCAAAAATGAAAAAAGATGACAATCTTTGTCAATACCTCGACGTATTTTCAGAAAAAAATGCTAACAAAAATTACTTGTTTCAGTCAGGATAAAATTATTTTTTAAAGCTATATCACTGTCCAAGCTGTATTAAACATATTAACCAGTGGAGATACACTCTATACAATAGGATAGGAAGAAAAACCCTTAATTAAGAATTCTGCAAAACTGCATTTACTCAGGACATACTTTCGGGTAACTGTCAACATACCTATATCTATTATAGTAAATGTTATAAGTTATATTTTTTAGATTCAAGAATGGATTGGTAACAAGTTAGAGCCTTTACAATATGGATGGAAGAAAGATCAAAAAGGCAATCTGACACCTATTCAATCAACAGAAGATGTGGCGCCTCCTGACCTACTAAAATTATATTTTTGCAATTGCAAAGACAGTGCTCTAAAAATTGCTAAAACTCTTAAATGTTCTTCAAAGTGTGGTTAGTGGTACTGAATCAATTGCACAAACTTTTATTTTAGTTGAGGACGAAAATGACGCTCTGGATGACGTCACAACAGATTTCATTTAACAACTTTAATTTAATAATAATTTTTTAACAATAATTTTATTTAATAAATAATATTTAAACGTTATTTTTAATTGTTTTAATGCTTAAATTTATGGAAATGACAATACTTGGTTTACCTATATTAACACTATACTCGTAACTCAAAAATTATAGCTGATTAGTTTAAAAAACTGGAAAATTTATAAAACGTAGAGTAAAAAATTTCTCTATCTATTACTATTTATTTCAGAGAGAAAATGATTGAAGGTAAAATATTTTAAATTTAATACTCTACAAAAAACATATCTTTAGTTTTTTCGAAAAAAGTTAAGCAAACGGAGATATTTGAAAAAACGAAAAAAATCCAAGATGGCGGCGGTTTTTTTTCAAACTTCCCCCACTGGAACCGAATGGGACTTTTGAGGGGTTAAATAGGAGATCATTATCTACATATTCCCGTTGAGATTGGTTGGTTACTAAGCCACCTTTTTCTCCACCTTTGCATATAATACTCGGCTACGTTTACTGGCCTAAATATACAAAACATTCAATTTTTAGGATATAATTTAGTAATCAGTATATATTTTAAAACATTTGGTATACTGTAATTTTTTTAATGGAAAAACAATCTACAGAAGAAAAGTAACTTTTATTTTAAAAATATATTTTGAAAAAGTAACTAGAGGCTAATTCTAATTACAAAATATGTCACCCTCCTAGCGGGTGATAGTGTATTTTAATCCTACGTCCAACGTTATTGGACCATTATGTCTTAACTAGTCTCATATTTGCTTCTCTGTTTCCTTTATTTCTTGTACTTAACGACCATTATGTTGTGTATTTTCTTTTTATTACCATTTTAACGTCTTTCTGCTCCTAAAATTTATATATTAATGGAAATATTTTAAGAAAACAATAAAATTAGGATTTAAAAAAAGTTAAGTTGTAATTTTATTTCAGATTCCATTGCTTGAAATAATTGTTCTACAACAGAAGTGTTTTTCCCATTTTGTTTAGACCCGGATGCTTAACCCGGGATCGGTCGCTACCCAGGTTGCATGTTATATTCTATCTAACATTAAAAAGTAAGTCAAAATCAGCTTGTAAACTTATTTCAAAAATTTTAGAGTTTTTTAAATAAATTAATACACAAAAAAGACGAATATTCAAATTTATTTAAGAAAAAATATTAAGTTACCGAGATTCGTCACTGGTACTATCGCATTCAATACAAATATATGTAGTTTGGCCGTGTGTGTTCTTTGCAAATTGGTTTGGGTCGGTCAAGTTTGCCCCCCGTACTAGAGGAAATTTAAAAATAGATATACCATTATTTTGCACACATTTTACATAATTTTGCACACCATAAATGATATTTTGCACGCTTACCTAAGAGAAAACAGAGCCGTTTTTTAAACGGGGGGCAAACCGTTCTCCCCATCTGTTACGAAATTGATTTATTTCAATGTATATAAATTCGGCTAATTTTGCACAATTTTGCACACCTATTTTAAAATTTTGCACCCCCTCCTGACGAAAGTTGTAAAGGTATAAAAATTTGAAATTTCCCCCCATCTGTGACTAAATTGAATTTTGTTTATATCAAACGAATCGGATAATTTTGCACAATTTTGCACACCTGTTTTTGAATTTTGAACACCATTCTGATTAAAATTATGAAGGTTTGAAAATTTGCAATTTTGCCCCCCCCCCCAACAGCTACAAAATTGAATTTTGTTTATAACAAACGAATCGGCTAATTTTGCACAATTCTGCACAGCTATTTTCGAATTTTACGCATTCTCCTGACAAAAGTTATAAGGATTTGAATATTTGAAATGTGTCCCATTGTGTGTGAAGTGTCCCATTTAAAAAAATAAGTATGAGTCATACTTCGAAAATGATAGATCTCAGCGACGTGAAAAACTGTACGGAACTCAGATTTAACCTTTTAGATAAGTTATAGAATAACCGAGATATGAGGGGTGTCGAAAAATGCAAAATTTTCACATTTGCCCGGTATTTCAGGAAGTAAGAGGGCTAGGAAAAATTTCTGTGTAGAATCTTTAGTTTCCTAAATGTTCTTCTCTGCACGCTATAAATTATCGAAAAGGTGAAATCTAAGTTTCGTACAGTTTTTCACGTCGCTGAGATCTATCATTTACTCATACTTATGTTTTTTTAAATGGGACATTTTACACACAATGGGACAAATTTAAAATATTCAAACTGTTATAACTTTTGTCAGGAGAGTGTGCAAAATTCGAAAACAGCTGTGCAAAATTAGCCGGTTCGTTTAATATAAACAAAATTCAATTTCATAGCTGACAGGGGGGAAATTGCAAATTTTCAAACCTTCATAACTTTAATCAGGAATGATTTTGCACACCAAATTCAAAAACAGGTGTGCAAAATTGTGCAAGATTATCTGATTCGTTTGATAACAAAACTCAATTTAGTTACAGATGGGGGGGGGGGGAAATTTCAAATTTTCAACCCTTTATAACTTTCGTCAGGAGGGTGTGCAAAATTGTGCAAAATGTGTTCAAAATAGTGGTGTATCTATTTTTGAATTTCGTCTAGTACGGGAGGTAAACTTGACCGACCTGGAAACACAAGCTGAACAATGATGCTGTGTAAATCGGTTCTTCCTTATTGGACTGCAATTATACCCTACTTTTTGTGAAATCTGCTAATTTACTTGAAATGATGTGATTTTTTGGCCCTCACAATAATTGATATTTATTGGCGCAGTGGGATAGATAAGTTTGGAGTAAAAGTGTAAGTTGTTTTGAAGAATCTTCAATAAATGTTCTTGCAGTTATCTCAGCGGTATTACATTTCTGATTTATTTCGGCATTTATAACTTACCAAAAACTTAGATTAAACTACAAAAAAATAAACAACTTAGATTAGCTTACCACTTTTTTTTTAACTCACCAAAAACATAAATTAATATCAATAAATTAAAAAAAACCACAAAATCTCAAAACGCGATTGGTCGCGTCGTTAGATTTTTTTTATAACAAGTCGGTGTAAGTCATCGGTCGCGTGTTAGAATAAATCTAACATCGAGCCACTGTGCCCAACAATAATATTCGAGCACAATGCGGAACTATTATTATACGCTAACACAGAATCTCCTTTAGGTAGGTATTCCTAGAGAGAAAAGAATTTTAACCAATATCTCAGTTTTTATATCTAAAAAACTAAAAATGTTAGATTTTTATTTATTCGTATACCTAGCAGCTTTTTTTAATTATTAGTAGCAATTATTAGCCAGCATTTTTTTAATTATTAGTAGTGAGATACTACAAGAGGAGAAATGGAAAAACGTATGTTGCAAATTCGAAATAATTATAATAAATGACATCGTACCAAACGTGTTAAGGTCTGATCGCAATTTTCTGAAAAATACGCAGTATAAAAGGAATATTTTTAAAAAATCTCAAAATTTGTAGAGCTATGTTATGAATTAACTAATTAATTAACTAGTATCTAATTACCTCAGAAAAAAATCTTTATTTACATTGATTATACAGGGTGTCCCAGAAATAAGTGTAAGTATTCTAAGGGGTGGTAAACTGGCTTTTGTCAAAGCCCTGGGACTGTATGATGAGTTATGATTCAAGAAAGGGGGACACAATGGATCTGTAAGGTCGAAGTGATTAACCTCCCTCCCACTCATTCTAAATTCTAAAAATTCTAAAAAAAGGGTGGTAGATCTCGATAAAAGAAACATATTTTCTCTTTACCGTTTCTCAAATAAGTCCAAAATAACAGAGTTATTTTACTTTAGAAATTGAAAAAAAAATGATTTTTTGCTAAAATTTTGAGAACCACTGGATCTTTTCTGGATTTTCTTTCTTGTAAATTTAATCTAATATCTATGTTGCAATATTATCGAGAAATTATGTTTTTTTTAACTAAAAACTAAAAAAATTTCCAAAAAATTTTTCAAAAAAATTTCGAATTTTCAAATTTTTTTTTTCGCGAAAAAAACCTTATGGACGTGTTTCTGGGGTTGAACTATACTACCAGTTAAAATACTTGCACTTATTTCTGGGACACCCTGTATAGACTAGCCATTTGTTATTAATATACCAATAAAGCGTTATTTATTTATTATATATTTATTATTTCCATTGTGGTTTTCTCTAATTTTAGTTTAAATACGTTTAAATAGACACAATTATAGTATTAATTTATTTCAGTGTTGTAATGTTGTGTATTTCATATTATTCTCGTATAGACAGGGCTTTTAGATGTGGCGTATCTTCCAATTTTAATAGTTTGTTATTTTGTATGACATCTAATTTGTAAATAACAGAATAATAACTAAGATATACATTTTTTTATGTATGTTCTATTTATCAGTTCTTAAATTATGTTTCTATTAACTCAAATTTATCGCCGCAGTAACAAACTTTAATATGATGTGATTACATACAATTACTGATTTATTATTATGCTGCAACCCTATATGCAAATATGTATGGGTATTCATTCAAATCTGAGCGTGACATGAAATTATGTAGATATTAATTTATTATAACACAAATACAGTGGTGAAAATAACACAACACCCATATGGATCGAAATTTGTATTCCAATTTAAGGTAATTTAGGTAAGTCGATTAAATGATGATGTATATTTCCAATAATTCCAAAAACTACGAGTTAGGAGATTTATTTTAAATTTTATTTAAAATTTTAAACTCTAACTTGTTAGAAACACTGCAACAAAGGGAGCGTGTAATCTGATTTATGTTGATTACTTGCAATTCAAGAAAAGACGAGGTTAAATATCTACTTAAAAAGTAGAAAGCCAGGATAACAAAAATTGCATTTGAAATCCAAAAGCTAACAAGAAACAACAAACTGCTTATATATTATTCAAAAGTTAAATTAGTTTTTATTTTAAAGTTTGAATTAAGATTAAGATTATATTTCTCATAAAATTGATGTCGTAATTCTAAAATATAATTTCTAGTTACTTGTTTCTTCATATAGGCATTACTTATTCGTATTCCGAATATATTCTTGTACTTCTATACTAAGCTGTGTTATGTGTTCCTAATAATAGTATTTTCATTTCGTTATTAACGTGACCTGCGTTTGAAATACGGCACTGTTTTGTTGGAAACATTTCTAGTCATGTAGTGTATTGACTGTAACTAAAAAATAAATTGTTCATCTAGAGTTACATGATTTTTTTTTTCGATGAGGGAAAAATCTTCCATAAGACACCCATAGTTGGGTAGTGCCGGATTCCTACCGGCAAAAAAACCCGCCTCGTTCAAGTAAGCACACCACGCCGGAACCGCTTACGCATTACTTCGACGTAGGGGGCTGCCTACGCCATGTGACGTTGTTCCTGTTCTTTTCTTCTTAGTAAATTATTTATACATTTGCTTGCTGCTTCCCATAATAATTCACCTCCCTCAAGGCTTCTCATCAAGTTCGTTTCAGTGAAATCCAATCCACTCTCTTTAAAATTATCTCTCTCATTCTTCCATCTTGGACAATAGAATACATGTTCATCGTCTATTTCACCACAAAATAAACATGATTCAAAGCTTGCCCGCCGCATCTTACATACATACATACAGCCGTTACTCGCTGACGAGTATTCGACACACATAAAGAAAATGGTCACGCAAGGCGTTTTTTTTTCATGAGCTTTTCTGTGACTGAAAAGCCCGATACGTGATGTTATCTGCCTACCGCACTCCGGACATTCAAAAATCTCATTGCTTTGTTGCCTCTCTACTTTTTGGTTGCCGCTGTTAACTGAGTTTACAACCCTTCTCCATTGAGTTCTATTGTGAGCTGCTTTTTCCCACTCATTCTGCATGTTAATTCCCTTAAATTTTCGTGGAAAATGTCCTTGTATCTTTTCAGTTGTCCACCCGGCCTCCTCTTACCGTCCACAAGCTCACCGTAAAGCAGAGATTTTGGTATGCGGTTTTCTTGCATTCTGCATACGTGACCAGCCCATCTTAAGCGGGATTTTGTGACCATGACTTCAATACTCTCGCAGTTAGATTTTTCAAGGACCGATACGTTTGAGACATGATGGAACCACCGGACTCTTAAGAGTTGTCTAAGGTGTCTCTGTTGCAACTTGTTCAATGCGTTCATGTGTCGGCGGTAAGGCACCCAGGTTTCGCTCCCATATATCATGGTGGGGATTATAATTGCTCGGTATACTGCAAGTTTTGTTTTTGTACTCAAGTCATGATTGTAGAAAACCCTGTCTTTTAATTTCCAGAATGCTCTTGAGGCGCTACTAATCCTGTGCTGAATTTCAGAGTCAATATTGGCCTTTTCCGAAATCAAACTGCCAAGGTAATTGAATTCCGCCACATATTCGAATAGTTCTTCTCCGATTTTTATAGCATTGTTGTGATCTTCCGGGGGAGTGCACATGATTTTAGTTTTGCCGATGTTCAGCTTAAGGCCCAAAGCCTCGTATGCCCAGGTATATGTGTTCAACATTTCTTGTAATTGTTGTACCGTGTTTGCAACTAGAGCGCAGTCGTCAGCGTATTGAAGTTCTGTGATAAATTTTGTACGTGTTTTTGCCCTGAGTCTTTTTATGTTGAACAGACCGCCGTCATATCTGTATCTAATGCCCAATCCTCTCTCCCTGCAGTTTGCTGTCCACTATAATGGAGAGCGCTGCCATGAATATGTTGAATAGAGAGGCGCTAAGACACATCCCTGCCTAACTCCTGTATTTGTTAGGAATGGGTCGCTCAGTGATCCATGATGTGACACTCTTGACTTGTTGTTGTTATGGAGGCTTTTACACACTGTAAGAAATTTGTTGGGTACTCCGAACTTTTCCATAATTGCCCAAAGCGCATCTCTGTTCACAGAGTCGAAGGCTTTTGTTAGATCGATGAATGCAACATAAAGTTTAGACTGCTGCTCTTTTTACTTTTTCCTGTAGTTGACGGATGGAAAATATGGAATCGACGGTGCCGCGGTTGGTACGAAAACCCGTTTGCGATTCTGGAAGAATTTTTTCTATATGTGGGTGGAGGCGGTTTGACATTATTTTTGCAAGAATTTTTCCGCCGATAGCCAATAGCGAAATTCCCCGGTAATTTCCGCAGTCTGATGCACTTCCTTTGTTCTTAAATATATTCACTATATTCGCATTGCGAAAATCCTGAGGTACCTCTCCGCTTTCCCATACGACATCAAAGAGAGCCTTAAGATGACCAATAAGTTCTTTACTTGCACACTTATAGATTTCCGCCGGAATATCGTCACAGCCAGCTGATTTGTTGTTTTTAAGCTGTTTTATGGAGGTCTTTATTTCTTGTTCTGTTATTGGAATGTCTAATACATCGAGGCTGTTATACTGAGGTATTGTGTTTAATGCTTCCATATTGGGGTTGTTTTCTTGGTTAAGGATATGGCTGTAATGTTCTTTCCAGCGATTTCTAATTTGTTCTTCCTCTTTTTAGAAGTTCGCCATTTTGAGCCATGATTGGGCAGCTTACCTTCTTAGTTGGGCCGTATACTTCTTTTACAGCCTCGAAGAATTTACGATAATCGTGATGCGTGGCGTACTCTTGAATCTGATTCGCTTTTTGTGACCACCAGTTATCCTTTACTTGGCGCAGTTCTCTTCGAAGCGTGTTGTTGGCTGCTTTAAAGTTGTCTACCAGTCTTGGATTATGTGGATTTGCAGTGACGGCTTGATATGCTCTATGCTTTTGTTCCAACAAAGCCTGTATATGCGGTTGATTTTCGTCAAACCAGTCTGGTTGTTTCTTTTTGTTCGACTTTCCCAGTACTGCTTCGCTGGTTTTATGAATCGCATCCCTTAATTGTGTCCAGCCTTGTTCAGCTTCCAATACTGAGATTGAAGTTATCGGTGGAAGTGATTCTTTGATGGCTTCCCGGAGGGCGTCGGCGGTATTGTTGTTTTCTAGACCCCGTACGTTCAATCTGGTCATGTTGTTTTGCTTTTTACAGCGTGGATGTTTGGGTTTTAACTGGATTTTCATTTTTTTGAAATTAAAGTCGGTGGTCAGTGCCGCATTCGGCATCTACTCTAGCTTTGTGAGCCTAACATCTTTTAGATGCGTCCTTCGAACGATTATGTGGTCCAATTGATGCCAGTGGCCTGATCTAGGATGTTTCCAGGTACCTTTAAACTTGTCCTTCAACATGAACCACGTATTGGTGATGCAAAGATTATACTCTGCGCATGTTGTTAATAAGCGTTCACCATTGCTATTTGCGTTTCCCATTCCATGTTTTCCCAATATGTCAGGCCATATTTCCTGTTGTTTGCCTACACGGGCATTAAAGTCACCTAGCAAGATGATTCGTTCGTGCTTTGGAATTCGTTGAAGGGCATTTTGTAAAGCTTGGTAAAATTTATCCTTATCTTCAATTTTAGCGTCAAGGGTGGGAGCGTAGGCACTAATGATGTTGACGTAAGTTTTGTCTGATATGGGGTACCTTAGGGTCATAAGACGTTCGGAGACACCAATAGGTACTTCTGTTAACTTGGTGGCGATTTCGTTTTTGATCGCAATGCCTACACCATGAATTCTCCTGTGTGTTGCGGGATGACCTTTCAAAAGAAGGTGTAATGCTCCTCAGTGAGACTACCTTCATCTGCAAAGCGTGTTTCGCTTAGAGCGGCAACATCTATATTTAATCGGTGGAGTTCCTGTGAGACCAGTGCTGTTCTTCTCTCTGGTCGATTTGAATTTATCTTGTCCAGTAGAGTGCGGACGTTCCACGCCGCGAACGTGAAACATTGATGTTTTTTGTTTCTCCGATGATACGCTCGAGTAGGCACCCCCTCCCGGAGATCCGATTGAGGGGGTATTTTACCTCCGGACGATAATTATCGTCCGCCGCATCTTATAGAGACATTTTCGGAAGCACCCGTGTCCAGACAGCATTTGTGTCAGGTTAGGTTAGGTTAGGTCTGTCAATCCATTTTTCAATGTTGGGTATAAGTCTCCAGGTCCATTTTCCATAAATATTTTCTTTTATCCCACTCATCCTGTCATTTCTCCATCACAGTTCTTCTGGCTATTTTTTGAGCTCTGCCTTGTATCCGCTCGTTCGTGAGCTAATAAGTGGATAAGAGGGATGCCCGCAAGGACACCAACTGCCTCAGTAGATACAGTTCTGTAAGCGCTATAAACTCTAATACATAATTTGCGCTGCAAAGCTGTTATCTTTCGCTTTGTTTTTATTTTGTCCATTGCCTTACACCATATCGAAGCTGCATATAACAGTTGTGAATGTATTACGCTTACAAGAATTCTACGCTTTGATGCCCTAGGCCCCCTTACGTTCGGCATTAATTTTGATAATGCTGCTAGAGTTTTTTACGCTTTAGTGATCACACAATGTTGTTTTACTATCTAACCAGACTCCGAGGTATTTTACAGCATTTTTAGGTACGATCAATGTTCCCTCAACATCAAAAAGAATTGGTGCCCGTTTTCGTTTGGTGGTTAGAAATACCGCCTCTGTCTTTTGTGGTGCTAGCTAGAGTTACATGAAATTAGATTAGCATAAATTTATGAATCTTTTAAAATATACAAATCCATTGCGTCATAGATTTTTTTTCATAGATATTTAAAAAACGGCGGCTCTCATATGACGCGGAGGCTTCTAGGAGAACGACAGTTTGTACTGAAATTAAATTTTGTAAGCATATGTATGTTAATTCAGAGCACTTTTTAAAAATAGAGTTCTATAGGGTATCCCCAAAAAGTGTTACAGTTGTGCTTTTTGTAATGAAACATCCTATATAGTAATTCGTTTTCGGATCCTGGGAGGAATAAAATTGAGTTTTATTGTAAAGTTTTTGACATATTTAACAATTAACATATTTAACATTTTCTAAAAATAAAGAACAATTTTTAAATTACAATGAGAGCTATGCGGGGAGACAATATGCACAATTTAAAATTATTTTGAGATATACAGGGTATTTCAGAACTCAGATCCATATCAAAGTTATACTTTTCTTATGGAATACCCTGTATTTTATTTCATTTTTCGATTCTTGGGCCCAAAAAAAGGCATTTATTATAAGGGTTAAATATGTTGAAAATCTTTGGTTTTTGAGATATTTAAAGATATTTAAATTTGCATGCTACAATAGAATAAATTATTAACACCTTGTACATTACTTTTCAGAATTAATTCTTGTGCTGAGTTTAAGGGTATAGAAATAAAATTTACAGAAAAATGTTATTGCTTTCTTAAGTTTATACAGGGGTATCAAAAATTGCTGATCTATTTTAAGAATTTATTTTACATAAAAACTTCGTTATTTCAAATACAACACCCTGTATTTTTTAAATAAATCGAAGCAGATTCAAATGCTCTTTCAAATTATATTAGGGTTTCCTATACCTATCTAGCTGAGATTTTGCCATGGCGACACCAGCCATCTTGATTGCAATTTTACTTAAAAATCACTTTTTATTCAAAATCTAAGCTAGATATATATATGAGACCCTAATATAGTTTAAACGAGCATTTTAATCTGCTTCGGTTTTTTTAAAAAATACAGGGTGTTGCATTTGAAATAACGAAGTTTTTATATAAAATAAAACCTTAAAATAGATCAGCAATTTTTGATGCCCCTGTATAAATTTAAGGAAGCAGTACTATTTTACAGTAGAGTTTATTTTTTACCTTTAAACTCAACACCAGAATCAATTCTGAAAAAGTAATGTACAGGGTGTTAATAATCAATTCTATTGTAGCATGCAAATTTAAATATCTTTAAATATCTCAAAAACCAAATATTTTAAACATATTTAACCCTTATAATAAATACCTTTTTTGAGCCCAAGAATCCAAAAATGAAATAAAATATCGTGTTCCATAAGAAAAAATATAATTTTGGTATGGATCTTAGTTCTGAAACACCCTGTATATTTCAAAATAATTTTAAATTGTGCATATTGTCTCCCACATATACCCATAAAATATTTTGTTTCTACATTTTTCCGTTTTTGTATAATCAACCGAGGCGAATGAGGTGTGCCACCCTCTATACAGGGTGGTCCATCGAAAACGTTCCGCAAGGCATAACGGCCAGGTTAATTTTTTTTCAGAAAATCCAAAAACACGTCAATTTTGTTTGTGAGGGGGACAACTTTTGCCCCAAAAATGATTGCAAAATCTTCAACCCTCTAAGCGGGGGTGTCATCCCCCAACTTTTTTCAAATGGGAAGGGGATTCAAGTGGCACCGCAATGAAAAGAGCTTTCTATTCTCTATATTTCCCCGCTTCGTTTATGAAAATCGGTCGAGTCATTGAGAAAATGTGAAGGATTGAAATTTGAAAAGTTTATTTAAACATTTATCAGAGTAAATGATAAGGATAAATTCCTTCGACCAATTTGCTGTTTTTTCTTATTATTTCTAGATGTTTACGCATTTTTTAACTTGCCACAAGGTTGAACGATCAGGTGCGGTCTCAATATCGTTAAACTGACCTACAATAGGATTTCCAAAAATACCAGCCCGCGACGATCAAAATCGTCTTCGTTGAGTTCTTGTACCAACTGAATTTTGTACGGGTGGAACTTGTGTTTTTTTAATATCGTTTGGACACTTGTACGATTCACGCCGGTCGCGGTCTTATTGGCTAATTTTCTTGTACTCAGCGTACTATCCATGGCAACTTGGCCCAATACGAATACCTCCATAGCTTCATTTACTACAGGATTTTCCCTCTGCCTCTTTTTATTCATAACGGAACCAGTTTCGTGAGATTTTGCTACTAAATCGCGAACAATTTTGCCATAAAGGTGTTTGTCAGGATGGCGTTCATTGAATAATATCTGCACAAACCGATTGCCACATTCATTATTTTTAAAATAAAGTTCGATTATATCCACTTTTTCTGCAAGTGAGTACACCATAATTGTTAAAAAGTTTAACGATATTGAGAAGAACTTCAACGCACAAGTCAGAGAACAGCTATCTAGCAACTATCGCACCTGATCGTTTAACCTTGTGGCAAGTGAAAAAATGCGTAAACATCTAGAAATAATAAGAAAAAACAGCAAATTGGTCGAAGGAATTTATCCTTATCATTTACTCTGATAAATGTTTAAATAAACTTTTCAAATTTCAATCCTTCACATTTTCTCAATGACTCGACCGATTTTCATAAACGAAGCGGGGAAATATAGAGAATAGAAAGCTCTTTTCATTGCGGTGCCACTTGAATCCCCTTCCCATTTGAAAAAAGTTGGGGGATGACACCCCCGCTTAGAGGGTTGAAGATTTTGCAATCATTTTTGGGGCAAAAGTTGTCCCCCTCACAAACAAAATTGACGTGTTTTTGGATTTTCTGAAAAAAAATTAACCTGGCCGTTATGCCTTGCGGAACGTTTTCGATGGACCACCCTGTATAGAGGGTGGCACACCTCATTCGCCTCGGTTGATTATACAAAAACGGAAAAATGTAGAAACAAAATATTTTATGGGTATATGTGGGAGACAATATGCACAATTTAAAATTATTTTGAAATATACAGGGTGTTTCAGAACTAAGATCCATACCAAAATTATATTTTTTCTTATGGAACACGATATTTTATTTCATTTTTGGATTCTTGGGCTCAAAAAA
Source organism: Sitophilus oryzae (assembly GCF_002938485.1). Taxonomy (NCBI): domain Eukaryota; kingdom Metazoa; phylum Arthropoda; class Insecta; order Coleoptera; family Curculionidae; genus Sitophilus; species Sitophilus oryzae. Next base: position 132,121 of record NW_022146732.1, on the reverse strand, counting down.
GGTATTTATTATAAGGGTTAAATATGTTTAAAATATTTGGTTTTTGAGATATTTAAAGATATTTAAATTTGCATGCTACAATAGAATAAATTATTAACACCTTGTACATTACTTTTCAGAATTAATTCTTGTGCTGAGTTTAAGGGTATAGAAATAAAATTTACAGAAAAATGTTATTGCTTTCTTAAGTTTATACAGGGGTATCAAAAATTGCTGATCTATTTTAAGAATTTATTTTACATAAAAACTTCGTTATTTCAAATACAACACCCTGTATTTTTTAAATAAATCGAAGCAGATTCAAATGCTCTTTCAAATTATATTAGGGTTTCCTATACCTATCTAGCTGAGATTTTGCCATGGCGACACCAGCCATCTTGATTGCAATTTTACTTAAAAATCACTTTTTATTCAAAATCTAAGCTAGATATATATATGAGACCCTAATATAGTTTAAACGAGCATTTTAATCTGCTTCGGTTTTTTTAAAAAATACAGGGTGTTGCATTTGAAATAACGAAGTTTTTATATAAAATAAAACCTTAAAATAGATCAGCAATTTTTGATGCCCCTGTATAAATTTAAGGAAGCAGTACTATTTTACAGTAGAGTTTATTTTTTACCTTTAAACTCAACACCAGAATCAATTCTGAAAAAGTAATGTACAGGGTGTTAATAATCAATTCTATTGTAGCATGCAAATTTAAATATCTTTAAATATCTCAAAAACCAAATATTTTAAACATATTTAACCCTTATAATAAATACCTTTTTTGAGCCCAAGAATCCAAAAATGAAATAAAATATCGTGTTCCATAAGAAAAAATATAATTTTGGTATGGATCTTAGTTCTGAAACACCCTGTATATTTCAAAATAATTTTAAATTGTGCATATTGTCTCCCACATATACCCATAAAATATTTTGTTTCTACATTTTTCCGTTTTTGTATAATCAACCGAGGCGAATGAGGTGTGCCACCCTCTATACAGGGTGGTCCATCGAAAACGTTCCGCAAGGCATAACGGCCAGGTTAATTTTTTTTCAGAAAATCCAAAAACACGTCAATTTTGTTTGTGAGGGGGACAACTTTTGCCCCAAAAATGATTGCAAAATCTTCAACCCTCTAAGCGGGGGTGTCATCCCCCAACTTTTTTCAAATGGGAAGGGGATTCAAGTGGCACCGCAATGAAAAGAGCTTTCTATTCTCTATATTTCCCCGCTTCGTTTATGAAAATCGGTCGAGTCATTGAGAAAATGTGAAGGATTGAAATTTGAAAAGTTTATTTAAACATTTATCAGAGTAAATGATAAGGATAAATTCCTTCGACCAATTTGCTGTTTTTTCTTATTATTTCTAGATGTTTACGCATTTTTTCACTTGCCACAAGGTTAAACGATCAGGTGCGATAGTTGCTAGATAGCTGTTCTCTGACTTGTGCGTTGAAGTTCTTCTCAATATCGTTAAACTTTTTAACAATTATGGTGTACTCACTTGCAGAAAAAGTGGATATAATCGAACTTTATTTTAAAAATAATGAATGTGGCAATCGGTTTGTGCAGATATTATTCAATGAACGCCATCCTGACAAACACCTTTATGGCAAAATTGTTCGCGATTTAGTAGCAAAATCTCACGAAACTGGTTCCGTTATGAATAAAAAGAGGCAGAGGGAAAATCCTGTAGTAAATGAAGCTATGGAGGTATTCGTATTGGGCCAAGTTGCCATGGATAGTACGCTGAGTACAAGAAAATTAGCCAATAAGACCGCGACCGGCGTGAATCGTACAAGTGTCCAAACGATATTAAAAAAACACAAGTTCCACCCGTACAAAATTCAGTTGGTACAAGAACTCAACGAAGACGATTTTGATCGTCGCGGGCTGGTATTTTTGGAAATCCTATTGTAGGTCAGTTTAACGATATTGAGACCGCACCTGATCGTTCAACCTTGTGGCAAGTTAAAAAATGCGTAAACATCTAGAAATAATAAGAAAAAACAGCAAATTGGTCGAAGGAATTTATCCTTATCATTTACTCTGATAAATGTTTAAATAAACTTTTCAAATTTCAATCCTTCATATTTTCTCAATGACTCGACCGATTTTCAAAAACGAAGCGGGGAAATATAGAGAATAGAAAGCTCTTTTCATTGCGGTGCCACTTGACCCCCCTTCCTATTTGAAAAATGTTGGGGGATGACACCCCCGCTTAGAGGGTTGAAGATTTTGCAATAATTTTTGGGGCAAAAGTTGTCCCCCTCACAAACAAAATTGAGGTGTTTTTGGATTTTCTGAAAAAAAAATGACCCTGGCCGTTATGCCTTGCGGAACGTTTTCGATGGGCCACCGTGTATAGGGTGTTTCAGTACAAAAACTCAATGATGTATAACTTTGTAGACACCCTGAATTACTCTATATATTTTTAAACAATGCTTTGAATTAACCTACATGCGCTCCTAAAATTTCATTTTGATATAAACTTCCGTTCTTCTTCGATCCTCTGCATCGTATAGCGGCGCCGCGCCACCCTGTATAATCCATTTTTTCGATTCACATTTAACCGCTCAAAACTTCCATAATGGGATTTCAAAAATCAGATTAATATTTAATATCTAAAATTAAAATCAAACTCGATTTACTGAGTTTGAGCTGCAGGTTATATTTTTAAAATGTTCTTCTTTTTCGGTAATATATCCATTGTCAAATATCGGTAAATCGTTTTATACATTTGCCGATCCTTTTATCTATCTTATCCAGATTACAAATTTTCCGTTTTGGTATTTATAAAGAAGTCGTATGACATTTATTTGTATTTTACCAGTCCATCAAAACAGTCTTTAGTTTGTATATTTTATATTGGAGATAAAATTCATAATATTTACACTTCATTACTTGAAACATTAAATTCCACTGGTTAAAATTTTATTGTGCATTGGTTAAAGCGTGAAATATATTTATTGACTTTATTAAATAATATTTAAATTGGAAGAAATATGATTTAATGCCATACAATAATTCTCCTAGAAATACAGTATAATTTTGATGACATTAGGTAAGAATCGGAAGACACGAAACTTTCTAATCTAGTGACGCTATGTAATGCGTTACATTAATATATTCGCATCTGATAAAAATATGAAGGGCAAAAAAAAGCCCACCTCTTAGATTAAGTACAAGTTCCGAAGCAGAGTTCAGAAAAAAATGTTTGCTTCGTAAGGGTATGCTACATTCAGAAAAAATTTTAGTACTAGACAGGAAAGCAATGAAAAAGCAAGACATTCAATGCAAACAATGAAAAAGCAAGACATTCAATAAACTCCAGTTGATAAACAAGAGCAATCATTTGACCGAGCTTACTACTGCTACGTAAAGCAACCAAAATGCTGATCTGAAGATAAAATCAATAGGGGGAGTCTTACTTCAATTTCCAATTAATATTGACACTGCCTAGCAGTTGCCAAATATAACAATTAGAATTTCCCTTGCCCAATCCACACGCTGATCAAAGTCACGTTGTGAGAAAGAAGATACGCCCTAATAAGAATAAAACTATAACAAAGCGTAGTTACAGCACCATATGTAGAGTTTTTAGAGGATAGTCGAGGATTGTTGTAGTTAGTCAATTCAGGAAAAATAGATTTCTTCTTAGAGAATCCTCGAGGAGCCTTTAACTTTTGTTTAACTATTTACTACTATTAAATCAATAAAATAAAGCAAGAAAAAAATAAAGCAAAAACATATTTATAAATTTCGTAATAAAACAGTATTATAGAAAAATAGCCCAGTCAGACAAATCGGTGGAAAAAAATACCACAGTTGTGAAAATGGTTTTAATTGATACCTCTAGACTTGGGCTAATATGTGTCAAAAATGCCCGGAAGACAATGAGCTCGAGGAGTGGGGAGGTGCTAAATGTCACTTTTATGACTTTTTAGCTTATATCTCGGAAAATATGACACTTACGAAAAAATACCCTATATAGAAAATTGAAGCCCAGAAAATTATCTACAAACTTTGTTGAATACATTTTTTTCATAGGTCTAAACTTTTAAGGGCTCGAACACACTGACGACCAGGTCGCACCGGCCAGGCCGCAGCTACCTCTAAAACCATTAAATCAAATGATATAGCGCACACTAACGTCCTGGCCGTCCGTTGGTCGTTGCGACCAGAAGACGGAAATATTATTATTTTCTGCCGCTTGTTGCCGGTTTTCTTCCAAATTAATATTTTTTCAAATGAAATCCCTCAAATTCAAGGCACAATATTTTATTTTCTATAAGATATAGTGTTTTAGTGTAGTTTTTGCATACGTGCAGAAAATCCAAAGAAATAGTATACAGACTGGATCAAAGGTAAACTTAAATCTAATCCCTTTTTTTATCAAGGATTGATTCTAGTAAAAACTCAAAACATTTTTATATGACATACCTTCTCTATTTATGGTTGGTATGATACCTGATATTATACCTTTGAGTTTCGATGTTAAAAGATAAAAAAAATAATATTTAAAGTTTTTCTACAACCACTTATTTTTTTTATTAAATTAGTTTTTTTAGTTGTATTGTAGTCATGTACAAGGAGGACAACTGTATTTTAAATGTTATATTTAATTTAACGTTTTTCAAACAGGGTTCATTAGACTATATTTCTACTAGGTACATTATTTTGAAAAAAAAAATAAGAAAGTAACTTAAACATTCATAAAAATAGAAGTAATTACTGTTGTAGATTCTACCTTATACTGTAAAGATTGAAATAACTGGAAGCTAAACTTTCTACCTGCTTATATTTAGAGCCAGTGTCTGAGGATCTTTTTTTATGATGGCCCTAATATGTTTACTTCTAAAGTCGGTAAGGGCGCCATATCAGTAGAAAAAAGAAACAGAATATCTCCCTTTTTGTCGGTCGCGCGTACACAATGCTTTTTGTTTGTTGTGAATAGCAACTTCGCTTTTTAGTTATTCGCTCGGATATTTTAACATTTCTGAAACAATATTTTTTAATTGGTAAAACGTAAAAAATCGTTAGATTTGACAACTCTGTTGAAACTGGTCGTTCATCTGGCCGCAGCTAAAAACGCAATACATCCGGCCAGCCGACGGCCATGTCATTACGACCTGGTCGTCATTGAGTTCGAGCCCTAAGAGTTACAGGGTTGACAAAATTAACACTATTTCTCATGTTGTATTTTCGCATTTAAAATCCAATTAAAAGTCTAAACTTAATCTTTCATATTAATAATGGTAATATTATGGGGTCCTTATATTATCTTGCAAGTCTTCATTGCATCTTGACGTTTTGTCTTCCATTGGAAAGCACTAGTGCACACACGACTTAACAGTAACTACAAGATAAAGATTAATGCATGCCTGCCATTGACTGGGATAAAACCGTAACCACCGTAATAACAAGGCCGGACAGCTGTGACGTAAAAATCTCGTGACGTCACCAACTGGAGGCCCAACTTTATTTAGCATCGTTGATAATTACCCGATAAAAGTTCAAATTGTGGATCTTTTTTTACCCACCAGATATATTTCGAAGTTTTAAAATGTCTTTTTCCGAGTTTTTAAAAATATTATAGTATATAAAAATAGTTTTAATAGAATACGGAAAAAATCATACTAGTCAATAAATGTTTATCTCTCACTTTTTATCAATCAAATTTAATAAAGGAATATTTTAAGTTCACAATAATGTATAATATGAGAAAAAAAAATAAAAAATATATATTTTTTATAGTATATATATTATATATTTTATCGATATTTTACGCCCCCTACTCCGGGGCGACGGCGCCACGCGGCGGCGCCTGTCGTAGCGGAGTGGTATTACCACATTCGCTGTTGTCAGTCATCGATTTATCGGTAGGTGTGCGGACGTGGTAATTATAATCCATAATAGAAGGGCGAAAAAAGTTATAAATCTGTAAAAAGAGGTGTTTAAACTATAAAGTGATTATAAGTGTGTGCAATTATACAATTTAAAAGGTATAATGCCCTATAATCAAAGAATATCTTAATACCCTAGAAGTCTCGTCTCGCATCAAAATCTGACCTGTCGATGGGGCCTCGCTTTGGCGAGCGAGGCCCCAACTTCGTGGAGCCTCGCTATTTTGCTCGGAATTGAACGAATAGACGCGCGGCGTTGCCTTGTTTTGTGTGTACTTTCTTGAATAGTTTTAAATTATAGTTTTACATTTTATCTATTGATATAATCAGTCCTTTCTGTTCTCCGCACTTCGCAGTTTACATATAACAATATAATCTCATATAATTCCCGTGTTACAGTTTTGGTTACCGTACTCCTCCGAAACGGCCTAACCGATTTTGATGAAATTTTATATGTATATTCAGTAGGTCTGAGAATAGGTAGTTATATATTTTTGATACCCTTAAGTGATAAGGGTAGTCCACCCCCATTTTTTTATTTTGTGAAAAAAAAATATTTTTTTTTATATTTTTATACCCTTAACTGATAAGGGTAGCCGAGAGGGTAACCCACCCTCATTTTTTTTTTAGTTTTTGAAAAGAAAAAAATGTTTTTTATTTTTTTATTTGGCATTAAGAAATACAAACAACCCTAAATTTTCACCGTTTTGCTATCATTCCCTATTTTTAATAGGGCTTGTTTTTTATTTTTTTTTGTTGCCATCTCCGAAACGGCTTGGCCGATTTTGATGAAATTTTATATGTATATTGAGTAGGTCTGAAAATAGGTTGTTATATATATTTTTATACCCTTAAGTGATAAGGGTAGCCCACCCCCATTTTTTTATTTCTTGAAAAAAAAAATAATTTTTTTTATTTGGCATTAAATAATACAAACAACCCTAAATTTTCACCGTTCTAACATCATCCCCTATTTTTTAATAGGGGATGTTTTTTTTTTAATTTTTTGTTACCATCTCCGAAACGGCTTAACCGATTTTGATAAAATTTTATATGTATATTCAGTACGTCTAAGAATAGGTTGTTATCTATTCTTATACCCTTAAGTGATAAAGGTAGCCGAGAGGGTAGCCCACCCTCATTTTTTTTATTTTTGAAAAAAAAATATTTTTTTTATTTGGCCTTAAAAAATACAAACAACTCTAAATTTTCACCGTTCTACCATCATCCCCTATTTTTTAATAGGGGTTGTTTTTTTTAAGTTTTTTGTTACCATCTCCAAAACGGCTTGGCCGATTTTGATGAAATTTTATTATGTATATTGAGTAGGTCTGAAAATAGTTTGTTATCTATTTTTTATACCCTTAAGTGATAAGGGTAGCCCATTCCCATTTTTTTATATTTTGAAAAAAAATATATTTTTATTTTTTTATTTTGCATTAAAAAATACAAAGAACCCAAAATTTTCACCGTTCTACCATCATCTCCCTATTTTTTAATAGGGCTTGTTTTTTTAATTTTTTGTTACCATCTCCGAAACAGCTTGACCGATTTTGATAAAATTTTATATGTATATTCAGTACGTCTAAGAATAGGTTGTTATCTATTTTTTATACCCTTATGTGGTAAGGGTAGCCGAGAGGGTAGCCCACCCTCATTTTTTTGAAAAGAAAAAATGTTTTTATTTTTTAGTTGGCATTAATAAATACAAATAACCCTAAATTTTCACCGTTCCACCATCATCCCTATTTTTTAATAGGGTGTTTTTTTAATTTTTGTTACCATCTCCGAAATGGCTAAACCGATTTTGATAAAATTTTATATGTATATTCAGTAGGTTTGGCTTGGTTTGGTTTGGTCACAACCTATTCCTAGGTTGTTATCTATTTTTTATACCCCTAAGTGATAAGAGTGGTCCATCCCAACTTTTTTTTTATTTTTTAGACAAATTTTTTATTTTAATTGTTTTATAGGGAGTGCTTATTTTTTAGGGGGTGCATGTCCAAAATGTTCTTTTGGGTACTCACTTTCATCACTTAAGGGACCTCTGTACAAAATTGTATACTCCTAGTCCTAGAACGGATTTTACATAAAAATTATACAAATTTTTACCCTTAGTTATATCCCCTTAAGGAATGAATTCCAAAAATCGCTCTAATTATTCAATTACGCTACATAATAAACCTCTGTGCAAATTCTCATATTCCTTGAAAAGAATTTATTGTTCCAGAACGTTCAACCCCTCATTTCACACCCTAAGAGGGCGAATTTCCAAAAATTGCTTCTTAGTGCTAAATTACGTTACATAAGGAACGTCTGCAAAATTCATACTCCTAAAACCGATTTTAACAAACTTTTGTACAAATTTTCATCCCTTATTTCTAGGGGATGAATGTCAAAAATTAGCTTCTAGGTACTCACTTTCGTCACTTAAGGAAACTCTGTACAAAATTGCATACTCCTAGAACTAACATAGACAAGTGCATTATTTTAAAATTCCTCAACACCGAACAGCTAACTTCCAAAAATCTTTCAGTTTCATAGCGCCACATTTGTGGAATAATATTTCTAATAATTTTAAATTTCAATCCTTTACAAATTATAAAAAACAAATTAAAAATCATTTACTAAATTCGTAAATATTATAATTTCTTCGACTGATTTGTGAAATCTTGTTCTTCTGATATGCCCGTCATTGGTTGCTGTTCCGGTTTTTACACTGTTTCATTATGCCTCTCTGCTTATCTCCGCTCATCCCTGATAAAACTATATTTTCACTTTTTTTATATAATTTTAATTTTTTTAATTCTGTTTATTTTTGTAATTTAATTTATTTCTATTTTGTATTTGGGGTCGCACCACTCTGGCACTTTGTGCCATTGTATCGGTTTTTTAATCGCGGTGCGATCCCTTTAGACACACATTTATTAATACTAATATTATTCTGTAAAACTTAATGGGGTCTAATAAAGAAATTTGAATTTGAATTTGAATTTGAAAGTGTATCAAAGGCAATCAAAATTTAGGTCTCCAGTTAATGACGTCACGAATAAGCTGTTCGGCCTTGTTATTACGGTGGTTATGGTAAAACTCACGACCATAGTCAAAGTGCGGAATACATCGTACTAGGGAACATATCTCCTAATGGAAAGATTGTTGGATACCATCGTACAGAGAAGAGTCTACGGGAGTTAGGGAAGTTGGAAGAAGAAGAAAATTAAGACTGAGGTATATCAGAGCGAATATTAGACCAACATGACTGCAAAACAACTGATTTATGTAGCACGGGATAGAGACGCTTTCAAATGTATAGTCGCTAAACTTTCAAGGCGGCACGGGATGAAGCCAAGAAGAAGAATGCAACAGATCTTCTTGAATTCTGTCTTGATTATAATTTTATTGCTGCAGTATTTTTTTGATTTTAATAAGAATATGTACATCGTTATGTTTTTATTATTTCTCAGTTCTGATAGTGTTTTAGAAAAACATTTTTATTTGCGTTTCAAAACTAAAATGTCTTTTCATAATTTTTAAAAAATATCCTTGACGACAATTTAAAAAACGCTTATTAAATATAATTACATTTTCAAGAAATAAAATACGTTTTGATGCGTACAACTTCAATAAGATTTGAAATCCAGAGAGTTTTATGAAAAATTAAATTTATAACTCAAAACGCTCAGATTAAGCAAGTGTTTAATATATTGAAGTTAGTTCGTGATTTTTTCCGTTCCGGAATACGCAAAGTATGTAACAGATCATTATTATAAACTCGAGTTTTGTACTGATTGGAATTCCGCTGCTGCTGTATTTTTAATTCTCATAGAAAAATATGAATCTGCTCGTGTTTTTAATATTACTCGGCTCTCGGTTAAGATACTGCTTTAAAAGAACATTTTTATTTTTATTTTCTAGTATCTGACTATTACAATGTAGTTGAAGGTGTAAGTTTTAGTGTTAAATGAAAATTTATTCGTAATTGACATAAATATCCTAAATTGCAAGTGCAAATTTTATTCAAGTAAAACACAAATTATTTTAAACATACCGTGTTTAACCCTCGAGCAATTTTGTATCGCAATTTGTAGTAATTTTGTTAAAACAAAATATCCATTGGAGCATTGGAGCATTTTAAAAGCATTTGATACGATCTCCCACCACATTCTCCTGGGAATCCTATTTAAGTATGGTATAAGGGGCCTAACTTTGCAACTATTTAAATAATACTTACACGACAGAAAACAAATGGTCAAAATAAATAATCAGTTCAGTAACCCCAATACAGTAAGAATAGGTATTCATCAGGGAACAGTGTTGTTTTCTATCTTATTTATAATATATATGAATTCCCTTCTTAAGGAGGTAAGTGTCGATGGGACTCTCTTATCTTATGCCGATGACACGGTTTTGATTGTCAATGGTAATTCCTGGGAAGAGGCTAAAGAAATAGCAGAAAATAGCTTCAGTAAGGTTTGCACTTGGCTGAACAATCTACAACTTATTATTAATGTTGAAAAAACAAAGTTTGTAGCATTTTCATTGACCGAAAAAAACAGACCTGAATTTGACACTATTAATACAAATCAAAACTCAAAACGAATACAAGGAGTCAGCGAAGAAAAATACCTAGAAGTTATTATTGACAAACATCTGAGATATGACACGTGTTTAAAGTTGCAAAATCAGTTAGAATTTTGATTTATAAGTTTTATCTATTGAGAGAATTTATGAACACATCTCTGATGATCCTAATATATAGATTATTTGTTGAGTCTATTCCAAGATATGGCATTCTCGTGTGGGGAAATGCATCCAAAACAGTTTTAAGGCCTATGAACATTCTACTAAATTATATATTAAAAGTAATAATTAGAAAACCGAAGTTATTTCACACTGAGTTGCTATATTCGGAGACTGTCCCCAATTTTAGACATATATACATCCTAAATGTCGTTAGATTCATGCAATTAGACACCGAAAAGAAAACAATACATCATAATTATAGCACTAGAGCTAAGACAAAAAAACACATTATGCTCCCGGAAAACAGAACTGCGATGAGTTTAAACTCAGTAAATAATATGTGTCCAAAATTGTATAATTGTATTCCTCTGGAGATACGCAGAGTAAGTAACATACATAAATTTAATCTACAATGTAGAGAATATGTTTATAAAAATTACAAAACAGTCTTTCAACACATTTTTGAGTAGATACACAATGTATGCCTGTCATATCTTCAGTTATATTTTTCGATTTATAAACCTTATGTTATTTACCTTTCCTTTACTTACGCTATTTTTTATCCTAGTTATTAAGTTAAATATAGCTAGATTCATTTTTATTGGTTATTAAGTTTAATTAAGCAAATCTTTACTTAGATGTAAGACAATTAAATATATCAATTTTATATTCTAAGGAAAAGCTAAACAACGAGGCGCACACAGGTTTCACATAGAAACTTAGGTGTCTCAATATTTATTTAAAATTTAATATCTGTATAATAGTAGTAATAGTGAGTTAAAATATCAAAAATATTAAATAGCAATAAGTTATTTAAAACAAATATTGTAACAAATAAAATCAATACACCACTTCTTTTTTAAATGAATATTACATTATATAAACACATTTATTTACACTGACCTACAATTAAAAATATTGCAGGGATCGTCAAATTCCGATGGTGTAAATTTTCTAAGCAAATTACGTAAGGCTATTTTTGTAAATATTTATATTGATATCTATTATGAATTCACGTACTTGTATGAATTATATTATTAATTAGGTAACTAGGTTACTACTATTTATATTTTATTATAATTTGTAAAACCATGTACCACTGTAGAAATAAAGATTTTTGAATATATTTTGAATTGAACGTAGGTTGGTGGTGCCATTAAATATGCTTATTTAACGATATTTGACATCCTGGGTCGTAGTAGTAGCGTATCCAGCGATTTGGGATTTGATTCAGTAGCAATTCTGTCGTAAACCTGGCAACTACAGAAGTTGCGGTACTCCGTGCCGCTATGCCCCCGGTTATGTAAGTAAAATAGTTATCATATTATTTAATTACTTTGCTTTATTTGGAGTAATTTAAATTTTTAATTCATTTTTTCGATTGATTTTATAATAATCTGTTAAATATATGTTATATAACTTGTAGTAATCACAGAAGGGGCCGGTATACAAACTCTTCCCAGAGATTTCGAAGTTTTCCTCGCTAAATATGCTTTAGAGTTAAAGGTACTAGTTAGAGATAATAAAGAAGCGAGTTGGTCCCTGCCATGTATGTGAAACCCATAAAACTACTAATTTTTGCAACTAAGGCAACAAATTTGTTCGTGAAAACTACAGTGATAGACTAATCAATTGTATCACCAATAGATCCACCGATAAAAGAAGACTAAACATTTAGATGATACTTTCATCTTCTTCCAGTGGTTAAATATAATTTTTTTGAATATTTAAAAAGTTCTGTTAGGTTATAATGTTCTGTTAGGTAATAATATGTTCGATGTAATTCAGTTTTTGTGAGTTGGCAAAGTTATTTTTTTTTATTTTGTATACCAAAACTGTTTCGTTCTTTTTTTATAATACGTAAGTTTTTTTATGTGTTAATAAATAAATATGTATTAAAAATTTTTTGTTACTTTTGCATATATATCAAAAAGTTGCTTGTTACTCTTTAGCATGCTCAATTTTACAATAAAATATTTTAATGTTTCGTTCGGTTCTTTTTTTGTAACTCAGTGGAAATGTTTACTAGTGCTGATGTTAGTGGGCCGGGTTCTGTACACGATGATAGAAGTTGGAGGAACTGCGATATACGTGTAACTATGCAACAGTTTCCTGGTGCAGTACTACTGGGTGATGATGGTTATGGCTTAGAACCGTGACTAATGACTCCGTTTAGAAACCCTAATAACGCATTGGAAAGAGCTTACAACAGACTGTTTAAGAAAGAAAGGGTTATAATTGAAAGGTGTTTGGCCAACTTAATAGTTTCGACAGGAAAGACCAGGCGCAAATGCTCATTTTAGTGTATTCTTATACTCCGACCTGTTACTATAAGCTCTTGCTTGGAGCTTTTGCTCATAGTCATGAGTATTTGCTTTCTTTTTATTCATATGGGCCAACGTCTCCTATAGATTGTCAACGCCGAATTTCTAACTCTGGTCGTCAATCTTATCATTCTCTATCTCATTTACTGGCGTAACTCGCATATAGTAAATTGGTCAAGAAAGAAAAGAAAAGAAAAAATAGCTCTGTTACCCTTAAAATTTTTCTACGATACTTGAAATCCAAACAATATAACTTGCCTTGATACCGTGATAGATATAGTTAAAGCAGTTTGTGAAATGAAAGTTGCGTCTGTGGAGAAGTTGGATAATCTTCCAAACTTTTGAAATTGTACATAATTGCCAATAATACTTTTTTATGGCCTAGAAAAAGATTATTATCAATTGCATTTTTGTTTCTCTTGGATTTGAAAAAAGAAATCAATATATAGATCAATGTCAATATTAAAAAAATAATGTGGGAATATGAAGATATAGTCTGTGAAACGAATAACTTTGAATTTGACAGTTCCCACGGGCTTTTCTAGTGTTAATTTTATTAGGTTAGAAACTTGCGGCTATGCTGACGCAATGCCGTCTCTAATAGAACAGCCTCGGAGCGACATTTATGACGGCACGCTAGTTACATACTACAGATTAATATGTTGTAGAATACATGGAAAACATAATTATTCCTCGTATTTTTGGTTTATATTTTAAAAATGATATAGTTTACATGAAATATACATAATATAAACAGTTAATATAAATATTTTTTTTTTTTGATTTTGAGTCTTTTTTCTACTTTTTTAATAAATAAGTTAATATAAAAAAATATAATACAGTTAATAAATAAAAACGCTGATTAAGTTTTCATTTGGTTTTTCATTATTTTTATTTTTGGTTTAAAAAAAACGTTTCGGCTAACATTATAGCCTTAATCAGTGCTGTGTCATATGATTTTTTTTCATTTTAAACCAACAAAAATAATGAAAAACCAAATGAAAACTTAATCAGCGTTTTTCCCGAACCTAAATCCCAAGAAAATCAAAAATTTTAGAATAATTTTACATATAAAATGACAGCGATCTTGATTTCATAGTCATCGCTGACGCCTTTTATTATGATATTGTATTATTTGCAAATATAATTTTTCGAACATTGACTTGCAAAATATACATATAAATTTTGTGAATGCAAATAATAATACATCACTATTAGTAGATATTGAATGTTTTTTTGTTAAATTAAATCGATTTTCAAACCAAAATTTAAAATATATTTTACATTTTACCCATTATCTTATGTACCTATTTATTATTTGTATATTGTAAAACATTTGCTGCAATTGTATGGTTCATAGTTTATTTGCCCAAGTATTTATTACTATAAATAGGTATAGAATATATTGTATTTATTACCTGTATATTATGTATATTTCATGTAAACTACATCATTTTCAAAATACAAACCAAGAAAACGAGGAATAATTATGTTTTCCATGTATTCTACAACATATTTATTAATCCGTAGTATCTAACTAGCGTGACGTCATAAGTCTCGATCCGAGGCTGTTCTATTAGAGACGGCATTGGTCTGATATTTAGAAATGTCTAAGGCTGATGACATTTGACTTTTGACAATTATGCTATTTCCCAAATCCTACGGTATAGTGCGCGCCAAAGGGATGGATGGTCAGGGGGTATCCTGACCACTAGCGACTAACCTGGGATACCGGGCGACCTCCCAGTTCATAAATGCCTAGTCACGGTACTGCGGGGCTCTGCCGTGATGGTCGTTTCTTCCCTTGCTACTCGTGGGATCATTATATGGACCAAGAAAATAACAAAAACCTTAATGACGAGGATGGATTAAACCGTCACGATCCTTCTCCCAAGGAGGAGGAAACAAAAGAGCGTGGGACTATTCCTACCCCAGGCAACTCACCTCAGCCGGATCAGGAAAGAGAGGGGCCAAGATCCCCTTCGCCTGAGAAGGCAGATGGTGAACCTCCTTTCGGGGTCTCCAAGCAAATGGAGAAATCATCCCTGAAAAAGAAAAGGTTTGGAGGGGCGACAAGAAAGCTCCTCTCAAGACTTCTCGAGGGCGGAATGCTCTTCAGCCGGATCAGGAAAGAGAGGAGCCAAGATCCCTTTCGCCTGAGAAGGCAGATGGCGAACCTCCTTTCGGGGTCTCCAAGCAAATGGAGAAATCATCCCTGAAAAAGAAAAGTTTTGGAGGGGCGACAAGAAAGCTCCTCTCAAGACTTCTCAAGGGCGGAATGCCCTATGAGACCGCTCTGCAGTCGATTCTACAGCGGCAAGCGGAGAAGCAGAGGGCACAGACGAGTGGGGGAACCTCTTCCGGGGGGATACAAATCAACTCGGAGGAGAACAAACCTCACAGAGGTGCACCTAGTGCTAGCAAGCGCATCCGCTCGGATGCAAGTACTCCCGAACAGAGCGCTATGAAGCCTCGTAGGGAGAGCGCAAAAAGCTACGTGGAGGCTGCTGGGGAAATAAGAGTTGGAGTAATCCGACCTAACCACCCAGAGAACAGCCTATCCGCCGAGCAACTCCTGCTGCTGAAACTTGCCATTTTGAAGGCAGTGGATGCAATTACTGAGCAGGGTTCTACAAGTACGCTTCCAAGGCTGCTCGATTCGGCCTGGATGGCTGCTTGTGGTCTGTACCGATGAGACCAGCGCTGCGTGGTTAGAAAGGATGGTCAACAACCTTTCGCCATGGCAGGGCATGGAACTCAGGGCAGTAAGGGGACCGGATATACCCAAACCCCATGTCTGTACAGCCTACATTTCAGATGATGAGCCGGGTGAACGGCTCAGCGGGGATGTGGTGCAGACCAGGCTTAGAAGGATGAATATCGGCCTGCTAACTCAAGAGTGGAGAATCCTCCACCAGAGTGATGCAGGGCCGGGACAAACCTGGACCTTTGCGGTCGACGAAAGATCCATGGATCTCCTTCGCCGCAATGGATTCAGGGCCTACTTTGGGTTCGGGCAGATTACCTTACGACCCGGAGATAAGGAGAACGAGGCCAATACGGAGCAGACCAAGGCGTCAACCTCGGGAGATGGTGGGAACAATCCAACAGCCTCCAGAGGAAAAACTGACGCCACAAGGTCTAGTAACACCCAGGAGGAGAAAGCTAGAGGCAGTGTAGTGGCACGGAAAAACCCGGCCATGAAAGGGTCTAAAGCTAAACCCTCTGGAAAGTCGGAGAAGCCTGGCAACTCGGGTGGGAACAAACCCACCCGGAAAGGCAGGCGAAACGAAGGTAGGTGTCCCACCAAAAGGGGGCGTAGGCCACCTGATGGTGGGGGCAAAACCTAAATTTGACTGCTGCAGGGATGGCTGCAGCAGCTAAATGTATACAAATTAACCTGCAATATGCCAAGGCCGCCTCTAACGTCCTTGGCATAAGGTTCAAGAAGGAAGACGTGTATCTCGCCTTCATTCAAGAACCTTGGTTTAACTCAGACCGCGTATGTGGCCTTGGGGACGCAGAGGGTAGGCTAATTACTGCCCCTGGAGTAACCAGACCTAGGGCATGCATTTTAGTAAAAAAGAGCGTGCACTCTTTTAACCTTTATAGGTTCTGCTGTCAGGATGTGGTGGCGGTACATATCAAGATCCGAGCGGGGAGGAGCGGTGGAGGAGTGGAGTTCATTGCCTGCTCAGCATATTTCCCGGGAGACAAGACAGCGGATTTACCTCCTCCAAAGTAAGTGAGAGAACTAATCTCCTTCTGCAAGAGGAAAAACCTACAGCTGGTGATAGGATGCGACGCCAACGGCGACAACGAGGCATGGGGAAGCACGGACACCAACTTCAGAGGTGAGTTAATTCTTAATTACTTAATAGGTGAAGGGTTAGTAGTTAATAACATAGGCTCCGAACCAACCTTTGTTACTTGTAACAGGAAAGAGGTTTTAGACATTACGGTCAGCTCTAATTATTTGATCAACAGGATATCCAATTGGAGGGTATCATCTGAGCCATCGTGCTCGGATCACAGACACATAAAGTTTGAAATAAGCGTAGGTGAAAGAACTCTCCTGCAATATAGGGATCCTAAGTGCACGGATTTGGAGGATACAACCGCTCACTCGTGCATCTGCTGGAACCCACAATTGCAAAAGTGAGAGATCGCGACGAGATCGAGATTGCAGCGGAGCAACTGCGATGTGCAATTATAACGGCTTATAGTGAAAACTGTCCACTTAAAACAAAGAAGGATAATAGGAAGTCCTCTTGGTGGAACAACAAACTGGACAAAAGAAGAAAAGAAGTGCGGCAGCTTTTTAACCGCGCTAAAGTGTCAGGTAACTGGGAAACTTATCGTGCGACGATTGGCGGAGTACAATAAGGAAATAAGAAGGGCGAAGAGAGAGTCTTGGAGAAGGTTCTGTGGGAGTCTGGTCGATCTACCTCAAAGCACCAGAATTCACAAGATTCTCTCAAAAGAACCAGTGAATGAGCTAGGGACGATACAGCGCCCCGACAGCAATTTCACAGAGTCCAGGAAAGAAACGCTAGAGATTTTGGCCCAAAAACACTTCCTAGGCTGTTTGATACTAGGTGATGAAGAGCTACCCCCCCCGATACTCATGCGTCGTAAAAACCGGCCCAAAAAAGAGGATTGGGAGATAGCGAAGAAAGTAATCACCTATAGGGAGACTAAAGGGGCGATCGAAAGTTTCGACCCATTCAAATCCCCAGGAGAGGACGGAGTGTTTCCGGCCTTATTGCAGAAGGCTGAGAACATTATCGTCCCTCGCTTATTAAGAATTTTTAGGGCAAGTCTGGCATGGTCACACCTGCCAGCTGACTGGACGAGAGCAAAGGTGGTATACATACCGAAAGTGGGGAAACAAAACCTACAACCTGGCTCATATCGACCAATAAGCCTTACATCATTTCTGCTGAAGACTCTGGAGAAGATATTGGATGGACACATTAGGGGGAGGATTCTTACGTCTAATCCCCTGAATGTCCGACAATATGCTTATCAACAGGGAAAATCAACAGAACTGGCCCTCAACAATTTGGTAGGGGAAATTAAGAGTACCTTTGATCGCAAAGAAATTGCGGTAGGGATATTCCTAGATATTGAGGGAGCATTCAACAATGTCACCCCTCAATCGCTCCTAGGCGCTGTGAAAGCACGAGGAGTCGAAGCTACCATAACTGAATGGATTGAGCAAATGCTCAAAAATCGAGTAGCAACGACCTCGCTCAGTGGTGAGTCCGTTAGGTTTGTTCCGGGCAGGGGATGCCCGCAAGGAGGAGTTCTCTCTCCTCTTCTGTGGACCCTGTTAGCGGACGACCTGATGGCAATCATCGATGCATACGAGGTTGAAGCACAGGCATATGCGGACGACCTGGTGATCCTAGTAAAAGGACACAAAGAGGAGGACATCTCCTCAAAAATACAGGAAATCCTAGATGCAATTCACGGCTGGTGCACACTGGAACAATTAAGTGTAAACCCACAGAAAACCGTGATCATACCATTCACCAGAAGAAGGAAAACAGACAAACTGAAACCGCCCATTCTTCTTGGTGAGACAATTCCGTTTGCGGAGGAAGTTAAGTATCTGGGATTAAACCTGGACAAAAAACTTAGCTGGACCTCTCATCTGGAAAAAACATCAAAAAAGGCTTGCTATGCTCTATGGGCATGCCGCCGAATTTGTGGTAGAAACTGGGGATTAAACCCCAAAAATATGTACTGGCTATACGTGACGGCCATCAGACCTATTATCACGTATGGTGCAGTTGCCTGGTGGCAGAAAGCCAACCAAACAACGGCAAAGAATAAATTGTTGAAACTACAACGACAAGCATGCTTAGCGGTGACTGGTGCCTTCCATTCCACGCCGTCAAAAGCTATGGAAACCCTACTCAACCTACCTCTTCTTCAAATTCTTTTGGAAAGAGAGGCGAGATGGGCTACATACAGGTTTCTAAATATAGCACGAGGAAGCCAAGAAACAATTATGTTCATACAAAACCTGCTAGAAGAAGAACTACAGTCTGATGAGATTCTGGGAATGATCTCGGATCTTACACCACCAGTCCAACTCTTGACGCTCACCTACAACGTCCTGTTTCCGAATAGGGACGAGTGGGATAAGCCGGGAAACGGTTTACTACATGCGGAAATGTGTTGCTACACGGACGGATCCAAAAACGAAAAAGGATCTGGAGCCGGAATTTACTGCAGCAGTCCAAAGACTGAGATCTACTACAGTCTTGGAAAACACACCACGATCTTCCAAGCTGAGCTATATGCTACTGAAACCTGTAACGTTTTTAGTTCGTTACATGTTTTTTTTATATATAATATATGATGTCTGGTCTATCATCACCGGATTCCCTCTCGTTCAGGCCGGATAGTTTATTTGACACGTAATTTTTACGTTCCCTGGTCGCCAACCCTGTGATCGTTCGACACAACCCTGTTACTATTCTGTGGAGGCGCGCGCTGTCAACATCGCTTCTGTCAACTCTCCGTGCTTAACCTCACTTTGTTTTGACACTCTGCTTTATCCCAGCTTTTAGAAATGGTGATTATTTAAATCTTGCTGTATAATCTGAATCAGCTGCTATTTCAAAGCAACAGGTAAAGATGAGATATTATCCTTTTAGATTCGATATTATTGTTGAATATTTTTAGGGTAGAGTTACGGATGTCCCAACTTGTATTTCTATTTGGCTGGCACGTTGGCGTCCCTTTGCTTTTGTCCTCCAGAATGTCATTTGGAAGAAAGGACAGATTGTTTATTATTTATTGAGCCCTCGGAAGTATTTCGAGGTAGGTTCATTTTGTTTATTAGACGGTGTTTGATTTTAAACAAGAGTTTCGTGTTCTTAGGGTCTTAAGGACGGACATTGTCTTACGGACAAGTGTCCAAGGTATGGACTATTTTTCAAGGTCCTAGTAGTGTTCTCCTGTGCCACTATCTGATGGACGGATGTCCCATGGACAAGTGTCCCCAGTAGGATTGATTTGTCTTACACATAGAGTGCCCCAGCGTGGATGTGGCTTGAGCCCCGTGCTGCTTCGCCCCCATTTCTAAGCCTGGATCGCCGACAGACAGTACAGAGATGCGAGACCACCTCACGCTGCTACTGTTTGAAGCAAGATTACATAAAGAACAGCTAAGTGTAGATTTACGTTCTAGTTTTCATGTTTTAGATTTTCTATATTTTCAGTCTTAAACAGTAACGTACATTTTAAATAATATCGTACGGACTATATTTAGTGGTTAGATTATTAAGAACATTTATGTCGATTCAGTAGTTACAATGTGATTTAGATTTTAGGTTTCATTATATTACGCCTTGTAATAGTATTACTTTCTATAGATATTATTATTGCGCTATATTAACAGATGAATAACGAGACATAGATTCTAGAATCTACAGGTTGTAACATCTTCGATTTAGCATCATATGGAATATATCAAATTAATTAAAGTAATGCTACATTTCATATTTTCTCTTAAACTTTACATGTCCTGTATTTTATCGTAGTTGTTTTCATTGATATTTAGTACGACTCTTACCACCACTTTCTTTGACATATAACCACTATATATTTACTAGAACTCTACAATGTCATGTATCAGCAAAGAACGTCATGAATAAATATAGTCATTAGTTTTAAGTATTATACAACTGTGTTTTCTTTCTCTGTACATGCCTGGCGCCCAATATCTATATATCTTTTGTTAATTATTACTGATTAATTTTCTCTCTAGTGAAATACCTTATCCACGACTGCTCTCCGATGAAAAGCTGCCGTTCGCAGTGGTAGTGGTTTAAAAAACGCTACAAACCTGTGTGCAACTGCTGGTAGAACAGCAATACACCGGGAAAACGATATGCATATTTTCGGATAGTCAAGCAGCGCTGAAAGCACTTGAGGCAACGAAAAGCACGTCTATGATGATTCTTCATTGTAAGAAACTACTCAATATACTGGGAGATAGGAACAAAGTGTCGCTAATATGGATACCGGGACATGTCGGCCTAGAGGGAAATGAACGTGCTGATTCCCTCGCCAAAATTGGTGCAGGCTCGCCATTCGTGGGCCCAGAACCGACACTTAGCGTTCCTAAAAATCTCGCAAGAGACAGGCTCTGTGAAAGGGTTAGGGGTGCGACGTTCCGGGACTGGAATGACAGTCCCGGAATGGAACATGCCAAGAAAATCCTAGCAGGGCCATCCAAACATAGAACAGGAGAACTCCTAAAGGCCGGTAGGAATTGAGCGCGTACGCTCGCTTAGTGTACACGGACCACTGCCGGCTGAGATCTCACCTACAGAGGACGGGACTGGTGGAAGACGCCGAATGCCGACTCTGTATGGAAGATGACGAAAGAATGAAGCACGTTATGTGTACCTGCCCTGCTGGGAGCAGGACCAGGTTTGAGATGTTTGGCAAGCCCATGCTAGACCTATCAGACCTAGGAGACATATTGCCCTCAGACATAACGGCCTATATTAGGAGGCTGGGTCTTGAGGGTGAACTTTGACGCTCTTGTAAATTAGAGCGTGTAGAAACTGAGCCACAATAGGCCCTCGCGGCCGCAGTGGAGGGTCCCCATGGGACCCACTCTTAGTCAATAAAAAAAAACAATACAATAACTAGCGTGACGTCCTAAGTCTCGATCCGAGGCTGTTCTATTAGAGACGGCATTGGTCTGATATTTAGAAATGTCTAAAGCTGATGACATTTGACTTTTGACAATTATGCCATTTCGTGTTGATTTTTGGAAGAAGAGGCAGAACTGTGACTTGTTTTATAATTTTCCTTTTCTATTTCACGAAAGTAAAAAGAGTTACCTATCTGATTCGTTCAGTCACTCAATTTAAAGAATATCAGATAAATATCAGTAACTTTATTGACAGAGGGATTTTATATTTGCCATGTTGGTAAAAAAATAACGGTCAAAATTCAAAGTTATTCATTTTATAGACTATAGTACTTAAATTTATATACTTTTAATATGTATTTTTTTAATATGTAAGGTTATGTGTACTTACATATTAGAAGAAAGTAAAATGAAAGTTTAAATAAAATAGTTCTAGTTGTAACATGGCATTAAACCCTAAACTATACACATAGGATGATTCAATATTACACTGAATTTACACAATTACACAACAGCGGCCACGCACATTTAACTATAAACTATAAATACACAAGATGATTCAATACTAGACTGAAAACTTCAAGAATCTTATTGAGGTATTACCTCAATATGATTTTTTAAATTACTGTTTTAAAATATTAAAGCATATATCATAAATTATATCAATATGTAGTACTAATACTTAATATTCAAAAAGAGAAATTTTGATGAGACAAACATTGTTTCTTTCTTTATTGTTTTATTAAATTAAAAATTATTAAATATTCAAGAACTGTCCTGAAATCAAAACTATATTAAGTATTTACTTTAGATGGTCTGTACTTATTTTGCTATAAATATGGTATTCGTAAATCACACAGGATGTTCAAAACTTTACGCCAAACTTTCTAAAATATAAAATAATTTTTTTTTCGTTCTTTTAAATGGAACACTCTATATATTATTTTTTCAATAGATGGAGAATTAAAAAATGAACATTTTTTGTATATATAGTATTTCAAAAGTTTTAACGATTTTGCAGATATTCGCGGTTTTATATTTTATATGGCATTTTCTATAGTAAATTTTTATCAATGCCACCCAATGATTTTTCTCTCGTATTTTACCGTTGAGAGAGCCGTATGAAATAATACTGCGTGTATCTGCGAAACCATTAAAAATTTTGAAATACTTTAAATAAAAAAAATGGTCATTTATTAAATCTCCATCTAAAAAAATAATATACAGGGCCATTAAAAAAAAAACAAGAAATATTAGTTTGTATTTTAGTAAAGTTTGGCGTAGAATTTTGAACATCATGTATGATTTAAGATTACGATATTTATAGCAAAGTAAGTATTAGGCCATCTAAATTAAATATTTAATATATTACAGTTGAGGGTTGGAACCTTTGGTGTTACACAGCAAAATCAAACACTAAATCACCACAATACACCAAAACACTTTTACACTGTACGCGCGTTTCGCTAACCATGTTAGCATCATCAGTAGGTGATTAAAAACTTTTGAGTTTTTTTGATGTTGCTAACATGGTTAGATGATGCTAACATGGTTAGAAATGCATTTGATGATGCTAACATGGTTAGCGAAACGCGCGTCCAGTGTAAAAGTAAAAGTGTTTTGGTGTATTGTGGTGATTTAGTGTTTGATTTTGCTATCTAATATAGTTTTGATTTCAGGACAGTTTTTGTATTTGTAATATTTTTTTTAATGCAGGTTGAAAAAAATATATTTTTTATTTATTTATTAATAGCTCTGAAACTATCAAAATATATTTATTTAAATCTTAGGATTATGTAAAATGATCTGAAAGAAAGCAAAAAATGCAATAATATACCGGGTGTTTCATTTAAAAAATCATCTCGATCCCCTCAAACTTTTTTGAGCCATCCTGCGGAAGTTAAAATATTTTCCTGAAATACATCCTAGTACATATTTTAGGATTACACTTAACAAAATTCCTAAGTTTTTTATTCCAGGGGCTATACAGATGTCCGACGCAATATTGCCGGACCCTGTGTATACCCAAATTTTATTTATCTACCCGTTGGATATTTACCCACCATCCGTCACTAGGGGTAACACTGCTCAGTTTCGTAATCAATATGCTGACCTAGTTGTCTCTTTCACTACTTTGAAAAATGTTATGTTAATTATTATTTTTAAAATAACAATGGAAATAATAATAATTATTCTCTCTGTCATTTTTCAAATAAGTCTAAAATAACGGAGTTATTTTACTTTGAAAATTTCCAAAAAAAATATTTTTTGCGAAAATTTTGAGTACCACTGGATCTATTCATGGATTTTCTTTCTTGTAAATTTAATTTACTACCTATTGCCATATTATCAAGAAATTATGTTTTTTGACTAAAAACTAAAAAAATTTCCAAAATTTTTTTCAAAAAATTCCGAATTTAAAAATTGTTTTTTTCGCATAAAAAACCTCATAGGCGTGTTTATGGGGTTGAACTATACTACCAGTTAAAATACTTGCATTTATTTCTGGGACACCCTGTATATTATATAAGTCTAGAGAGGACCTATTTTTAGACATCTAAAAAATACACAAGAGTATTATGTGGAGAAAAAGATCGTCGTGCTGAAGTGGAAATTTACATTTTCAAAGGCTATTTTCTCGGAAAACCTAAAAGCAGCTCCTAAAAAAACTGCAACGTAATTCGGAGCAATCGTCGAAAGTCAAAACAACGGAAGGATAATGGAATGAAAATAAGAGAAAGTATTTTTTGCTTACAAAAAAAATTGACAATTCTTCCAAAAAGAATTTGGTGCCTTTTTTAGGGTCATTGGTTGTTAAATGAGAACGATTCTCACTGAATATTGGATTTACTTAAATTTACTCGTAAATTGTATAATATTAATATTAATATTAAACTAATGTGAATTACTACATCATACGATAAAATAATACTCCAAAAGTACAAAGTTTTTCAGCTTTAGCGAGTGGCGTATTGACATAGAAACTCGATTTTTCGTCGGTTTTTTTGAACGCCCTCTTCAGAAGATAGAGCAAATGAGGACAGTGCGTCTTTTGGATTAATTATTTGAGAGTGCACAAACTTTAATTAATTAATGTATTAATATAATATTATAATTAAATTTAATATTTTTCTATATTTTCCTGGAAATTTTAAAAAACTTTTTAGTGCCACTTATTTATTCACCTGAGGCGTGAAATAAGATGAAAAACCTCGTGAAAAATCCTTATTAGCCGGCTATCGCCAGCGGTTCTTAAAATGTTGCCATTATTCTTTTAAATTTTCAAATTTAAATAACTTTTTTTAACTTTTAACTTTTAACGTTTGTTAGGATGGCGTTCATTGAATATCTGCGCAACCCGATTGCCACATTCATCAATTTTAAAATAAAGTTCGATTATTTCCACTTTTTCTGCAAGTGAGTACACCATAATTGTTAAAAAGTTAACGATATTGAGAAGAACTTCAGCGCACAAGTCACAGAACAGCTATCTAGCAACTACCGCCCCTGATTGTTCAACCTTGTGGCAAGTGAAAAAATGCGTAAACATCTAGAAATAATAAGAAAAAAACAGCAAATTGGTTCAAGGAATTTATCCTCATCATTTACTCTGATAAATGTTTAAATAAACTTTTCAAATTTCACTGCTTCATATTTTCTCAATGACTTGACCGATTTTCAAAAACGAAGCGGGAGAGTATAGAGAATAAAAAGCCCTTTTCATTGCGGTACCACTTGACCGCCCTTCCCATTTGAAAAAAATTGGGGGATGACACCCCCGCTTAGAGGGTTGAAGAATTTTGCAATCATTTTTGGGGGAAAAGTTGTTCCGCTCACAAACAAAATTGACGTGTTTTTTAATTTTCTGAAAAAAATTACCCTGGTCGTTATGCCTGGTTTTCGATGAACCACCCTGTAGTGTTTTTTAAGGAAAAACTAATTTTCTGAGTGTTTTATGTTCTTTAATGTAAAACTATGCATTTTTTTAAATTTTTAATTCATTATTAAGGTGCCGTTACACGGCGCGTGGTTCGCCGAGCCTGAAACAAAAAATTTCGCGCCGCACTCCGTATGATTGGCTTGGTACAACGATCTTCGGGCCACAGACTATATGTGCAGTTACACGGCGCGTGGATCGCCGAGCCTGAAACAAAAAATACGCGCCACACACCCAGTGAATGGGTCGACGCGCCGATCTTCGGTCGGCGCGTCCTTCCCGTCGACTGGCGATAAATTTCAAAGCAAACGCGCCGTGCGAGGTCTTCACCAGTAATTCTTTTAAATTCAGTTAATTTTATTTGTTACATAATTTATTTAAATAACTCCATTTAATGCAAACATACATAATTTGATATTAGCTTAAAAAATATATAAATATCATATTAATTAGGTATAAAAATTACTGATAAATACAGGGTATACCGATATAATCTACCATGTTATTGTTTAAAATTATTATTTATTCTAAATGCTGTATAAAGGATATACTCGTATAGATAGATATAGTTTATTAGTTCTAAGTATAATAATATAAGTTACATACTCCGAAGGGTGTAGAACATGTCAAAAATGTTGACTATTACTAGAAGGGTGAGATATACTACTACTAGAAGGGTAAGAGCACTATATACATTTTGCTGAGGTGATTTATGTATATGTAATAATTGTATTTGATACTTAATTTATACTAAATTTTACAGCAGCTATAGAAATATTAATTCACGAAGTTTTGGGCAATTATGCTATTTAAAATTTGTATAGCTATACTAATTTATTGGCGGTAATTTGAGCGGTGGTAATGGCCGATGATTATAACAATTTATTATAGATACCAATTTACCCTTCAGTGCGATTAGTTCAATCACAAATGAACTGATTTATAGCCGCCCAGGTATTAACCGGTACGACAAAAAATTGTTTACTTTGAGCACAGTAGGTATAACTTAACAAGTATAGCTAGAGATGTGAGAAATATAAAATAAGAGACGCCCCGCGAAGCGCAGTGGACATCCCACAAATTTGCTTTAATCAGATTTTTCGTAGCGTAACTGCATCTCTTCCGCCGAATGCGTTCTCTCTCTATCGTGTGCGCAACCGATGCTATCCCCAAGTCTCTTCCTATATTTGTCAAACTGTATGTGATACATTTGATTATGTAACCTACCATATCTATCGAAAAACGGAGATTCGAATAATTGATATTTTACATATTTCGAGACAACATGTCTTGGTCGAACGAGACTATATCTGAGTTTTTACCCCTATATGAAAAAGAACAAATAACTTGGAACCCCAGAAATAATGCACATAAAAATAGAAATGAAATACAGGACGGCTACTTGAGAATACATCAAAAGTTGAGTATCAATTGCACTATGGACGACTAAAAAAATTAATTAATTTAAGAATTAAAAAAGAAGAAGAGTTGTTCTAGTGTTTTTAGTTCCAAAAATACAGGACGAATTTTAAAATGTTGCATTTTTCGATTCCATCGTATATCGGTTATCTTATAACTTATCGAAAAGGTGAAAACTTAGTCTCGTTTAGTTTTTTACGTAGAATCTAGTGATGTTAACTAGTTTCGCTGATGGTTCTCATTTTCGAAATTTGACTTCTATTTTTTAAATGAGACACCTAGTATTTTATTTTTTATATTATTTGCTTTGTTATGGGTTTTCTGAAAATATGATATACTCTAAAATTATATTTTCATAAATAAGGCAAAAAAATATTATTTAACTTTTGAACATAAATAACCCTAGTTAAAAAAAGTATTATTATCTTATTTAATTTAATTTAACCAGATGATTTTGCTTTCCATCTTGTTATATTAATAAACTGCACTGAAAATAAAGTTGCGGAATAAATTATTTGATTGTATGAATTTAAACCCAATTTAAATCTATAGTCTATGTTAAAAAGTTATATAATGTATTTTTGTCTCTGTCTCTCGGTCGGCCGTGCGATCGCAAGTGCGAAAATACGCATTGGCGCGTCATGGCTCGGCGATTCGCGCGCCAGGCGCGTGTATCGGCAAGCCACACGCCGTGTAATGGCACCTTTAAATAAGACACATTTTACTAAAAACTATTCATGCAAAAAAGATAACTTTTCATAATAGCAACCAAAATCAAAGTTCAATATAATTTCGACATAATTTGAGAATGAAAATAACTTTTGTATTAAGGTAAATTATGTACCACAATTAATTTAATTTTAATAAAAAAAATGCTTACTGTCCTATGTCTACGGAATATTGGACCACGCTGATGGTCATTTCACGAAAAAAAACCGGTTGTCGATTGAGTTGGAAAATATTTATATAAAAATTTATGTAGAGGTGGGGGTAGTTTTCACCATTTCCGTACTTTTTCTGGAATTTAGTGAAAGTCAAATGTAAAAACACTCATTCAAGTCGGAATAACGGTCCTTAAAATATCTCAAAAGCTTGGTTTATTTTTGTTGCAGTTTGATGTTCTCTAGCGGATAAACGAAGCACTTTTATATAGAGGCAAATTGTATCCAATGATATACAGGGTTGTTCACCACATACGACACGGCATATTGTAGCTAAACGATTGGATTTTTACAAATTTTAAGTTTTGGGTTTGATGAAGGACTATTAGAGCTACATTTTAAAACTATTTTACAAGATACAGACTGTCCCAAATAAGTATAAAATATTATAGTTGTATTTTTTTTTTAAATGGAAAACCCTGTATATCATTCCATTTTTGTATTCTACGATTCAAATAAAGGTAAATTTGATCAAAGTTTTTCACACTTAAACCTTACCGTTTTTGAAATATTTTCAATTTAAGAAATTGCAGTAAAAATGTTACGGCTTCATTTCTCCAAGGGTATCAAAGTTTTTAATACTAAATATTTACTGAAGATTATTTATAGATCAGATATTGTGTTGCAATAATAAAAATTTTACTACCCTATACAGAGTGTCCAAAAATTTATATTAAATAATTACTAGCTTTAAACCGCAATAACTTGTTTAATTTAAATGGAACACCCTATATATTTTACGTAAATCGGATGCACAATGTAATTGTCTATCAAATTGTATTATACCATTTTTTACCCATCTTTTCAAGTTTTCGTAGAAAATGCATTTTCTTATAATTTAGACCTTATTTATCACTGTACCCATGGAATATTGACATTTTAGCTTATTTTTAAAGATGCAACACTTTTTAAAGATGTAATAAATTTTCAAAGGGTACAGATACTAATATTGTCGATATAGTTCGCTTATTTAATTTAAAAATAAAAAAAAAACTGTTTAAACATTTTTTGTTAAAGAGGACCAATTAATATGATCCCAGTATTCAAACTACATTAATTGACTGTTTACGTTGATTAATAATAATTGCTCCAAATACTAAAAAGCTGAATTGTGTGTGTGTATTAGACAGTGTGGTAAAAAGTAACACCTTATAGGTAAATTTTATTTAATTTTTTGACGAATGCTTATTTATAAAACAGAGACGTTCATTTTTATAACGTATTATTATATTGATTTCTGAGCCAAATCCACATTTACTTAGAATACTCTATTAATTAAAACAATTTAAAAGTATGTAATTAACTAATTTTTAGTGTTTTTGGTCGGAAATAATGGTGGAAAATTTAATTGGTATACTCTTTTACAAAGATTTAAATAGTCAATTTTTGTATGCCAATGGGCTTGCAATATTTACCACCTGTACATATATGGTGCTATAAAAAAAATCTGAAATATCAATATTCCATGGGTATAGTGATAAATGAGGTTTAAATTATAAGAAAATGCATTTTCTACGAAAACATGAAGAGATGGGCGAAAATGGTATAATACAATTTGATAGACAATTATATTGTGCATCCGATTCACGTAAAATATATAGTTGTATACTATTATATATTATACTAGTATACTATTATATATTATACCAGTATACTATTATATATTATACTAGTATACTATTATATATTATACTAGTATACTATTATATATTATACTAGTATACTATTATATATTATACTAGTATACTATTATATATTATATATATATATATATATATATATATATATATATATATATATATATATATATATATATATATATATATATATATATATATATATATATATATACTATTTAAATTAAACAAGTTATTGCCGTTTAAAGCTAGTAATTATTTAATCTAAATTTTAGGACACCCTGTATAAGGTGGTAAATTTTTTATTATTACAACACTAATATCTGATCAATAAATAATCTTCAGTCAATATTTAATATTAAAAACTTTGATACCCTTGGAGAAATGAAGCCTTAAAATTTTTACTGTAATTTCATAAAATTGAAAATATTTCAAAAACGGTAAGGTTTAAGTGTGTTCAACCTTAATCAAATTTACCTTTATTTCAATCGTAGAATTCAAAAATAGAATAGTATACAGGGTGTTCTATTTAAACAAAATACAACTATAATATTTTTTACTTATTTGGGACACTCTGTATCTTGTAAAAATATTTTTAAATTGTAGCTCTAATAGTCCTTCAACGAACCCAAAACTTACAATTTGTAAAACTCTAATCGTTTAGCTACAATACCGTGTCGTATGTGGTGAACAACCCTATATATTTAACACGTACGAATAAATTTTAGCGCGGCTAAACTGAGTAGGATGTAACGTGACGAATATTTTTTTGATCCTATGGCGTCTTAAATAGATTACAGTTTGCCGATTCAATAAAATTTCATCAAATTGAAATATGATTTATGACCCAAAACTTACAATTTGTAAAAATCTAATCGTTTAGCTACAATACTCCGTGTTGTATGTGGTAAACAACCCTGCATATCCAAAAATAACGGAATATTGGGATACCCTGTATATTTTTCTATAGAAAGGAAGCATTAGATTTGGGAATTCACTTAAACTTGTGCAGTTATTGAGTTCTACTGAATCAGGAAACCTAATAGCTACTGCTAAAGCCAGATCGCTACTGAATCAGGAAAACTAATATGTAAAACATAATATGTGAAAATAACTCGAGTAGCATTCCTATCTCTACAGTCTAAGTCCGACTTTCGACAAATTCCTGTTTAAATTGAAAAAGAGAGAAACTATTTTAAAATTACCTTTAAGAAACTCTGTGAAGACGTTAAATCCCCACCAGATTTTCTTTTTACAGTTCGACATGGGATTGTCAATTTGCGGTGGATTACTTTGTTCCCGTTTTTAGATCTAAGACAAGCTTATCGCCCCTTTAAAATACTAAATCTTTGAAATGTGTCTTTTTTAAATCACATTTTTATTATTTTATGTAGCACAAAGAAACAACGTTTAAATCACTTAAGTAGATTTTAACAGACAAAATAAATATTTTTAAAAGACAAATTCCATTTGTAAAAATTGAGATATGATTAAAAATGCGATTTGGGCATCTTTTAACAGGCCAGCACAAGACACGAAAAATATTAAACGATCAAATCTATTTTTCCAAGGCTCCTTGATTAAAAATAAGTGTTTTAACACACAGCCATGGCACACAAGATTAAAATTTAATATACTATTTGTTTTTAAGCCAAAATGACAAAAGTTGACATATGATATGTCATTCTATTATAGAGATCTTATAGAGTATCATTTTCTATCAAATAAAGTAAAAATATACCGAGGATGCCATTTAAACTTTAAAAGTTGTAGTAATTTCCGATGAAACAGGAAGTGGCCAAAATAATCGAATAGGTCAATCAATCCTAATTTATTTCATGTACTAACATACCAAATCTCGTTTTTTTAAATAAAAAAAAATAAAAAGTTATAGGGGTGAGCCACTTTTGGGACGCACCCGGTATAACAGTGATCAGATTTGTTTTTCAGTACATACAATTTTTTATTAAAGTTATGATCAGAACTTCAGCATTGGTAGTAACTTCTGTTTCTATTTCTGCATATTTTTTTATTTGCTCTAATACATATTACTGGACATAGAAAATATCTGCTGGTCGGGCAATTGCTTATATGTACGCCCAACTAAAGCATGCTCAACCTTTTTTTTTAAGAAACCTCAATAATTACAAAATATGTCTAAAATATATCAAGCCAATTGTAACGTTTTTAGTTCGTTACATGTCTTTTTTATATATAATATATGATGTCTGGCCTATCATCACCGGATTCCCTCTCGTTCAGGCCGGATAGATTATTTGACGCGTAATTTTTACGTTCCCTGGTCGCCAACCCTGTGATCGTTCGACACAACCCTGTTACTATTCTGTGAAGGCGCGCTGTCAACATCGCTTCTGTCAACTCTCCGTGCTTAACCTCAATTTGTTTTGACGCTCTGTTTTATCCCAGCTTTTAGAAATGGTGATTATTTAAATCTTGCTGTATAATCTGAATCAGCTGCTATTTCAAAGCAACAGGTAAAGATGAGATATTATCCTTTTAGATTCGATATTATTATTGAATATTTTTAGGGTAGAGTTACGGATGTCCCAACTTGTATTTGTATTTGGCTGGCACGTTGGCGTCCCTTTGCTTTTGTCCTCCAGAATGTCATTTGGAAGAAAGGACAGATTGTTTATTATTTATTGAGCCCTCGGAAGTATTTCGAGGTAGGTTCATTTTGTTTATTAGACGGTGTTTGATTTTAAACAAGAGTTTCGTGTTCTTAGGGTCTTACGGACGGACATTGTCTTACGGACAAGTGTCCAAGGTATGGACTATTTTTCAAGGTCCTAGTAGTGTTCTCTTGTGCCACTATCTTATGGACGGATGTCCCATGGACAAGTGTCCCCAGTAGGATTGATTTGTCTTACACATAGAGTGCCCCAGCGTGGATGTGGCTTGAGCCCCGTGCTGCTTCACCCCCATTTCTAAGCCTGGATCGCCGACAGACAGTACAGAGATGCTAGACCTCCTCGCGCTGCTACTGTTTGAAGCAGGGTTACATAAAAGAACAGCTAAGTGTATATTTAAGTTCTAGTTTTGCATTTAACATCTAAAATGTTTTCAGTCTTAAACAGTAACGTACATTTTAAACAATAGCGTACAGACTATATTTAGTGGTTAGATTATTAAGGATATTTATGTCGATGCAGTAGTAAAAGTGTGATTTAGATTTTAGATTTCATAATATCACGCATTGTAATAGTATTACTTTCTATAGACATTATTATTACGCTATACTAACAGATGAATAACGAGATAGATTCTAGAATCTACAGGTTGCAACACATCTGATTTAACACCGTATAAATTTAACAATTTAAATAAAGTAATGCTACTTTTCCTATATTTTCTATAACGTTACACGCATTGTATTTTCTTTATAGTCTTTTCATAGAACGTATTTAATATTATTTACATATATAGTTTTACTCAACAAGTAACCACTATAATAATTATATTAATTGTACAATGCTATTTACCATCAGAATTCATCACGAATAAATATAGTCATTAGTTTTAAGTATTATAAAACTGTGTTTTCTTTCTCTGTACATGCCTGGCGCCCAATATCTATATATCTTTTGTTTATTATTATTGATTAATTTTCTCTCTAGTGAAATACCTTATCCACGACTGCTCTCCGATGAAAAGCTGCCGTTCGCAGTGGTAGTTGTTTAAAAAACGCTACACAATTTATCTAGAATATATCTTTGAATAAGAAGACTAAGGAAGGAGCATATCAAAAATCTTAGGTACACCGCGACTTAAATTTCGGTTTATCAATGTCGTTCTAATTTTATTTAAAAAATGTAAAACTATGATGTATGTAGGGTAGACTGAATAATTTGTTGTTTTATTTTACGTTGTGAATAAATGTTGGTAGTTATTAAAATTGTTATAAAAATATATAATTCTAATAAAAATAGATAAGTTATAATAAGTATTTTTTATTACCACAAACATCCGATACGCTACTGAAGCAGGTAAGTCAAATTAACGTATCTAAATTCTTTGACATCTAATCTTTGACAAGTAATAAATAAAAGCTAAAATGCAAGAAAAATATATAATTTAGTTAATTTAAGTGAATTTCATAAATAATCGGTTTACCACACGTATGTATATTATATAGTCACTTACTAGCGAAAAGTTGTTCCATTATTTCACTCAATTTTTGCCGAGATCTACCGCACGCTACACAACCAACTATTTTAGAGTTTTTTTCGATAAATCGCGATAGTGTCACTGTTAATTTAAGTGCTGCCATAATTTCCATCTAGATTTACTACCTTTATACAACTAGTAGTAGAATAGTAGTAGTAGAATAAATAATAAATAGGTAACATAAAATAAGCTCCGTAAAGACTGACAAATCCACAAAATTTCAAATCAAATTCAAATGTGTCAAATGAATCGTCAAACAGAACTGTCAAGGATCCCCACCCTAGAGTGCTTTTATGGTGCTTTTTCCGCCCACCATGCATGAATACATGGATAGCATTATGCTCCTTCCTTAGTCTTCTTATTCAAAGGAATATATACATATAACTTGATTAATGATAATTAATTTTGAAAACTCAATTTAAATCCGGGGAAATATGTTACATTGTTATATTGTTTGTGATAATTGGTGTAATAAATTGAATTTGTTTTAGTTTCAAAAACGAGCTTTGTTACGTCGTTACACAATTTTCCTTCAATTAAAATGGAAATGAAAAACTAATTAAACACAATCTACCAATTTATATACTTTTTAATTAGTAACAATAAGATAAAATTTTAAATGCTTGTTTAAACACTGTTTGATGACTTTTTGATCATAGAAAAATACTTACATCGTATTTCATCTGATTTCTATAGTTACGGTCTTGATGGGCGAACGTTTATTTTTTTTGTTTTTTTTTGTTTGTTTTTTTTATTGAGGAGGGAAAATGAAATAATGCTGCGAGTATCAGCGAAACTACTAAACATTTTGAAATATTTTTTGTACAAAAGAAAAATATTTTTAATTCTCCATCTAATAAAAAAAATAATATACTGGGTGTTCCGTTAAAAAAAACAAAGAAATATTATTTTATATTTTAGAAAGTTTGGCGTAGAATTTTGAATGTAGAATTTTGTAGAATTTTGAAGACACTGTATGATTTAAGATTACGATATTTATATCAATGTAAGTACAGATCAACCAAAGTAAATACCTAATATAGTTTTAATAACAGGACAGTTCTTTTATTTGTAATAATTTATTTAAGGAAGGTTGAAAAATACATATTATTTATTTATTTATTAATATCTCTGAAATTATCGAAATATATTTACTTATATCTGAAATGAATGATAATGAATTTAAATTTTAGTTAATATTAGGTCTATAAGAATTATTGTTATTTCTACATTGATTAGAACTATGACCAATGCGATTACAGACAGAACAGTTCATATTGTTAGGAATATTTCTTAAGTTTGGATATGTTAAGGATTATTACTCGATTTTGAATTTTCAAGGTATGAGAGTTGTAACTCTCTTCTGATTCTATTTTGAGCTTCTATAAGGGATGTCGGATTACTAGCACATATTAGTTGTCCTAGTCTAGGTTCTAAACCAGTTAACAAAGTGTTTAAAGCCATTGTTTCTATTAAAACTGTTTGTGCATCTTTTTGATCTCTGTTTAATCCAGATTTTTAAATACTTGAATGTAATTTCGCGTTTAATACTTGTAGACGATTGAAAAATGTTAAAGGAGACTCTCCAGATAGTTGCTTAAGGCGTTGGAGGTCTTGTATAAGAGATATGAAATCTCTTGAATCACCGAAATGCAGATTTAATAATTGTTTAATGTCAGGGTAGGTTTGTGGGTCTCTGAAACTCACAAGTTGTGCTGCCCTACCTCTAAGCTTATTTTTGATATGAATAACAAGAAATAATCTTTGTTGCGATGTTGCCATTCTATACGCACAATCGCACACGTTCAAAAAGTTTGTTAAAAATATTTTGTCACCATCGAATTCCGGGACTATAGAGAAAATTTACGATAATTTATAAGGTTCTACTTCAAATATTATTGCGTTAGTATTGTTATTTGAATGGGTTTCCATTTTGTTTTAGTTGGATAAAATTTAAAAAAATAGAAAGTAATTTATTTTAAATTTGGTAATTGTAGAAAGTAGAAAGTTAAAATTGAAAATTAAATTGTTTCGGAAAGTATTTTTTTTAAATAAGTTTAAAATGAAGTTAAATATGAAATTAAATATTAACTTATATTGAAATATAAGTTAATATAAGCAAAAGAGCAATATTGTGCATCCATTTAAAAAAAAATCATGCATTCACACTTTTTGGAAATTAAAATATTTTCCTGAAATACATCCTAGTACATACTTTAGGTTTGAACTTTGAAACACAACAAAATTCCCAAGATTTTTATTCTAGCAGCTACAGATGCCTCACGAACTATTGCCGGACCCTGTATATTTATCTCTTTTCATATAATTTCTATTTTTAACTAGTAATTTACATGGATCCGTATTCACTCCCGCTATGATTTTAAGATGCATATTGGTAGAAATATATACAGGGTGTTTCAAATCAAATGCGAAAAACTTTAGGGGGTGATTCCTTGTTCAAAATAAAGGGTAGTTTGCTTTATAAACGTTGGGTCAAAAGTCAACCATTAGGGAGATATCGCGGTACAAAGATGGCGGAAAAATAATGTTTTTATTTTTTATCTTGAAAACGAAAAGAGATAGACTAATGAAATTTTATGGAGGCATTACTGTTATGAAAACATTTTCAGGTAATTTTTTTACTTTTTTAAAATGAGTGGAAGGGGTTGAAATAAACTACCCCTATCATTCTTGTTAACGAAATTTAAAGAAAAATCTTATCAAACACATGCAAATGCTTTAATTTGGATAGTTTAGTTTGTTTAGAAACTTTTTACCTCTTCTTGTGTTTTTTGATAAAACTCAGCGATTGGAAATTAAAAAATAAAATGTAAAGCATTACATGTCAGGACAAAAAACATTTTTAGATTAAGAATCTAGTGATAATAACGATAATAATAATCATCTAGATAATAACGTATTGCAGTAGAGTAATGTCAAATAAAATAATATTAGGAACATCCTAAAAAGTAACAGCGGCCGACTAGAATTTTTCCTAAAAAAATTACAGCAGCCCACTAGATTCTTTATCAGAAAATGTTTTTTGTCCTGACATGTAATGGTTTACATTTTATTTTTTAATTTCAAATCGGTGAGCTTTATCAAAAAAATACAAGAGATAAAAAAGTTTCCAAACAAACTAAACTATCCAAATTAATTTTTTTGCATGTGTTTGATAAGATTTTTCTTTAAATTTCGTTAACAAGAATGATAGGGGTAGTTTATTTCAACCCCTTCCACTCATTTTAAAAATGTGAAAAAATTACCAGAAAGTGTGTTTTTATAACAGTAATGCTTCCATAAAATTTTATTAGTCTATCTCTTTTCGTTTTCAAGATAAAAAATAAAAACATTATTTTTCCGCCATCTTTGTACCGCAATATCTCCCTAATGGTTGACTTTTGACCCAACGTTTATGAAGCAAACTACCCTTTATTTTGAACAAGGAATCACCCCCTGAAGTTTTTCGCATTTGTTTTGAAACACCCTGTATATTAAAAATTATCAGCTAATTAGTGTGAATAATTTATTACGACATAAAAAATATCCAATTTTCATGTTCATTCCTAGTAAAGAACGTGACACTGTACTAACACTTGCAGGTATTCTTTCCAGTATTATAGGCGTCAAATATTTTACTATACAGGGTGCTACAAATTCGAAGTACGAGCATTTGAATCTTTGAATTGGCTCGAATTTCCTTATTCAATGTTAATTAGTGCTGATCAATATTGTTTCGATGAATATAATCAGATTAAATAATTTAAAAAACCAGAGTTGTACTTGAAATTATTTTAAATAATATTTAACTAGTTTTGTTGTTGTTAAGGTACCCAAAACAAAAAAAAGTATCAAGTGTGGCATATCATTATACTCAGGAGTCAGGAGGCCGAGTTCTTTCAAAACCTGTAATAAAAAATGCAGGTCCGTATTTAAAAAAAAAATAAGTTGGTCACTGTATCACACAAATTATCAGCTAATATGAAAATCTAAAAATACTCTCAGATAGCCCTAATAAAGTGTCAATGAGAATGTGCAATTAGTTTTTTGATTTTCTAAAAAGTAACGACAGCAATAAATGAAATTGGTTTTCAAAAAAATCCATTTTTTCCAAAAAACTCAGCAATCCTTGAAATTTTTAAAACTTTGTTGATAGCATCTTGGTGAACATCTCAAAGCTCAACTTTGTCCCAATTTAACCATCTTCGTATCTGTTACGGTTTCCGAGATACCAATGCTTGTACCTCGAATTTGTAACACCCTGTATGCTTGATTATATACTTTTTGTCGAACTACCTGAATCCATTTTTGCTTTTAATCAAATCAATGTGATAAAGCTGGGAGCTACATATAAAATGTTGTTCCTGGAGAAAAAAAATATCGTTAATATATAAATAATATATATCGTTTATTGTTAATATCGTTATAAATATCGTTTTGTGAATTAAAATTGTAATTATATGTAAAAAATAATGAACGAAATTAAAACGTTTGCTTCACAGTTTAATTCCCTTTTTTAATTAACGGATGAAATTCGAGATTATGTGCGTAAACGCTTAAAGGAAGAAAAGTAAGAGGAAATTAATCCTAAAAATCCCATTACCGTCTATTAAATTCCATTTAGTAATTAAGGTTTAGATGATTAAAGGGCTGGCTCTGCTGTCAAGCGGCAATAATATTGGTGTAGATTAAAGCATCGCTTAAACCTTCAATTTTACAAAACATCAGGAGAGGATATTAAAAAAAACCGTAGATGGGTTGAAGAATTAAAAAGTACAGCGTATCTTATTTTGATTACAAATATTTATTTTTAATTATTGATATAGATAATGAATAACGTAAAAAAATTATATTAAATTTCTATAAAGGGTGACTCACGCTCATGGTAGGATAGACGTTTTTGGGAACGACTGATTTTTTATAAACGATATCTGCACCATCTAGCTAACTTTTAATTCCATCGTTAGAGCGTTGACCCGTCATTCGAAAAATAGTAGCTTTTTTGTTATTGTAAACTGAACACCCAGTATATTATAACATTTTTGGAAACTACTTTCATATCTCATAATTTTTCTATTAACTAACCTATACTTATTTCTAAAAGGTTTTGAGATGAAAAATAAATCATGTGTAAAATTTACAGAAACATGATCTTCCATAAGCATTGATAAAATTACGAATTCAATACAAGTTTGTTTTAGAGAAAAATATAACGCTTTATATAAAAAATTAATTTATTTAATAAATTATAATATTATACCAACGATAGGTGTATTATTACAAATTCAATAAACAAATAGATGTATAAAAATATATAAAAATTGGTAAACAAATGGATGTATTTTACGAATTCTATATACTTCCTATGCTACAAACAGAACTGCAAGGTTCTATGAAAAACTAGTTAGTATATATTAAAACACTTTTATTTCCCTCATATTAGATAAAAAATGTTTTTTTTGACACTTATATATTGAAATATATTTGCTTCTAGAAAAATTTTATCTTTGCGGGCCAATTATTGTCAAGTATTGTCTCAAAGTTGCTCTACGCATTGTTTAGTATGTATCCTAGTCTGAATATCATTGTATACTAAACTTTTTATGGTAATTAAAGTGTTCTTTTTAAAGTAGTTAGTTTAAAGTTTTTAAATCATATATTTGAAATGTTTTTGTGCCAAAAGTTCAAAAAAACTGTTTTATCATCATTTTTTCGCAGAAAATTTTATGATTAATTTTAAAAATAAAAATTCCCCATTTTTATTTTTTCTGTCAAATAACTCCACGTGTTTATTTTTCGTCAGTAATGACATCTAATGATGATTTTCATTCTAAATCTCTTGAGAACGGTAGCTCGTACCTATTTTTACCAAGAGACGCTTTTTACGTAAAAAGTCACGGAAATGTATATTTTTCACTCAGTAGTTTTATACAGATACGGACGAAAAACTATTACCCCTCAAAATAATTAAAACACATGTAGGTATCGTCCCCTAAAAATAGGAGTCGTATTGACCAAATTGATTAATTTGATTAAATTAATTTTATTTTTCAGAAACTATTTGAGACAGAGTTTACCAAAAATGATTTTTATATCTACTAACGGGTAAATGAATTTGTAGATATATTACGACTTTTCTTGGAATTTTAGTTTCGGAGATATAAATTTAATCGGACCTTTTTAAGAAAATTAATTTTATTTTTCAGAAACTATTTGAGACAGACTTTACCAAAAATGCTTTTTATATCTACTAGTGGGTAAATGAATTTGTAGATATATTACGACTTTTCTTGGAACTTTAGTTTCGGAGATATACATTTAATCGGACCTTTTTTAAGAAAATTAATTTTATTTTTCAGAAACTATTTGAGACAGAGTTTACCAAAAATGCTTTTTTTATATCTACTAGTGGGTAAATGAATTTGTAGATATATTACGACTTTTCTTCGAACTTTAGTTTCGGAGATATAAATTTAATCGGATCTTTTTAAGAAAATTAATTTTATTTTTCAGAAACTATTTGAGACAGAGTTTACCAAAAATGCTTTTTATATCTACTAGTGGGTAAATGAATTTGTAGATATATTACGACTTTTCTTGGAACTTTAGTTTCGGAGATATAAATTTAATCGGACCTATTTAAGAAAATTAATTTTATTTTTCAGAAACTATTTGAGACAGAGTTTACCAAAAATGCTTTTTATATCTACTAGTGGGTAAATGAATTTGTAGATATATTACGACTTTTCTTGGAACTTTAGTTTCGGAGATATAAATTTAATCGGATCTTTTTAAGAAAATTAATTTTATTTTTCAGAAACTATTTGAGACAGACTTTACCAAAAATGCTTTTTATATCTACTAGTGGGTAAATGAATTCGTAGATATATTACGACTTTTCTTGGAACTTTAATTTCGGAGATACAAATTTAATCGGACCTTTTTAAGAAAATTAATTTTATTTTTCAGAAACTATTTGAGACAGACTTTACCAAAAATGCTTTTTATATCTACTAGTGGGTAAATGAATTTGTAGATATATTACGGCTTTTCTTCGAACTTCAGTTTCGGAGATATAAATTTAATCGGACCTTTTTAAGAAAATTAATTTTATTTTTCAGAAACTATTTGAGGCAGACTTTACCAAATATGCTTTTTATATCTACTAGTGGGTAAATGAATTTATAAATATATTACGACTTTTCTTGGAACTTTAGTTTCGGAGATACAAATTTAATCGGACCTTTCAAAATCAAATTTCTCATGGCAAAAAACTCTCCCAGACACCAATTTTCATCCAAATATTGACGTTGGTTCAGAAATTATTTGGAAAAAATCGAAATAAATATGAAACTTCTGCACCCTGTATCTCCTAAGAAATTAAGCATTTTAGGACATACATTTATACGAACATATTTTTATCTGAAGAATATGCTGCCAAAGTTTCCGGAATGGTGTTCGGACCACCCTGTATATGAATTAGATTTAGCCAGTCAAACAACATTAGCTAAAATAGAGCAAATATTCAGTTCCTCAAAAGGGTTAAAATGCATTTTGTTTTACCTGCTAAAGCGGTTTTATTAATTACAGAATAATTCTTTCACATTATAATATACACACATGCAAGTGTTTTAAAAATAAAATTTACTAGAATAGAAAATTACATTAATTAATTAATTTTACTTTGTTTTATCGTTTATCAGACACAACAAAAAAAAACAGTATGTTCTTTTATTGTTGGCTTTCAATTTATTTATACTTTACATAAAATTTTCAATATTGTTAATGTAATAAAAACAACACAATGCTCAATATAATATTCGATTTATATGTAAATTTACTTTTAATTATAATTGTTTACCTGTTATAGTTTACAATATTTAATTGTTTCTACATATATATTTGGAGAGCTACTTGAATAACGTGTTTAGTATCGAATTTTCCTAAAAATATCAGTTAATTGAATTGCTCTACAAATTGAACAGTGCTGAATAAATTGCTCGTATCTGTTATTTCACTGCCCTCGAAATGTTTGAAATTGGATTAATAGCAAGCCTCTTATATATTATGGATGTTTCGACAAACGCAAACGAAAACATGGGAGATTTTCGGTTCAGAAATTATCATATAAATGCAAACAGCATTTTTCCCAACTCAACAATTTTTTTTTCCGATTAATTGTGATTGTCTTGTCAAAACTTATACAAGATAAACAATGAACTAATTTGCATGAATTTTTAAATTACTTGAAACATCATCTGCCAATATTTGAAAGGCATTACAAAAAATATTTTTTTAAAATTCCTAAAAATATACTACACAATTGACTTAATCGTGAGGATACGCCCACATAGTCGCGCCGAAAACAGGGCGTTCCCAGATGTGACGTTAGAAGCAGTTAGGAGGCTAATGAGTGAAAATATATTTTATTTTTCATTTGTTTCTTGTTGTTGTATGATTAAGGTTAACATTCATACATACATACTGCCATCACTCGCTAACGAGTATTTGACACGCATCAGAAGATGGTCACGCAAGGCGTTTTCTTTCATGAGCTTTTCTGTGACTGAAAAGCCCGATACGTGATGTTATCTGTCTACCGCACTCCAGACATTCAAAAATCGCATTGCTTTGTTACCTCTGTACTTTTTGGTTGTCGCTGTTTACTGACTTTACAATTCTTCTCCATTCCATTCTATTGTGAGCTGCTTCTTCCCACTCATTCTGCTTCTTCCCACTCATTCTGCTTGTTAATTCCTTTTAAGTTTTCGTGGAAAATATCCTTGTTACTTATGAGTTGACCACCCGGCCTCCTCTTACCGTCTACAAGCTCACCGTAAAGCAGAGATTTTGGTATGCGGTTTTCTTGCATTTTGCATATGTGACCAGCCCATCTTAAGCGGGACTTTGTAATCATAACTTCAATACTCTTGCAGTTAGCTTTTTCAAGGATCGATACGTTTGAAACATGATGGAACCATTCTATACTTAAGAATTGTCTAAGATGTCTCTGTTGCAACTTGTTTAATGCGTGCATGTGTCGGAGATACGGCACCCAGATTTCGCTTCCATATAAAATGGTGGGAATTATTATTGCTCGGTACACTGCAAGTTTCGTTTTTGTGCTCAAGTCATGATTGTAGAAAACCCTGTCTTTTAATTTCTAGAATGCTCTTGAGGCGCTGCAAATCCTGTGCTGAATTTTAGGGTCGATATTGGCCTTTTCCGAAGTCAAACTGCCGTGATAATTGAATTCCGCTACATATTCCAATAGTTCTTCACCGATTTTTATAGTATTGTTGTGATCTTCCGGGGGAGTGCAAATGATTTTAGTTTTATCGATGTTCAGCTTTAGTCCCAAAGCCTCGTATGTCCATGTATATGTGTTCAACATTTCTTTCAATTGCTGTAACGTTTTTGCAACTAGAGCACAGTCATCAGCGTATTGAAATTCTGTGATGAATTTTATACGTATTTTTGACCTGAGTCTTTTTATGTTGAACAGACCGCCGTCGTCTAATGCCCAAACAGCTCTCCTGCATTTTGCTGTCCACTATAATGGAGAGTGCTGCCATGAATATATTGAATAGGAGAGGCGCTAAGACACGTTCCTGCCTAACGCCTGTATTCGTTAGGAAGAGGTCGCTCAGTGATCCATGATATGACACTCTTTGTTGTTGTATGTATTTATTGTTGTTATGGAGGCTTTTACACACTATAAAACATTTGCTGGGTACTCCGAACTTTTTCATAATTACCCAAAGTGCATCTCTATTTACAGAATCAAAGGCTTTTGTTAGGTCGATGAATGCAGCATAAAGTTAAGACTGCTGCTCTTTTACTTTTTCCTGTAGTTGGCGGATGGAGAATATGGAATCGACGGTACCGCGGTTGGTGCGAAAACCCGTTTGCGATTCTGGGAGGATCTTATCTATATATGGGTGCAGGCGGTTTGACATAATTTTTGCAAAAATTTTTCCTCCGATAGCAAGTAGTGAAA
This sequence comes from Sitophilus oryzae, assembly GCF_002938485.1. Classification (NCBI taxonomy): domain Eukaryota; kingdom Metazoa; phylum Arthropoda; class Insecta; order Coleoptera; family Curculionidae; genus Sitophilus; species Sitophilus oryzae. The sequence goes on along the minus strand of NW_022146732.1, from coordinate 88,352 downwards.
TCCCTCGGTAGTTTCCGAGGTTCTTAAATATATTCACTATATTTGCGTTGCAAAAGTCCTGAGGTACCTCTTCGCTTTCCCATATGACATCGAAGAGAGCCTTAAGATAACAAATAAGTTCTTTATTTGCACACTTATAGATTTCGGCCGGAATCGCGTCATAGCCAGCTGCTTTGTTGTTTTTAAACTGTTTTATGGATTCCTTTATTTCCTGTTCTCTTATTGGAATGTTTAATACATCGAGGCTGTTATACTGAGGTATTATGTTGAGTGCTTCCATATTGGGGTTGTTTTCTTGATTAAGGATATGGCTGTAATGCTCTTTCCAGCGGTTTCTGAATTGCTCTTCCTCTTTTAGAAGTTCGTCATTTTGTGCCATGATTGGACATCTTGCCTTCTTAGTTGGGCCGTATACTCCTTTTACAGCCTCGAAGAATTTACGATAGTCGTGATGCGTGGCATACTTTTCAATCTGACTAGCTTTTTGCGACCACCAGTTATCCTTTAGTTGGCGCAGGTTAGTAAGGTTAACACTCGAGCGGGCGCGTCCAGCATTTTGTACCGCAATTTTACTAATTTCGTTAAAACAAAATATCCATTGAATGTAATGGTGGTGCCATTAAATATTCTTATTTAGTGATATTTGACACTCTGGCTCATAGTAGTTGCGTATCCAGTGATTTTGATTCAGTAGCAATTCTGTCGTAAACCTGGAAACTACAGAAGTTGACGGTACTCCGTCCTGCTACGCGCCCTGTTATGTACGTAAAATAGTTATCATATTACTTAATTATTTTGATTTATTTGGTGTAATTTTAAATTGTTAATTAAATTTTTCGATTTCTTTTATAATAATCTGTTAAATACATGTTATATAACCTGTAGTAATGACGGAAAGGGCCAGTAGATATACAAACTCTTCTCAGAGATTTCCAAGTTTTTATCGCTAAATATGCTCCAGAGGTAAAGGTACTAGTTAAAGACAATAAGAAGCGAGTTTGTTCCTGCCATGTATGTGATACCCATGAAACTTCTAGTTTTTGCAACTAATGCAACAAATTTGTTCGCAAAAACTGGAGTGATAGACTAATTAATTGTATTACTAATAGATATCTACCTATAGAAAAAGACTAAACATTTAGATGATAGTTCCATCTCTTTCCAGTGGTTAAACATATATTTTTTGAATATTTAAAAGGTTCTATTTGGTTTATTTTATTATAGTATGTTCGGTATGATTTAGTTTTTCACTAGTTCACAACCAAACCAAAAACGTTTTGTTCGGCTCCATTTTTTATAATACGTTAAAGTTTTTTTTTATATGTTAATAAAGTAAATATGCATTAAAAATATTGCTTGTTACTGTTTAGCACGCCAAATTTTACAATAAAATATTTTAAATTCCAGAATACTTAAAAAAATTAAATACGGTACGGAATACCGCTACGCGCCCGCGCCCCGTCGCGTAATTACGTACGCGCCTGCCCGAAGGTTAGGATGTATAGAACATGTTTTAGAACAATATAAAACCAGGATTTTACAAGCACAGAGTCACAACTGAACTCTATACCGGACAAAATTCTGACTTTTTGATGTATTCCAGTTTTTTTACAAAACTTTTGCAAGTCTTGCATTTTTAATAGATTTTTGGCACAGCGCTGCCGACTTGTACATAATTTACAGTTTTACAACTATAAACATTATACGTGGCGCACCTCATTCGCATCGGTTGGTTATACGAAAACGAAAAGATGTAGAAACAAAATATTTCATGGGTATATGTGAGGAGGCAATGTGTATAATTTAAAATTATTTTCAAATGTACAGGGTGCGTCCGAACTAAGAGCCATACCAAAGTTATATTTTTTCTTATGGAACACCCGGTATTTTATGTCATTTTTGGATTTTTAGGCATACAATAAGGCACTTATTATAAAGGTTTAATATGTTTAAAAGCTTTGGTTTTTGAGATATTTAAAGATATTTAAATATACGTGCTATAATAAAAAAGTTTGTCAGCACCCTGTACATTACTTTTCAGAACTAATTCTTGTGCTGATTTTTAAGCCAGAGAAATAAACTTTACTAAAAAATTTCATTGCTTCCTAAAATGTATACAGGGGTATTAAAAATAGCTGGTATATTTTAAATATATATTTTACATAAAAACTTTGTTATTTAAAATGCAACACTATGTATATTTTAAAATAAGTCGAAGCAGATTTAAATGCTCTTTCAAACTATATTAGGATTTCCTATACCTATCTTGCGCAGATTTTGAATAAAGAACGATTTTTCGTTAAAATTGTTATAAAGATGGCTGGTGTCGCCATAGCAATTTTCTAGTGACACTTAGTAGCTATCTCCAAAATAGTCATTAGTTTCTGGACTTAATTTAAATTTATAAAATATTACTTTTATTTAATTTACCTACAATAGGTTTAATAAGGTAGAACAAGTAAGTATTTATTATTTAGTCAAGAAAAATGAAGAAGTAGTTCTTTGATTTATATTACGATGACTTGTAGATATATTGGATCTTCTATAAAAGAACCAATTAAGTCAAATATATTTTCTTCGCTTTCAGTTCCAGCGACATGTTTCTGCCTAATAGTTTTTTTCATATACAACACTATCAGCTCTGCGAAATAGGAAAAGTAATTTTTCAAAGGAGCGCGTGTCAAGAACATTTCTATTTGGATATCTTTGGGCTGTAAACCCTTCAGGCCAACAAACTATTTTCTTCACAAAATGAAATTACTAGTAACATATCCATTTCTTCCGTCATCGTCAACAGATACATACTGCTCCATTTTTCTTGGTAAAATAATACTTACTTGTTCTTACTTATTAAACCTTATTGAAGGTAAATTAAATAAAAGAAATATTTTATAAATTTAAATAAAGTCCAGAAACCAATGTCTATTTTGAAAATAGCTACTGTCACTAGAAAATTGCCATGGCGACACCAGCCACCTTGATTACAAATTTAACGAAAAATCGCTTTTTATTCAAAATCTGAGCCAGATAGAATAGATAGTATAGATTTATTCTTACTTTGGTATCTACTCGTATATCATTATTTCGATTATTATAACACATTGAAAAGCGTGCAATAAATGCATAAACTTTATCTGTTAATTTGCTACAGCAGAAGTGATTCAAATTGAATAAACCGCAAAGCTTTAATACCTTTATATCGAATTTGAATGGAAGCAAATGATAACGTACAAATTCGCTAAAAAGGTTAAAATGATCCTAATAACCAAATTTCTATGCTAAGAGGAATTTTAAAATAACTTAATTTGAACGCAATAAAACTAAGTAATTCTAGATAAAAAAAAATAAAGATAATAGAGAGTACTTTTACTAGAATAGTAGTTTTATATTCAATTCTATGCGTAGTTCACTATAAACCATTATATTTTACTTATTCAGGTTCATATTATTTGACTATACATATTATTTAATCTTTATTTAGAATTTAGAATGAGTGGGAGGGGGGTTAATCACTTCGACCTTACAGATCCATTGTGTCCCCCTTTCTTGAATCATAACTCATCATACAGTCCCAGGGCATTGACAAAAGCCAGTATCTGGGACGGTTTTATAGAGGGTAGTTCTCCATCTCCAATATCAGTCGTACCAAAATTCATGGCACGAATGGTTGTCGTCTCGGCGCACTCAGTAATGAGGTGTACTGGTGTTTCCCCATCTTCCCCACAGAATCTGCATTCGCCGTTTCTTCTTAGTTTCAATCTACTGAGGTGTTCATTGAGGAGACAGTGTCCTGTTAAAAACCCCGTGACAATCCGAAGATTGTTCTTACTCAGACCCAGGAAGATCTGTGATTTTTCTTGATCATAAGCCCTCAGAAACTTCTTCGAGTGTCTTAGACCATTGCAAGATTTCCATTCCAGGTAGCGGATGGAATCTTCCAAGTCCTTGAGTTCCGCCTTGAGTTGGTTACCACTTGGAAAGCAGAACGGTTCTGGTCCAGTTAGTGGAGTGTTCGCTCCTTTCCTAGCTAGATTATTTGCTTTTTCATTGCCTTCTATCCCTTGGTGAGCAGGCACCCAGTGTAGGAGGACTTTGTTTTTTTGCCTAATTTATTCAGCTTCTCTATGCATTCTTTGACCAATTTCGAATTGATTGATACTGAGTTGATCGCCTTTAACGCTGCTTGACTATCAGACAAGATGGCTATTTCTTGTTTCCGATAGTTCCTATCTAAGATAAGTTGTACGCATCTCTGGATAGCGTAGATTTCTGCCTGTAGGATACTAGGGTAAGTGCCCATTGGTTCGGAGTAATTAACTCTCGGCCCAAACACTCCGATCCCTATTTAATTTATATACTATCAAGATATATTTTTATTGTCAGTGTTTCCAATTAATTTTCATGTCAAGTCGTCAAGTCGTAGCCTCAATCTTCATAATATCGAGATCCACTAAGTATTTTTAGTGTTAACTTATTAAATTGGTGCTAGAAATTAAAACTAACAGATTTATACTTTAATTACAAAATATTTACTAAATAATATAATCTATTTCATTTACAATAAACAGTATAGCAATAAAAAACAAACGTTGTGGCTTAATATTCAGTAAATAATTGTAGTAATCTGATTGGTTTAATCAGTGTTGTATTCGCCAATCAAATTAAAATTTAACATAAAAATATGTTATTTTGCTATATGTTCGGAATTGTAATATTTTAATTAATTGATATTTTTGGAATAAATATGGAATAACTAGTACGAATTTTAAGTAGGTTAGTTATAAATAAATTAAAAATATTTTTCTTTTGGAAAAATCCGGCACTCTTTTTTTCAAAAAAGCGCCTGAAAATATTCGGAAAATCATCAAAAAGATAAATATGGATAAGACAATTCACAACATACACGAGACATACCAACACCAGGAGGCATTCTATTTTAGCCCCTCGATGAATATCGGTTATCGTATGGGACACAACATAGTTAGCATGGTGTGTTACGCTGATTATGCAGCCATTCTCGCGGAGACAGAAGACGATATGCAGAGAAAGCTTCATAAATTCTATCAAGTAAGCTGAGACTTAAATATGATTAGAAAGAAGAAAAAAAAAATAGATCAGAAAGAATTAAATGCTTAACTTTCATTTTAACATATATAAATAATAAAGATTATTACTTTATTTTAGATTCTTTAATTAATATTTATGGTTTTACTTATATATAATTAGTTTCCATATATATTATTATGTTTTTACCTCATTCTAATTTATGAGAAGCTTGGTACCTCCTGATGATGTTAGTAACTACTAACGAAATATTGAGGCTTTAATGAATAAATAAGTGTCATTGAATGAAAACAGACCGAAATAACCTGAGATTTTATCCTTTATACTGAAAGTACGGTCGAGAAACAATCCTAAAATATAAGCAAACCTCATCCCAAAATCGGAAAGAGAAAAGAAGAGCATTTATTGTTTACAATCCCGCAATTTTGCGGATTCGCGGGATTGATTGCTTTAATCCCGCAGGTTTGCGGGGTTTGCGGGATTGAGATTTTGGTGCGAGATTGCATTCCCTAGTTGATAATAATCATTTTCTTTATTAATAACTCATAATTATAGACCTAATATCTAATGTAGTCTAATGTGGTCTAATGTAGTCTAATGTATGGCAAATAAGTGAAGAAAGGAAAGCAATATCTACCGCTTGTGAAGTTTACATTATAGCCTAAGTCAAACTGCATGACCAAAACATTTAATCACTGATCAATCAGGGGGGAGGGGAATTAGTCACTCCTCTTCTAATAACAAACCTATTCTCAAACCTGCTTCTGTGAGATTCTCGACATTGTTGATATTTACTTCACAGTTGATGTATTTTCGACGTGTTGTGTTAAAGATAATAAATCTATTAAAATAAACGTAACAAGTAAAATAATTAACTAGTAAGGACATTAAAAAAGTTTTCATCTCGTCATTTTATAGTCAGGATACTACAAAACCACTCTAAGTAATTGCAGATATGCGCTAAGTCATATTGCACTTTAATTAGTACAATAATTAAACCAAAATGCACTTCTGGTTGCTTTATACAGACATAATACGAATAATTGCTTACTTTATTTTTATAAAACATTTCAATTATTTTAATGCATCTAGATTTTAAAAAAATAGTAAAATAATAATTTACATGATCTTCAAGGGTATTACAAATTGGTTTTATGTATATAAATATGTATATAAATTGTGTATATAAATTACTTAAACGATAGACAGTGTATATATTTAAATAAAATTGTATTAAAATTATATTTAAATAATTTAAAAGGTACCTAATAATAAAAAAATAATAACAACATTTTTACTTGAACTGTTTAGAGGAATAGCTAAATGTGTATTATACAAGTAAATTAAATGGTAGAAGACAAAAAAGCATACAATAAGGCTAGAAAAAGAAACACAAAACAAAATAAATCTCCAGAAAAATGAGATGTGGAATCTAAAATGTTAGGAAATCGACAGATATATTGGTGGAAGAAGATGCACAGAGACATGGCGATTCATTAATAGAGTTAGGTCAACGGGTTCTGAAAATGTATATTGTATACTTTCAGAATATATCCGAAGAACAGTGGTTACATCATTATAAAAACCTATTAACAGAAACTAGAAGACAATATATTCCCGATGAAATCACAATTAACATTGAAGGAGAACAAGTCCAAATAGAAGAGGAAGATGTAAAAACAACTATCACCAAACTAAAAATGAAAAATCATGTGGACCAGAGGGGATATACTCAGAATTATTAAAAAATGGCACAAAGAAACTAAGGACTGCCTTAACACAAATTTTTAACGAATGCCTAAATGGTCAAGAGGTTCCAGGTCAGTGGAAGGTAGCACACATATCTTCTATTTACAAAAAAGGCAACAAAGCTGACTGTCATAATTATAGGGGTACATCTGTTACAAGTACAATTAGCAGATTGCATGGAAGGATGTTGAGAAATCTAATAGAAGCAGAATTTATAGAAGAAGAAGAACAATGTGGATATAGGGCCGGAAGATCATGTACGGACAACATATTGTGTATGAAGCAGAAAATAGAGAAAGCAGTCAATTTAGAAACACATTTTATTCATTGATCTCTCAAAAGCCTATAATAATATACCCACTAGCAAGTTATGGGAGATATTGCAGGACACTTCTATTAACCAAGCTCCCATAAATGCTGTTAAAAACCTCTATAAGAATTCCTTCGCCAGGGCTGCTGTGTATCTCCAACGCTTTTTAATTTTTTTATGAAAGAGGCTTTGCTAAGGTGGAAACAAAAATGTTCGGGGATGGGCATACCTTTAACAGACAGAACGGTATTTAGCCTACAGTTTGCAGACCATCAGGCAGTACTAGCAGGCGCGAAGACCTGGAATATATCGAGGGTCAAAACGCAGGACCTCGTAAGTAACATTTTTCTAACAGTAACGTATTTCTTTTAGTTTACGGATCATAATATGATCCGTGTAAAAAAACCTATGTAGACTGGGGACTAACAATAGATATTGAAAAAACGAAGTACTTGTGCATAGGAAGAGAAAATTGTAACCTACAACTGAAAAACTCAGAAGAAATAGAAGCCTGTGAGGAATATAAATATTTAGGGGTTACATTTGATAAAAGGGGTTCAGACGACAAGGAAATAAGAACGAGAGTGATACAGACACGAAAGTAATTGCCTTTCGTGTCTGTCTGACACGAAATGACGTTCATTGTCTGAATGGAATCCTCTGGAATAAAAATATTACGAAACGTAGGAAATACAATATATGTATATAACACTCTAATTAACACTAATGTATTATACGGTTCAGAAACTTGGAGAATGACAGAAAAACAAAGAATAATAGAAGCAACCAAAATGGATGCACTTAGAAGATCGGTCAGAGTATCCAGAACAGAGCGAGTGAGAAATTAAAATATCCGGGAACAAATGGGAATTCGGAACACGATTAATGACTTACATCGAAAGAAGGCAACTTGTCTGGTGCGGCCATGTACAACGTATGAATGACAACAGATTACCCAAAAAAACAATGAACTGGATACCACATCACCGAAAAAGTTTCAACTTTTTAATTCTATTAACCTTTGGAGTGTAGTCCTAATGGTTCCTGGCATTTGGGGAAGGAATCAATTTTAAGTTTTCATGGGTATTTTGGTGGTAAGTTTGATCTTCATCACATTTTTACTCTTTTGGTTCAACCTTATCTCCTTACAGATTTTCTAAACGTGGTTTTGGTTGTCCTGTCATGAATTTAGTTTTTGAGTAAACCCTCAGCATCGTGAGGTAAGTTCTAAAATTGCTAAAATGCATTTTGTGCATAATTTGTGTCGTTTCCAGGGTTTTACCGTCCAGTTACATGGCGAGTTATATGTTGTGATTGGTGGTTTGATGTACGAGAGCCTACATCTATGATCCATGTTTGATTTCCACATGGCTGGTTCTATTGTAAGGGGCTGTTCGGCTGTGCTAGATTGGGGATAAGCTCCCACACCTAACGTCCACACACCATCCAGAAGGATGAACCAAAGCCTGGACTTGCACCGGATAATCAGGCCAGATTTCATTCATTTTTTTATATAACTCATTTCAAATCTATTTACTTACTGTTGACGAATTACGTAATTAATTATGTAATTATTAGATATTTTTGAATTTTATTATTAAAATATAACTTTCTTAATTTTAAGTATACAAATTTTTTTATATATATATTAATATCTTGTCAAATATTTTGTGATGGTGTCACTTGACATATTTATTTAATTAACTTTTGATTGATTTACGGAATTATGTGCGCATACAACAAGGTTCACGAACTGCGTTAGTTTGAGGTACTTATTTAATTTTATTTTACGTAATTTAATATTAGTCAATGATTTTTAATCAACAAAACAAGTGATACTATTTTTTTATCATACATTTAAATTTTGATTACTTATTATTCTTAAGTATTAATTCATTTTAAAAACCTAGCTTCATCCATCAATTACTGTCCTTGTCTAATATTTTTTTTAATTATAAATAAATTTAAGTTGGGGTAAAGAGATCTATTATTTCTGAGTGAATGTCCTGGCGCCCAATAATTATTGTTTTATTGATTAATTATAACACCTAATAAAAAAATAAAAAACGAACCTACGACTGCTCGCAAAGATGAAAAGCTGCCGTTTGCATTGTGTCAAGAAAACGTTACAGTTTTTTCCATATAGTCTTCAAATGGTCTAAAAATCAGCAGAAATGAAACATTATGTAGTAGACACTATCGTTGAATCATTGGTAGGTCTTTTGTGGGCATTTCACTAATACAATCAACTGTCTAGTCAAAAACTGAAAATGCAAAACAGATAATAAACTTTATAAATATCTATACAAGTAACGACGACCATATTTTAACCAATATTTTAATATCCTAGCCCAAGTAAATAATCAAAAATGCACTTTTTATATCAAGAATAGTAATGGGTATACCCAGTTTCCAAGGATTTCAATAAATCTTTAATATCCAGGATTAAAAAAAAAACGATTCTTGATTTGAGGTTAGATCATTCATTATCAACATGACGTTAGCCACGGGCCACGGGTCATTCTGTCACCGAACTAGTAAAGGGTTTTCTTTTAATATATCGATAACGTATTTTTCTAACAAAGAAAAATGCAGTTACGCGTGGGCTACTCTTTTTTTCCCTTGTATGGCAAAATAACTAAGCTGTAACATCTCTGGGACTATGCCTATGAAGTTATGTAGCTATCTTAATTTCTATGAAATGCTTAATAAAAATTAAAAAAATATTATAAAATTATAAAGCTAGAATAGTATACTGTATTATTTTAACTCTATTTTTTTTGAAATTTGTAAAAAGCATTCATAAAAAATATATATCCTTCAAATCCATCAATTTAATAGCTGTTAGTAAAAAGTTTCACTTCAAATATGCGCACATAGTGCACACACTGTTTTTTTTATGATTTACAGTTGGGGGTTGGAATCTTTGGTATTAAACAGCCAAATAAAACACTAAATCACCACAATACATTAAAACACTTGTACTTTTGCACTGGAAGCGCGTTTCGTTAACCATGTTAGCATCATCAGCAAATAATTAAAACTAGTTTAATCATCTTAACTTTTTAAGTTAAACATGGTTAGAAAAACGCGCGTCCTGTGTAAAAGTAAATGTGTTTTGTTGTATTGTGGTGATTTAGTATTTATTTTTTTCATTAACATTCTTTTCAAATTGTGGAAAAACAAGATAATGAAGTTTATCGTTGAGTGACTCTGTACAAGAAAAATATATATATTTTTAATACAGGATATCTTAAAAGCGATAGGTTATTTTCACTGCGAATAAAAAATCTAAAATATCATATGAACTCACGTTTTAGTCTAACTCTATTATAAAAATTCATTTTTTTTCTGTACTTTATAATTCATTCAATGTCTTTTGTAGTACGAAATAAATTTATAAAGAATATAAATAATGAATCCCAAACAGTAGTATCGATATAATGTGTATATTATATTCCTGTCATGTAAAAGCATGCAAGCGTAATATTATTCCATGCCGAAGCTTGTAAAACATGTCGTGGCTTCTCTGTTATTACATATTCCGGTATTTGAAAAGAGATTTAGGGCAACTCCTAAGGCATATTTGTCGCAAATTTATTTGGAGTTGGCGAAAAGGGATCGACGGATAGAAAGCCCAGCCTACTACTTAAAATTCAACGTGCGAAATGCTATTTCCTTGGGTCAGTGTTCATTTTGTTTTGCGTAACCTAAAAATCTAACGCCTGCAATATTGAAGCTTGAAGTTTCAGAAGGTATTTAGAAAAATAAAAACAAAAAAGGAAAGAAATTCTTTGCTGTAATAACAAAAATTGTTTTTTTTTATTTTGTAAAAATAACATTTTGCAAATGGGAAAATAGTATTTTCAAAATATTTAATAGTATATTACATACCGAAAAGGGAAGTGTTTCATTACTGTCGAGAGATTGATATTGTTAACTAAATCTCGAGACCATAATGAAAACTTTCCTCCGAGGTTTGTATACTATTTTATTTACAACAACATCATTATTAAAAAAATAGGGACATTATTTTATTTTGAAAAAAACTAAATATTCGAAAATTTGTCTTTTTCTGTTTTGGCATTTCCATATCTATAGTTGCCGGTACCAGTGGTTGTTATGGCGCAAACCTTCAACAGCAAAACAAACAACTAAGTGACAGTTTTGAATTTCTCGTTTGATTTTTCGAATTTATATGACATAGAAAGCCAGAATGTTGTCGGAAAGTTCTGATAATGAAGACTAGTTTAATAGAGGTACTCCACCAGAACTTACAGAAGCTGCAAAAAAAGCAGAAGCCAGTTTACTTCCAGAGAAAAGTAGGGGGCGATATGAAATAGCATTTAAAGTATACGAAAAATGGTGTGCCGAAAGAAATGCTAAGACTATTGCTTCGGACTCAGTCTTGATGGCATATTTTAGCGACATTGCCTTTTGGCTACGTAAAGCATGATTTGACAATGCTAGAATTAAGGGAAAAGACTGACGTAGCAAAATATCACAAACTCGTCGCCTTTTTAAAACGCCAGAATGTAGGTTTTAAGCCAAAGAAGTCTAGCATTTTTACCAGGCAAAACTTGGAGGATTTTCTCACGAAAGCACCTCAAGAATTCCTTCCTATTAAAGTACGGCTTTTTTTAAATGTTTTCTTTTTCTGTTTTTAAATATTTCTTTCCATTGTTTTAGGTTGCGCTTATAGTGTGTCTGGGGCATGTCGAAGTGGTGAGCTACTAAAGATGAAAACTACGCATATTGATATTTTAGAAAACAAAATTGGCATAGAAATTCCCGATACAAAAACTTATAAAAGCAGATCATTTATGATAACTAACAAAAGTTAGATAGAAATTGTGAAAGAATTTTTACAGTTACGAAAAGTGAAAATGAGAGATTTTTTTGTTCAATATCGATTAGGAAAAGCTCGAAATCAACCCTTTAGATACAATTCTATATCTAAATTTCCGTACAAAATTGTTAGCTTTTTAAAACTTCCCAATGCGAAAACCTACACAGATTATGATTTTAAACGAACAGCGGCTACGTTGCTGGCAAATAGCGGAGCTGATATTTTACAGCTGAAGCGTCTAGGGGGATGGAAATCTAGTGCTGTGGCTGAGGGTTATTTGGATGCATCTGCAGCCAACCAAACTAAAAACGCAAATATGATATCTTCGTGTAGTAATTCAAACTCTTTACCTTCTTTCGATGACATTAGAAGACCTGGCACAAGTCAGGAGTTAAGTTTTTGCAGCAGTAAAACCTCAATAAGTGAAACACATCATCAGGGCGGCCCCTTAACAATATCGTTTAAGGCGTACAATAAGTCAAATTTGACCATTAATTTCAACATATAAATGTACTAAAATCTTCAATTATTATTGTTAATCTTCTTGTTAATTTTTGTTGATGTTAGATAAGTATTTAATAAAGATATTACAATAATATTTTGCTTAATTAAATTAGGCGAAAATAAGAAAAACCGAGTGAGGGAATATTATTGTATTAGACTTTCATGAAGAGGCGTTAAAGTTGTACTTTTTCCTATAAATAATAATCTAATTGTTTTATTTGGAATAGTCATTTAAAAGTTATTTGCAAAAATCTACCTGAAAAATACAAAAATTTTGTAATACCGGCCCAGAGAAAGGTACAATAAAAATACCAGCAAAAATGTGATTGTATTGTGTATGTAGTCATTGTCATATTCGACTATATTTGTTTAAGAAGAATAGAAAATATATTCAAGTTATTGTTGCTTTCTTCCTGTTCAATTATTTTTGTCTGTATGCTTCAGTGTTTAATATCGTGACTTTAGTTTCAAACCTCTGCCAAAAAAATCCTGTTCCGCAGTTTGAGTTGCGAACAAATCTACCACAGCGGAAATACTATTTCCAGCAAAATGCCGTTTAACCATCGTAACATATTTATGTAAAATTACGAAGGAAACAGCTATTTTAAATAATTTTTTTTTTAATTCGGTCAAGATACCAATTTTTTAGATATTTATTACATTTAAAGTCAAACTTGAAAGATAACCGAGGGAAACAGGCGGAAATTTCTGATGACATTTTTAATACCTACAAACCAAAGCAGGAACTATTGCCGGAGTAAAATTTTGCTTAAGTCAGTAAATAAAAAACTCCATCCCCTTTATATACAGTGTAGGCGCGAGCTTCATAGCGACTAAAAATTGCAATGAGAAATCAGTTCAATTCATTTATTTTATGACATCTAAAAATTCATTAATTTTTAAATAATTGTCCTTTTTTGAATAAATTCCTTTTATTTGCAACAAAGATTTTAAGAATTCCACGAAGACTCAAAGAAAGATTTACGATAATTAAATTAAAAACTGTTTCCATAGATCACGGTTAAAAATTATTATCAGTATTACACAAAAACTTAATAATTTTAATTAAGTTGATCTGTTAAGTAATACATTTAATTTTATAAATTTAAAATTATCACATAATTCACGCTTCACGTAAGCACTATATTATTATTACTATAAGTTAAACTTTCTAGAAACTCGCGTAAAACTTCGACAGTATTCGATACCGCGCTCTGAATGCAACTCAGTGGCTATCGTATCCATCGTAAATCGCCGAGAGCTCCTTGCAGTGTGTGGGTGCTCACAGAGTTAGATCATGTGACACAGTCAAAATCTAAACAGCGAGGTTGGATAAGGTTGACGTTCCATCCAGAGCCATGTAAGTTAAATATTCAAAATGGTTCTAGCAAAAGTTTTCGAATCACGACGACTGTTGGCCCTGATCGGCAAAATCATGTAAAAAAGTTTGTACAGGGATTTTGCTTACCGACAATACGACGTGAGCTACGACCAGGACCAATCAGAACGATCAGTCTTTCTTGGACATTTGTCGTGGAAGTGTGTGTTAATTTCTGTTGTGATAAGTGTGGTTGTGTTTGCTGTTTGATTTTTCGGTTTTGATATTATGTTAAAATTAATTTTGAAGTATTGTGTCACCTGTTTTTATGTAATATTACTTTTTTTAGTTTTATAATCTGATATGTTATGACTTGTTAATGTTTGTTTAACAATGTTATACTTAATATATGAATTTGCAGAGCATAACTTTTTTTATCAATAAACTTAGTAGATTCTCAGATTATTTAATTCCTTTTGTTTTCGTTTGTAATTTTATTTTTAAAACATATTATGTGATTGTTTCACATAATATTTTAAAAATAAAATTGCAAATAGTCAATAAAATAATTAAAATAAAAAAGTGTATTTTAAAATTTCCGCATGTTCCGCCCGGCCCCGCACCCCTTTGGCTATCCTATAAATGTCGTCTGAGATGGCGACACTAAAATGGAACCGATTTATTACAAGGAACTTGGGCTTCTTTTTCGTAGTATATTCTGTGGTTCTATCACTTCTCGACTTGACTGGCTATAAACAAAGCTATCTAGCTATTTCAAGTGCGCAATACAGTATTACACCAGAGTGTAACAAATCAACGAGTAGCGTTATTTCGGTTCCGAAATTTACAAGCGCATGCGCGAAATAGACAGGATCGACGTTAACATAGGATACCAATCAGCCGGCCGAATTTAGTCAGGTAGCAAAGCAATAAACATTATATAAAAAGGTAATATCACCTTTTTTGGTTTTGAGTGCGAAACGTGTGTGTTTTTAATAATTATATTATTAATAATGCCAGAAACGTGTTGTGCGTATCGCCCTTGTTTAACAAGACCAGGAGATAAGAAATCCATGTTTTCATTTCCCAACGACTATGATCGGTAAGTACATTTAACTATGTATTATAAAGTGTTCTATGAGTCCACTTCAAGTTTCTTATTATTATATATTTCTTATTTTCGTATTCGACATAGTTCACGTTTTCAGCAGTGTATTAGTCAGGATCACCTTCAAAGCCGGCGGCTAAAATTGGAACATCATACATCAAAGGTTCCGACGCTCACTGTCGCTACTCATTCGTTTGTTATACTCTGGTTACAGGGTACGTCGAAGCCAAGGTTACCGGTAGATTAGTAGTAATATTAATTAGACGATGCTAGTGCATGGGCGGGTGACCGTCTATAAACTCTAACGTACTGCAATTCTACGACATTTTATACTCTAAATCTACTGACACATACTACTCATTCATTCTGGTTCGAGTCCGGGTGATCGTGAGTACGAGTCAATATAGACACTCACAAATTCGGTAAGCCATTGACAATGATATGATCGAAGATCGTGGTTCGAATCCCGCATAAACAAAGTATTCCAAATCCATATTAGCCTTAGCAGCAAAAAGGAGACGTTAACTTAAACTACTTTTGCTCTCTTTTACAATATACAAAGACATCGTTTATTCTCTCCCTGGTTCTCTATAATGCAGGATTTTAATCATATTTACAGCCAGTTTCTTTTCATTCCCTGATCTATATAAAAAGACTCCCGTTGCGTTACTTAATCTACATTTTTATCTTTAAAATTTGCATATAAAGTAATATCAAAACGAAGGGAGAAAGCTCGAGTTACGAAATATTTATAAATAAGGAATTTTCGTTTTCCTTTTTTCTTTTCGATCGTGGACGGGAGAATAAATAGAAATGTATATGTTTTACAGCTGAAATTAAAGAATAACAAATATTATTGGAATTTCAATTTCAAACAAAATTTATATAAAAATTTGAAATGTTTCCCAGGTAAATTATTTTTTTGTTACAAATGAAAACTCAGAAACATGTTTTGTAACGCAAATGAAACAATTTTTTTTTAATTTCAATTTATTTTTCTGTAAAAAACTATATTTATTCAGTTAAAAATATATATTTTGCGACGTCGTTTCTAGTAAACAAATCAGTCATAAACAACTTTACATTGAGAAGGTTAAAAGAAAAATATATGTACGAAGAATTGGTCAAACTTTTGCTGCAGACTTTTCTAATTTCAGTCAACTTGTCTTTGTGACCTATTTTAAGTTTTATATGAACTTATAAAACAAGTTGGAAGTTTCAATTTAAAATCTGTCTGAAATGTTAAGAATGATTCATTTTTCAATTGTATATACAGGGTGGTCCGAACTGTATTCCGGAAACTTCAGCAGCATATTCTGCAAATAAAAGAAGTAAAAAAGTTCGTTTAAATGTATGTCCTAAAATGCTTAGTTTCGGAGATACAGGGTGTAGAAGTTTCATTTTTATTCCGATTTTTTCCAAATAATTTCTGAAGTAACATCAGTATTTGGATAAAAATAGGTCTCTGGGAGTTTTTTGACACGAGAAATTTGATTTTGATGTCAATATGACTCCTACCTGTCGAGGGCGCCACCTACATATTTTTTAACTGGTTTGAAGAGTAATAACTTTTCGTCCGTACCTGTACAAAACCACTGAGTAAAAAAATGTACATTTACGACGTATTTTACGTAAAAATGGTCTCTTGGTAAAAATCGCTAAGAGTAATGGTTCTCGAGATATTTGGAATCGAAATTATCAATACCCGTCATCATTGACATAAATTAAACATGTTGACTAAATATGTATTATGGTGCGTCCAGACCTGAGGAGTCGAGTGCGGGACGAGTGCGAGACATTCCAAATTTGCGGTGTTTTTCAAAGGGTGGAGGGGCCTCTCAAGAGCCTCGCGATGAATCGATGAATAAAACTTTGGGAAGAATATAAAAAAGAATTATTGAAAAGTGTTTATTATTAAAAAAATAGAAAAACTGTAGAGAAAGTTAAGATACACATTATAAAATTTTTATAGAGTATACAGGGTGATTCAGAATAATGTTACGCATATAACATGGTTTTTTAAATGTAATACCCTACTTTTTATTTTATTTTTAGATTCTGCGTAAAATTTTATATTTTTTTTTTAAGTATAATGCCAGGTATAATGTTATATATATTTTTTTTTTTTTTTTTTATTCATTCGTTAAGAATGTCACGGCTTCATTGTGTTGTTTGCCGGTTGATGATGGTTTTTTTTGCAGGTTCGGGTCTCAACCAGAGGCCTAAGAACTCCGCAAGTGTTTGCGTAATATTTGCGCTGTCCCAAAGATAGCTGTTTTCTGGAGCTGGGCGATGCTTAACTCCATGATCTCGAGGTCAATAAGGTGTTTCCCCAAATTCGACGTGATGGCTCCCATGGCTCCTATGACAATTGGGATGACTGAGAATGGTTTTCTCCATAGGCGGGTCATTTCTCTTCCTAGCTCCTGGTATTTATTGATTTTTTCGATCTCCTTATCTCTCACTCGGGGGTGTCCAGGGATGGCTATGTCTATTATATTGATGGTTTCTTGGGTTATCACCACGATGTCCGGCGTATTGTGTTCAATTCGTCTGTCAGTCTGGATTCGGAAGTCCCAAAGTATTTTTCCCCTATCGTTTTCAACCACCTTTTCTGGGTAGTGGTTGTACCAGTTTTTCTTTACTGGGGCGCCGATATTTTTGCAGATGTTTCAATGGATCATGCTGGCTACGTTATCGTGTCGTTTCTTATATTCCGTTTGTGCGATCTTACTGCATCCTGACACTAGGTGGTCAATGGTCTCATCTTTATCTCTACAGAGTCTACATTTTGGATCATCTGTCGTTTGGTGTACTCTGTATTTAATTGCATTTGTTGTGAAGGCTTGATCTTGTGCTGCAAAGATGGCTGCTTCTATTTCTTTACGGGTTGTCCCATTCGATATCCATTGGTATGATTTTTTATCATCTGCGTTTTCTTTAATATTTCTTCTTGCGTAACTACCGTGGAGGGGTTTATTATTCCAGTTTGCTATTCTAGCTGATATAATCTTTTGTTTGTATATTTTCTTGTTGTCCTCATTTACATTTAAGATATTTTCTTTTAATATCTCACGGATTAGTTTCTCACGACTTGTTTTGAGATATTGGCTTAGGCTTATTTTCTCCTCCTCCACAGTTTGTAACACTTGGACAAGTCCTCTTCCTCCTATTCGTCGCGAAATGTAAAGCCTGTCGATATCACTCTTGGGATGCAATGCTTGGTGCATTGTCATGATTTTTCTTGTTCTTTTATCAAGTTCTTCAAGTTCTGCTTGAGTCCAATTTATTATTCCTGCAGTGTATCTTATGACCGGAACTGCCCAAGTGTTTATGGCTTTGATACTATTTCCTCCATTCAATTTGGTTTTTAATGTTTTTCTAACCCTTTTCAGATATTCTTGGCGACTAGATGCTTTAACCTCTTCGTGCAAGAGATCGGCCGCTTCGAGAATTCCCAAGTATCGGTATTTATGGTCTGGGCCTAGGTTCTTGATTATGTCTCCATTCTCGAACTCGATTCCCTCTGATTCTATGAGCTTTCCTCTTCGTAAAGTCATTGTCGCACATTTGTCTAATCCAAACTGCATTCCAATGTCCTCGCTGAATATCCGGACCGTGTTCAGCAGCGATTCAATGCCTCCTCGAGTTCCAGCGTACAGCTTGAGATCATCCATGTATAGGAGGTGGTTGATCTTTCCAGCTCGCCCTGATACCTGATAGCCCACCTTGGATTTGTTGAGCAGAGTTGTCAAAGGGAAAAGAGCCATCGTGAAAAGCAGCGGAGAGAGAGAATCTCCTTGGAAAATTCCTCTTTTGATCTTTAACTGGCCATAGTCCTGTCCTCCAACATACAGATTGGTTCTCCATGAGTCCATGCCGTTGGATATAAACGTTGTTATTTTATTACTAATGCCGTAAATATTCAGGCATTCCCGGATCCAGCTATGGAGAATCGAAAGCTTTTCTATAATCTATCCAAGCCATATGCAGGTTTGTTTGCTTTCTTCTGCAGTTTTTTAATACCATCTTGTCGATTAATAGTTGATCCTTTGTACCTCTGGTTTGTTTACAGCTTCCTTTTTGTTCCACTGGGTATAGGTTGTTTGTTGTTAGGTGTGCATATATTGCCTCTCTAATATACCCGTCAGCACTTTAAATGTCGTTGGAAGACACGTGATTGGTCTGTAATTGCTTGGAATTGCACCTTTTTGGGGATCTTTCATGATAAGAAACGTTTTTCCTAAGGTTAGCCATTGGTAGTCTGTTGGGTCGTCCAATACAGTGTTGAATTGTCCGGCAAGTCTTTCATGTAGTTTTGTTAGGTGCTTCAGCCAGTAGCCATGTATTTCATCTGGTCCTGGGGTGCTCCAGTTCTTAGATTTTCTAGCCTGCTTCTTAACTAGTTCTGTGGTGATCTGGAACTCTGGCTTTTTTGCTTCTCCGTTGTGTTTAGTGCTCTTATCCCATATGTCTCTCCAGAACCCGTATGTGGCTTCTTTGTCTGGCAGGTTTTGTTTGCCTGTGTTGGAGTTTTTATTTTATATATATATATATATATATATATATATATATATATATATATATATATATATATATATATATATATATATATATATATATATATATATATATATATATATATATATATATATATATATATATATATATATATACCTAAAACGGTATACCCTTAAAACTAATAGTTTTTGTAATATTTCAATTTGATTAAACAAAAAATGTTAGATTTCAGTGTCGTAAAAAATTGTCAGTCATGCTATTGTTTCTGAAATTGGGGTTCTAAAATTTGTTTGGATAGTTTTATAGGGACGAAGAAAAAGATATAGTAGGTAAAGGCATTTGAGTTACATGCTACAGTGTGTTCAACAAATATTTATGAATTTCGACTATTTAAAATTTAATAATTATCATTTTTTTTTAATAGAATTTACAAATTATGCATCACTGACACTTTTTACCGTACCGAAATCTAACATTTCTTTAAAAAAATTGAATTATTACAAAATCTATTATTTTAGATATATAGATAATATGATATGCAAAAAAAAAATACCGAGTTGTACGTAGAATCTAATAATAAAATAAAAAATAGGGTATTCCCATTAAAACATACCTATATCCGTAACACTTTTTGAAGTACCCTGTATACTCTACAGTAATTTTCAAATGTGCTTTTTAACCTTTCCTATAACATTTCTATTTAACATTTTGTTCTAAAAAACGAATTTTGTAAAAGACGTCGTGTCTCGAAACAAATGAAAGGTAAAAGGGAAAAAAATCGACGATGAATAAAATACGACAAACCAAATATCATGTTAAAGATACAAAAATTTATTACTTATGCGTTATTATTTGCTACAGGTTTTTTATCGGACATTTTTACACAAACCGGTCACATTTCAATATGATCCAACTCGCTTGTCTCGCGGCAGGCTTGCGTCAAAAAATGGATTGAAAATGTCTTGCTCTCGTCTCGCACTCGTCTTGCTCTTGTATCGCTCTTGTCTCGCTCTTGTCTCGCTCTTGTCTTGCTCTTGTCTCGCTCTTGTCTCGCTCTTGTCTCGCTCTTGTCTCCTCAGGTCTGGACGCACCACTAGACGGAAATCATAAATTTGAAACATTTTTGTGCCAAAAGTTCAACAGAAACTGTTTTATCATCGTTTTTTCGAAAAAAATTATGATTAATTTAAAAAAATAAAAAGTTAATTTAATCATCTTAGTCAATCATCTTAATTTATCATCTCAGTCAGATAACTATACCTACTCAACCTGTTTATTTTTTGTCAATAATGACATGTTTTGACTCTTTCCTTTCAATTCTAAATATCTTGAGAACGGTTGCTCGTAGCGATTTTTACCAAGAGACCTTTTTTACGTAGAAAACGTCGTAAATGTATATTTTTTACTCAGTAGTTTTATACAGGTACGGACGAAAAGTTATTATACACATTATTACAAACGAGTTTAAAAATATGTAGGTGGCGCCCTCTACAAGTAGGAGTCATATTGACATCAAAATCAAATTTTTCATATCAAAAAACTCCTAGACACCAATTTTCATCGAACGTCAATAGTTAATTCGGAAATTATTTGGAAAAAATCGAAATAAAAATGAAATTTCTACACCCTGTATCTCCGAAACTAAGCATTTTAGGATATACATTTATACGAACTTTTTTACTTATTTTTATCTGAAGAATATGCTGCCGAAGTTTCCGGAATACAGTTCGGACCACCCTGTATATATTTTTAAATCGCTATATTCAATGTTAATTCACGTTTGGTTTGTAGAAAATTGGATGTGTCAATTTATGTAACATACATTAAAATGTTCTTAGTAATAAAATAGAAGAAGGAAGTCAGAAACAGTTATTATGATTACATTAATCTTTCAGGATATATAGGGTGTTTAATTTATCTCTATACAAAAGTGCTTCGTTTTTCCGCTAGAGGGCATCAAACTTTAAAAAAAGAAACACCTTTTTTGCAATATTTTAAGAACCGTATTTCCGATCTGAATGAAATTTTGTGCGTCTATGTTTTGCTAAGTACTTTAATATTTGACATTCACAAAAATCACGAAAAAATACGAGAAGGGTAAAAAGTAACCCACTCCACATAAATTTTACTATAAATATTTTCCAACTCAACCGACGCGACGACCGATTTTCTTTTCGTAAAATGTTCTTTCCAGTATTTACTACATTTTTATCTCTTGTAAAGAAACGCAACATTGCATAGTTTTGGGGAAAAAAAATTGGAGAATTTATTTTTCCAAAGCTGACCTACAAAATATACAAGGACTTAACTACCTACCTAACCTAACCTAACCAATATTCCGTGGATATAGAACAACTACGTATTCTTTGAATCAAAATAAATTAATTGTACATAATTTACCTTTATACAAAAATGCTTCGGTTGACCGTTAGAGGGCATCAATCAAAAACAAACCCGAACGTTAATTAATTTAAAAGTTATTAATTTTTTAAGCTTTACTGAAGCTTTCTTGTCAAATATTAATTTGTAATACTAACGTGAAATTTCATATTTTCGCCAACTAGATTATTAAGAGGATACTAGATTTTATGCGCCTCCATAGCTTGATGTGACAATTTTTTTTTTGAAATTCAGCTTCGGAAAAATATTTTTTTTCCTCAAAAAGTATGTTCGTGGGCTTTTTTTTTGATGTTGATTCGCTGGATATTATTTTAAGCTGTCTGGTAACTCAATATAATTAGGTCTATATTTGTGTACAATCGATTTTTTCATTTGTTTTTTCATGTTATTGGCGTATTTAGTTTTAGTTTTAGTATTTGTGTATATTTCTTTTTATAGTTTACCTGTTGGGCAAATAAAGTATTATTTATTTGTAAGAATTGAATCAACATATGTGGTATTACTGAATATGTAATAAATATATCCACCGGTCAATAACGACATCGAAAATTATCTGAAAACATGAACAACCTGCTATAAATATCCACCCAGGCTATGAATAAAAAATAATAAACTATAAAAAAAATCTACATTGATTGTGAATAAGATATAAAATAGGCATAAATACTATAAAATATATTTTTTGTTATGATATGCTAGTGCTAGTTTTAATTAAAATATACATTAATGTACAGGGTGCCTCGAATTCGACGCTCATCATTGGGATTTCGGAAACCGTAAGAGATACAGGATCGGTTAAATGGAGGCAAAGTTGCGCAATTTGATGCTCAATAAAACGCCGTATTGCATTTTGAAAAATTCCGAATACTTCCGAATATATTAAAAAAAAACGGAATTTACAATTTTGATTTCTATTTGTTTCCTGGCTTTATTTGCTAAGATAACTTAAAATAAAAAATCCATTGTCATCGCCACTTTTTCTGCTCTAGAACTCTGTGTGATTAAATATTGACTCTGACGTTTCGGCTTCTGGCGACCATCATCAACTTAATTTTTTTAAATACGGACCTGATTTTTTTTTTCAATTTAATTAAATCCTTTCATCCCTCTTAAAACACTATTTATAATCACTTTGATATTTGCCGACGTTTCGTACAGAAAATTCCATCACCAGAATATTTAAAAAAAAATGCAATACGGCATTTTATTGAGCATAAAATTGCGCAACTTTGCCTCCATTTAACCGATCCTGTATCTTTTACGGTTTCCGAAATCCCAATGATGAGCGTCAAATTCGATCCACCCTGTACTATGGTATATTCGTTATATTTTAAATAATTTATAATAGTTAATTTATAATAAACGGTGGTAATGTTCCATTTTGCACGTTAGCTGTTAAAGGTTAATGTTTTCAAATTATTAATTGATAAGATATTTTTATATATACGTCCTTGGCAGTGCCTTTAACTAGTTCTTTTACTATCTCTTATTATTAATATATAAAAATAATTATTATATCTAGAAAATCTTTTCGGAGACAGTTCAAAACTTGTTTTATTGGTTAAAATATCGACTTAGAATCCAATTCGGCAAATGCATCTTTTCTATCTAGTTTAAAAAATTCGAGTTAGTTGTAGACGTGCTCTGCATCGATGTGAGCCTAAAGGGATTTGGACTGAGAGCGCAACATGCATATATATGTATGTGGCTGGTTAATACGCATACGGTGCAGTCCTTATGCATCTTTAATCTCTCAGTTGGCAAATTTGACTCTGAAATATTTATTTTTATATCATGGAATTAAGATTTAATATTTAATATTCATTGCATAATTAATACAAATTTTGCACACAGCTGTCAAAAATCATTTTACGGTATTATTTAGATTTTATCTATTATTTTTTAGCCGACCATACCAATAGGTATGGTAGGCTCGGGTAGGCTATTAGGATCGGCAAGAAATTTTTTTTTAATTTCACTCAAAATGAGTTATTTGGGTCATAAATGACCTAAATACAAAATATTTTCGTGGTGTCTGTCTGTCTGTCTGTCTGCCGGCCGTCTGTAACACGATAACTCAAAAACCGCTGAACCGATTTTAACCAAATTTGGCACAAAAATACTGTGGCACCCGAGAATCTAGCCATTAGTTTTTGGTGGGGGTGGGGTGTTGGTAAGGGGGTATGGGAGGGGGTTAAATATTTTAAAAATCGTATCTCCAAAATTACAGTAGCTAGCGAAACACGGTTTTTTTAAATGAAAGGTATATATGTCTAGATTTGTTATGAAGTATTTTTAAATTGTTGAATGGCTATTTCTTTGTGTAAATCGACTAAATATTAAAACATACCTGAAAACACCTACACACAATACCTCCAGAAATAAATTATTTGTCATTGTCAGTGGTTTGTCAGTTATATTATATATCAAGTTTTTAGATATTCTAGGGATCAGTTCATACAGCCAGCTTTAGATAGATAAATATTAGAACAAAGGTTCGTTTAAACGACATTAGTGAATTAGCTACACAAAGCGATTTTAGGAAATTCATCCTCTTAGAGAGTAAAATTATGTCGTAACAATTTGTTGTATGAAAATTCCTTACTATGTGATCTGGAAGAATGAAATCCTACAAATAGAATTAGAAGAGATTTTTGAAATTCATCAACCAAATGGGTAAAGTTACTAAAAATTTAGGGAATGAAAGTTTGCTGTACGAAAATGCATTACTATAACATCTAGCAGTATAAAATTTTATACAAGGGTTTATTTAGTGACAAATCAATAATATAAACTTCTATATTTCTTCTTCAATTATCCTTCAAGGAATAAAAACAACTATAATTGGAGTATTATTGCTCTTAAAAAACCAAAAAGACTATGAAAAATAAAAAAAAAATATCAAGGGAGTATATTAAGTAAAGCGACAATTGAAAATTTCAAATATTCATTTGAAAACTTCATATTTCAAAACTATTTATTTTAGTAATACAGTTTATATAGGACCATAGGTAGGGGGTTCTATCTATAGAGGGTAAATAATTATTTCACTATTTATTATTTTGGAGAGATTTTATTTTTTCAGATTTTGCAAAATTTCTTTGAAATTGATTTTGGTTCGATTTCGAAAATAATTTATATAGAAATAAGAAATAAAAAACCGCCCTGGAAGATCGCCATCCACCCTCTATCCAACCATGCATAATTAGTTTCAGTCAATGGAAGTAGTTAGAAAACATTGAAAAAAAGTGTTAAAAAAGCAAGATTTCAAAAACATTTTGTGGCCAAAATTGGACTTCTTTGAAATACTTTGATTTCGATAACTTCTGGAATTATTAAGATTTTTTATTTCAGACGACTCTAATCAAAAGTTTTATTTTTGGTATACAAAGTGTGTCATAAAGTCATATACAGGCGATGAAAAAATAAAAAACGGTTTTTAAATTTTCGAATTTTCCTAAGTACATAATAATATTTAAAGAGAATAAAAATGCTCTTGAAATTGGAATATTGACGGCTTTTTATAAATTTTAAGTAAAAAATATGTAATAAGTCAAAAATAACAATATCGATATTTTGTCAAGCGAGTCTTAAATAAGTGCAATTATTCTTAGCGTAGTAGGTATATTTGACCCCAGAAACACGTCTATGAGTTTTTCATGAATTTTTTTTGGAAATTTGGAATTTTTTGAAAAACCTTTTGGATTTTTTTTAGTTTTTAGTTAAAAACCATAATTTCTTGATAATATGGCAACATAGATAGGTAGTAGATTAAATTTACAAGACAGAAAAACCCGAAAAGCTGCAGTGGTTCTCAAAATTTAAGCAAAAAATATTTTTTTTGGAAATTTTTAAAGTAAAATAACTCGGTTATTTTGGAGTTATTTGAAAAACGGCAAAGAGAAAATATGGTTTTTTATCGAGATCTACCAGCCCTGAAAATATTTGCACTTATTCAAGACTTTTATAATACCCAGAAAATCGACAATTGATAACTTTCATATGAAATACGAGTAACTCTAAAACTCTTAAAAACATAGTTTAAATAGGGCATTTGTCAGGCTCACTAGCTCTATATACAAAGTAAATCATTTTAATCAATGCATGAACTATCCAAGGTGTAACGCGAACGTAGTCACGGGAAAAACCTAGTTTGTAATAACATCAAAATCAGTCAAAGTCGCAGTTTTCGAGATATTAACATATTTTAGTATGGGCGGCTATACGTGCTTCCCGGCGCCAATTTTTTAAGTACCTAAAGGACATTTCAAGGTATACTGTCTTTTTCTACTTTCGATTTGTTTTGTTATTTCTAAGCATTATATTATAACATTATTTTTGAAGAAAATACAAATTTAATGCTGAATGATGTCTTAAGCCTAATTTGTTCCTTTAATTTTTATTATTAACCGATCATACCAATAGGTATGGTAGGCTATTAGGATCGGCAAAAAAAAAGTTTTTTTTTAATTTTACTCAAAATGAGTTATTTGGGTCATAAATGACCTAAATACAAAATATTTTCGTGGTGTCTGTCTGTCTGTCTGTCTGTCTGCCGTCTGTAACACGATAACTCAAAAACCGCTGAACCGATTTTAACCAAATGTGGTACAAAAATACTGTGGCACCCGAGAATCTAGCCATTAGTTTTTGGTGGAGGTGGGTGGTTGGTAAGGGAGTATGGGAGGGGGTTAAAAATTTTAAAAAATCGTATCTCCAAAATTACAGTAGCTAGCGAAACACGGTTTTTTAAAATGAAAGGTATATATGTCTAGATTTGTTATGAAGTATTTTTAAATTGTTGAATGGCTATTTCTTTGTATAAATCGACTAAATATTTAAGCATACCAGAAAAACACCTATACACAATACCTCCAGAAATAAATTATTTGTCATTGTCAGTGGTTTATCAGTTAGATTATATATCAAGTTTTTAGATAATTTAGGGATCAGTTCATACAGCCAGCTTTAGATACATAAATATTAGAACAAAGGTTCGTTTAAACAACATTAGTGAATTAGCTACACAAAGCGATTTTAGGAAATTCATCCTCTTAGAGAGTAAAATTATGTCGGAACAATTTGTTGTATGAAAATTCCTTACTATGTGATCTAGAAGAATGAAATCCTACAAAAAGCGTTAGAAGAGATTTTTGAAATTCATCAACCAAATGGGTAAAGTTAGTAAAAATTTATATAAAACTTGGTGACCTCTGGATTATACACATAAAAATTGGCACAAAGGATCATTTAAAAGACATGAGTTAATTATTTGAATAAAGCAATTTTATGAAATTTATAATCTTAGGGAGAAGGATAGGGAATGAAAGTTTGCTGTACGAAAATGCATTACTATAACATCTAGCAGTATAAAATTTTATACAAGGGTTTATTTAGTGACAAATCAATAATATAAACTTCTATATTTCTTCTTCAATTATCCTTCAAGGAATAAAAAACAACTATAAATGGAGTATTAGTGCTCTTAAAAAACCAAAAAAAGAAATGAAAAATAAAAAAAAAATATCAAGGGAGTATATTAAGTAAAGCGACAATTGAAAATTTCAAATATTCTTTTGAAAACTTCATATTTCAAAACTATTTATTTTAGTAATACAGTTTATATAGGACCATAGGTAGGGGGTTCTATCTATAGAGGGTAAATAATTATTTCACTATTTACTATTTTGGAGAGATTTTATTTTTTCAGATTTTGCAAAATTTCTTTGAAATTGATTTTGGTTCGATTTCGAAAATAATTTATATACAAATAAGAAATAAAAAACCGCCCTGGAATATCGCCATCCACCCTCTATCCAACCATACATAATTAGTTTCAGTCAATGGAAGTATTAAGAAAACATTGAAAAAAAGTGTTCACTAATCAAGGTTTCAAAAACATTTTGTGGCCAAAATTGAACTTCTTTGAAATACTTTGATTTCGATAACTTCAAGAATTATTAAGATTTTTTATTTGAGACGGCTCTAATCAAAAATTTTATTTTTGGTATACAAAGTGTGCCATAAAGTCATATACAGGCGATGAAAAAATAAAAAACGGTTTTTAAATTTTCGAATTTTCATAAGTACATAATAATATTTAAAGAGAATAAAAATGCTCTTGAAATTGGAATATTGACGGCTTTTTATAAATTTTAAGTAAAAAATATGTAATAAGTCAAAAATAACAATATCGATTTTTTGTCGAGCGAGTTTTAAATAAGTGCAATTATTCTTAGCGGTAGTAGGTATATTTGACCCCAGAAACACGACTATGAGTTTTTTCGCAAATTTTTTTTGGAAATTTGGAATTTTTTGAAAAACCTTTTGGTTTTTTTTTTGTTTTTAGTTAAAAACCATAATTTCTTGATAATATGGCAACATAGATAGGTAGTAGATTAAATTTACAAGACAGAAAAACCCGAAAAGCTGCAGTGGTTCTCAAAATTTAAGCAAAAAATATTTTTTTTGGAAATTTTTAAAGTAAAATAACTCAGTTATTTTGGAGTTATTTGAAAAACGGCAAAGAGAAAATATGGGTTTTTATCGAGATCTACCAGCCCTGAAAATATTTGCACTTATTCAAGACTTGTATAATACCCAGAAAATCGACAATTGATAACTTTCATATGAAATACGAGTAACTCTAAAACTCTTAAAAACATAGTTTAAATAGGGCATTTGTCAGGCTCACTAGCTCTATATACAAAGTAAATCATTTAAATCAATGCATGAACTATCCAAGGTGTAACGCGAACGTTGTCACGGGAAAAACCTAGTTTGTAATAACATCAAAATCAGTCAAAGTCGCAGTTTTCCAGATATTAACATATTTTAGTATGGGCGGGTATACGTGCCTCCCGGCGCCAATTTCTTTTAATACATTTTATCAGGGTAAGAGTAAGGATTTGATGCTGAAGATACGGGCTAAATGGACGCAATCATTAGGATATTTCTTAAATATTGCTCGATTGGAACAGAACTCGGTACGTGGATAGAGTTAGCCGAATGAAGTCCTCAGACGGACAGACGGTCGTTTAAATACAAATTTTGACAAGTTTCACAGACGGTCATATTAATACAAATTTTGTGAAAGGGAATCAAATTATTTGTTAATTTTTAATTTATTGCCTTTTCAACATTTCAAATTACACTTTTTCAAACAAGTCCTTCAAACACTTCACACCCATTTATTTATTTATTTTATTTTTATGTTCTATAATTCAAAGATTTAACTAAAGTAAAGTAAAGTAAAGTTTGTTTATCGAAAAAAAGTACAATGTAAGTAAAAAAAATAAAACTAAAGTTCCTGAAAAATAAGAAAATAAAAATAAATAAAGCTATTCCTTAGTTATAGATTTTCTAATTTGATATCTTGTCGGTGAGAAAACTATTTTCTAACTCAAACGTTATATTCTTTTTGGACTTATCTATAAAATGCAGAAGTAGATAACTACCACCAATCTGCCTGCTAAAACATAAATTTTCTTACATTAAGAACTCGTATGTTTATTGGGAATAATACAAAATAACAATTTAGATAATAATCTAATATTCTTCGTCCCCAGCTGGTCAGCAAATTTAATCCTATATATTTGCTTATAATGTGGTTTGTATCGACGTGTAAATATATGTTTTGTTTAATTTAATATTTGACCAGACTGTGGCAAAATATAATTAATGTGTAATAATTTCAAAATAATATTAATTAGATATTTGCATCAATGGCACTAGTGAAGATTGATGTAATAAAAGGCAATAGAATAATAACAAGCCAGTTTAAATTGAAATTATCAACTAATTATTATTGTAGACACAATTCTGAAATATTCAGTTAATCTATATACAGGGCGTCTCAATATTCCGTGGACATAGACCTACTATGTATTTTTAGAATCAAAATTAGTTCATTGGACACAATGTACCCCTATACAAATGTACTTCGTTTGTCCGCTAGAGGACATCAAACTTTAAAAAAATAATGATATTTTTTCAGATATTATGGGTTGTGACGTTTGGAAAAAAAGTGCATGTTCTATTCGGAATTAAAATAACTTTTTGTTCTTCGCCTGTAATGTCAAAACAGACTCGCCACAAAAAGTGTAAATTTTTCTAGTAATCTATACTAAAGCCCCATGCTCACACTTCGCTCCTTCCTCTCCTTACTTCCTCGCGTCACTTCCTCGCGTTCCTTCGTCCCTTCGTTTCCTTCCTTCGCCTATTCGATGCTTGGAAATTAGTCGATTATGCAACAACACACCACTAAATACTTTTAATATAGCAGCTACATGTTTATTACGAAATATCTACTAACCTCTAAAATTTTTAAAAAATCCGAAAGGCGCATAATTTTTATTTTATAAAACTGCAATTCTTTGTCGTGTCAAAAATAAAAATTTAATTTTAATAATATATATGTTTTTTTAATAAATCCGAATATTTCAGTATCATGTACAAGGTATATCAGTAAGAATGTACAAGGCGAGTCAACGATAGAGTAAAGTTTATTATGTAATTTATATCGAAACTATGAAATATGACATACTAATTAAACGTTGATGTCAATCCCCATTTCTTCAGATATTTTTGTAAAGGCATCATGCACACTATTTCTATTTTTTTTATTTTTGTCGCTACGGTTACATAAATATGGACATGTATTTTTTCACAAATATGAAGACAATATTGTTTTTTTCTTCCATTTTTTAGACTACTGTGTGTGAATTATATTTATATCGACTGGCGATTGCTAGATGTACAGGATGTCCCATTTTTGTGTGTTTTATGGGGTTTCTGGTTTATGAGTGGAGATATAAAGATGCCGTTTTCACATCATTGTTCTACTTATTATGAAACTAAATATGCTACACACAGATTTATCCTAGCCTTCTTAGTTCAAAGTTATTCCTTATTTCTTTCTTTTACTTTTTATTATTTTAATTATTAGAAATTTTTGCATTTTTCGATAACCTTTGAATCTCGATTATCTTATAACTTATCGAAAAGGTGAAAAGGGTCAGTGATGGGCGGTGGGTAAGTACCCAATTTGTAGATAAATAAAATCTCGGTATATATGTATATACCTGTAGATCTAGATGAACATCCTAATTTTAATAAAAGGAGTTTCCGACGACCGCATAGTAAATACCCGGTATCATACCGGGAATAGAAATATACCAATATATATCTACAATATATGTAAGTAATATTGTAGATATACAGTTTGACAAATATAGGAAGAGACTTGGGGATAGCACCGGTCGCGCACACGATAGAGAGAGAACGCATTCGGCGGAAGAGAGATGCAGTTAAGCTACGAAAAATCTGATTAAAGCAAATTTGTGTGCTGTCCACTGCGCATCGAGGGGCGTCTCTTATTTTATATTTCTCACGTCTCTAGCTATACTTGTTAAGTTGTACTCGTATTCCTGATATTACTGTTATTATACCGGGTATTTACTATGCGGTAGTTGGAAATACCTTTTATAAAATTAGACTGTTCATCTAAATGTACAGGTATATACCGGATACCCTGATTTTGTTTTGTTCTACCTATTGAGTACTTACCCACCGCCCGTGTCTCGTTTTTCAGGTAGAATGGCAGTGGCGAAAGTGGTTCTTCGTTGGGAGCTGTCTATTTCGAAAAATGACTCAAACTTATGTTCTTTTTTTTAAACAGGACACTCTATATATTATTTTTATTTTATTTGCCTTGTTATGAGCTGTCGAAAATTATAATATACTCTATATTTATTTATTTAGGTACTGCTAAACTGCTAAACGGTTCTTATAAAATAAGAGCCGTTTATTTAACTTAATTTTACCAGATAATTTTGCTTTGCATCACACACGGAAACTGAACTTGTGCTGCTTTTAAATAACATACGAATAACCAACATTTTACGTCGAATAAATTAGTTGATTGTTTTGATTACGTAATTTAAACCGGCCGACTATGTAATAAAGTTAAATAATGCATATTTACCCCGTTTATGAAAATAAGTATCTTAGAAAGCTCGTAACAAGGAAAATAAAATAATATACAAAATATCGTATTTAAAAAAACATATAAGTTTTAGTCAATTTAAAAAAAGACAGATTCCAACGAAGAAATAGTTACGTCACTGCATTCTACGTGAAAAACTGTACGAGAGACCGTTTTCACCTTTTCGATAAGTTATGATACAAAAGGGATCGAAAAATGCAATAATTTCAGATTCGCCCTGTATTTTAGGAAGTAAGAGGTCTAGGACATATCTGTATGCAGCATCTTTAGTTTCATAAAAAAGTAACAGCGTAATGTGAAAACCTCATCTTTGTATCTCGACTCATCAACGAGAAACCCTGTAAAACACACGAAAATGGGACACTCTGTACAGACGTACTGCCAAATCAAGAAATCAACTACGAATGAAATCCAAGATCGATTTATATATTTTATATATTTTAATATTTTTTTTGTGTTCGTGATAATTCCTTTGCTACTTCCTCCAAAAACCGACAGTACGTGGAAGGAGCGGTTCGAGGAAGTAAACGGACGAAGTAGCGTATTGACGAAAGAGGAAGGAACACACAGTCGCATAAAATCGACATTTTCCCATAGTAAATATATGATTTTTGGACGAAGGGACGCGAGGAAGGAACGAAGTGAAGTAGCGAAGTGCGAGTATGGGGCTTAATATATAAAATCCATAAGTGACTGATATACTAATTAATCACGATCCTGCTCAAACCACTGAACGTAAGAAGCTCAATTTTGGCATACAGGTTGATTCTGGGTGTAGAGGTTCGATAAGGAGGGATTTTTCGAAATTCCAGTTTCAAGAGGGTGAAACCACCCCTCAAATATTACAATATTTTTTATTTAAAAAATGGTCAAGTTTCCAAAAAAACGCTTAAACACGTATATTTTATTTTGTTTTTTTACATGTTTTAAGATTTTCTAAAAATGTATACAGAGTGTTTCGAAAAATCTGGTCATTGATTAATCACAATCCTGCTTAAAGCGCTTGACGTAAAAAGCTGATTTTTGGAAAACAAATTGACTTTAAGGTGTAGAGGTTCGATAAGAAGGGATTTTTCGAAACTCGAATTCTAAGGGGGTGAAACTAATCCTCAAATATTAAAATATTTTTTATTTAAAAACTGGTGAGTTTTTCGGAAAAACTCTTAAACACGTATATTTTATTTTGTTGTTTTACATATTTTAAGATTTTTTATAAATTTACACAGGGTGTTTCATAAAATATGACCAAGGAGTAATCACGATTCTGCTTAAACTGTTTGACGTTTAAAGGATGATTCACAGTACACGGGACCGTGTCCGAGCCGGGCACGTTCCGTGAAGTAGACACCCAGCCACGTCCGATCCTTCTGTATATGCAACACCGAGTTGATAACGGGGATAATGGGGTTCGTATTAGTTCCGAGTATATTAGAAAACACAACCCCATAGACTCACGAAGATTTAATACGAACAATGCCAAAGTTCTCGCAATTGGAATTGGTACCAATTGCAGTTGATGAATAAAGAACAACACCTGCAGGGGAAACACCTGCTCAAAGGGAAAGATGAAGGATCTATCTTCTTCATTACATCCTTTCACTGTCCAGTTTTACGCATACCCTGTCGTCAAATACTGCTGTAAGATTCACTAATACCTACTACAGACATGATAAAAAGTGTACTTTGTTTATATCATGACTGCAGATTGCAGTCGGGGCCCATGAAAAGTACATTCATGCTTTCCGCAACGTGGCGGGAACGGAGCGGATCCGAGAAAAAAATGTACGCCGACATTTCTGTGACGGGGCACGGACGAGTTCCGGCGAAGCTCGGATCGTGTTTGGCCTGGCATGAATGTATATGTGTAAAGAACACTTGACAATGTTTGGCCGTCTCTTCACCGACGCACAGCTCGGACCCGTCACGGTATAGCGTGAAGTATCCGCAAAAGCAGTCTCCACCTTGTCCCGGTCGGGGCTATTTGCACTTAAACCAAGGTCTTATTGTTACCATTTTGTAAACAACTTGTTTTTAAAAATACAGTGACAGTTTGAAAAATTAGGCTACAGGTTGGAAGAAAAAAATAAATTGTAATGTAAACTGGCGACTTTCAAAACGTTGCAAAAGGATCCTCATCTGCGACAAATTACATCCGTTTTTTAGATCCTGCAGCAGAAAAATCTGAGCTAGTCGAAGCTGGAAAAACATTCTTATTTTTATTATATGGTCGACATAGGCTAGTAAAAGATTTAGATCAGTTGAGGTATTTTAAATATAAAGCCCTTACATCTCGTTAGTACTTATAGTAAAAATTTTGATTTAGCTACCTTACCTCCAACAACTAACGCAGCTGAAAATCATTATTATAGGACATATTTATAAATGCGGTATTGGCTAAATAACGGAGAAGAGGCAACAGAATGTGGATGGAGTAAAAAAACGGGTACCTTAGTTCCAACAACAATGTCAAACGCAGTGGCACCAGAATTTGTATTGAAAATGATTTACTGTAATTGCAAATCTGGATGTAATAAACTATGTACCATTGCGATAAAAAAAAATAGTAGTCCAAGATGGAACTCAAGAATTAGTAGTCCCAGATGGAACTCCTGATCTATAAGGATATTTGAATTATATTGATTTTTTTTGGATTTAGGCAACAACACTGTTTTTTTGTTAATCCTTAATGCATCTGCAATGTCTCTTATGGGAACCCCATTCCTTAATCGTGTAAATATAATTGATTTTTGCTCTGAAGTTAAAGGCATTTTTTAAAAATTACGTGACACTGACACAAGAATATAGACCAGCAGATTAAATCATATTTTGTTGTACTATTTTTTTTTAATCGCAATGGTACATGTTTAAAATCCAATATGCTATGTTCATGCTTGTGTGGTAACTGTAATGGTATTTCTTGCGAGAACAAACAAATATCGGTCGATGAAGAACAAATCGAATAAAATTGTAAATTTAATTTTTTTTCTAGAAATGACAGTTTGAAAAGTTAGGTTACAAGTTGGTAACACATTTTTATTAAAATGGTCATAATTTGAATTATTTTTATTCGATTTGTAGGGGTATGTTTATAATGTTTTTATAATAATGAAAAAGTGTTAAGATCTTAGGTTAAGATCGTAAATGATATTTATGTCAAAAAGACATTCGCAAGTAGTTTATTACATTTTATTTCTTTCTTCCAACCTGTAGCCTAATTTTTCAAAGTGTCACTGTATTTTTAAAAACAAGTTGTTTACAAAATGGTAATAAAAAGACCTTGGTTTAAGTACAAATAGCCCCGACCGGAACAAGGTGGAGGCTGCTTTCGCACATTATTAGTACACATGTACTAAAGGATAGGATTGACAATTTTTGTTAATTTTGAAATATTAATAAACCACCAATAAATATTTCTTGAAAATATCACAAGGACTGTATTTCAGTTGAATTGATGCTGATGTTATTTGTTAATAAGCTTAAAAAAATAGTAATTTGCATTTCGGTGATTCCTTTTAAAAATTGTTCGATTTTCAAAAAAAATTTGTACGTCACTGCATTAGGATAATAAACTATTCTTTATTGATTCTGATAGAGTTTTTCATTCTCTTTAATTTTTACCTCTTTAAGTTTTTCGCTATAACGCACCGTTTTCGAGTTATTTATATTTTTTCCCAAAAAGTACCAAAATTCAAGATGGCGGCCGATTTTTTTTGATGACGCACACATCGGACAAATGGGGACTTTTAGTATGTTAATAAGGGTTACTAAGGCTAACTATTTTCAATGGTCGCAGCTTTCTAAAAATTTTTGCAAATTCAAAATTATTTGCACTGGCCTAAAAAAAGGTGTGTGTGTAAAAAGTGCATTTTATTGCGGTTGAGTGTGGATATGCTTTCTATACTAATTTTTAACTTGTTCTTTTCCTGATTTTAGATATTAAATTCTATCAACAAATGAAACAAGAATGACTTATTTACCTAGAAGTAATTTCACTGACCGTTATAGAGGATCCTATATATCGGTGGAATCTCTCCAAGGAATTAATATTGACAGTGACTATGGTTCACTGCCTGTTTTAATTTAACTGCAAAGCATAATTTTTATGTATCCGAATTTCGATCGTTTTCTGCAAAAAACAATATTGCGCCACAAATTTCTTAAAAAAATATAACGATCACCCGAAATTTAGATTTTTTTATTCTGTTGTCTGTTAAATATTTGGATGCATGAATATATTAAATTAGAATAGTTTTAAATCTACGACGTCGTAATTTTACCCAATTGTTTCAGAAGTTCTTAAAAAACACCCATACATTTTTTTCTCAATATCATTTTTTGAACGTCCGTCGTCTGTCAAAAACATTTCATCTCTGGATGGATAACGTATTCTGACTTTAAGAGTCCATTCCACTAGTCCGAAAATGTAGCAAAATAAGCGTTCGGCATTGGTTAGGTATTTTTACACAAATGAAGGAAATTAAATATAAAGGATTATACTATATCCGTATTGTAGCACATTTTTAAACAACTTCTTTATTTTTAAGATTTTGATGGTCAAACATCAGCAAAATATTTCTTACGTTTGGGCTAAATTTTCTGGAAAATTAAAACATAATTTAAAATTTCGTTACAATAATTAAATAGATTGAAGTTTTGTGATTACAGTGATATATATGACATGGTTTTGTAACAAATTGCTCACTATTTTATGGCAAATGCTGAAGCTCTGTAAACCTTAATCAAGCCTTAATCAAAGCACTTCTGTTTGGAATTTGGGGTGTGGCATAACACGATAGGATCGGGCTAAGCCTTAGGCAGATTTCTGAAATATAATATACGAGTATATTTCCTTCGGTCACACACCCGCTTTACCCGACCCCTGTGAGCGACCCGAACAGTGACAACTATCTATTACTCTACTTTAGAGTCTACTCTTATGGCTCTCCTCACACGAGTTGACCGGCGACATGGTGACGCGATTTTAGTCGCCTGAGTTCTGCTTGTTATGCAAAGCAGTGTGGTACAGCACACGGCTGGATTGATGATTGTCTAACATTCCGACTGTGGGTCGACAGAAGCGCGCCATACGGGCGATATGATCTAGACCTGTTCGGTGTTGAGATTTGAACACCGGTGTTAGGTGTTCATGACCACCGGTGTTCCAGACGGTGTACCGGTATCGCGATGAACACCGGTGTCGATGTCGATGTTGCTTTGTGTTTGTTTTTTTTTAGTTTTTTAATGTAATATTTTTTAGTTTATTTTACAGCTGCAAATTTTTGTTTCTTTATGTTTTGTTTTGTTTTTGATTAAACAATTTTTTACTTTATAGTATTTTTTTTTAACCACCACCCAGTTTATTTTACTGATGAGTCTGGCAAATAAATTATATTTAAATTTGAAAGATTTAAGTCAAAGTCGGTGCGCTTTAATAAACGATAAAAATAAGCACCGATACTTCATTATTATTATCAGGTTTATTTTGAACTTATTAATTAACATTATTTCTCTTCTTTAACCTCTTTACCAAACACCGGTGTCGATATCAAAAACGGTGTCGTAGTCAAAACCGGTATCGAGATGAACACTGGTGTCCAGACCAACACCGGTGTCGAGATGAATACTGGTGTTGTAGATGAACACCGGTGTCGGTGTCAATACCGGTGTCGGTGTCAACACCGGTATCGGCGTCACCACCGGTGTCGGTATCAACACCGGTGTCGGTATCAACACCGGTGTCGGTGTCGACACCGGAACACCGGATAGCCTATATTTAGCCACCGATGTCAGCCCAACACCGGTGTTAAAACGGTGTTCCGGTGTTTGGAACAGGCCTAATATGATCGACAGGTGTTTTTTCAAACAATGTTTTCTTATGGAATCGTCCTGCGTTGGCGATACAGGACACTT
Organism: Sitophilus oryzae; assembly: GCF_002938485.1. NCBI lineage: Eukaryota > Metazoa > Arthropoda > Insecta > Coleoptera > Curculionidae > Sitophilus > Sitophilus oryzae. The sequence goes on along the minus strand of NW_022146732.1, from coordinate 50,613 downwards.
TCAGAAGGATAGACAACAATGCTAATTCATAAGTTTTATAAGAAATTGCCCACTTTTCATAAGAAAACGATTTTTGATAATGCAACGTTATCAAAAATCGTATTGCTCCTATTGCGCATATGCGTTGCCTACGTAGAACGGGGTGTAAGGCAGCCCTCTCACTGCACCGGGTCGACCGATCGCATGAAGCCAGTTGCACAAAACTAGAAATTTTTTAGCGTACGCGACTTTACAGTTAAATAAGCCTATATACAATAAAAAAAACAATCACGGCGTGTCTCCGTCTATGACTGATGAAATTGCAACTAGGATCGCATACAACGGTGCCATTGAAATCGTGTATGATCAGTTTGCTGCGTCGTGTACTCAAGATCGATTCACTTTTTACTAACAGCTATAAAAATTTTAATAGCTTTCAAATATGCGCATATACGGCACACACATTTTTTATCGAGACAATAGAAATTTTATATATCGAGACAATAGAAAATCTTAATACTTCACAAAGTAATATGGGAAAAACAACCATTATAATAATCTAATAGAAACTTTAATGTACGGATGGATCCATAATCCCCAGGTGTTACAAAAACATATGTCCTTCTCATCATTAAAACTGCTCATTTTTAGGATAAGTACAAAAAATTTTATTAAAAAAAAACCAAAAGAGTAGCTCTCTCTTAATGCACGCAAGTCGACCGAGACAACATCGACCAATGTGTGGAAAGAAATCGCGAATGCCTCATGGATCGTACGAATGAGGAGATTCTGACGTCATTACAATCGCGTCGACCGTATCGCCAGTCAATACGTGTGCCGAGGGCTTTAAAGTAGGCATATTCTTTTATTTTCCATTTATTTTACTAGTTATTTTTGTATTTCACAGTCCAGATGAACCTAACTATGTGGGCATATTTTGCATTTTGAATTTTAACAAGAAGTGTTAATTTGAAATAACATACAGGATTGGTACGAAACAAAAAAAGAGTTAACTCGTCTCAGGTATACGCTGAATATTATTTAATTTTTTGTATAAATATACGGAACATAAGATTTTTATAACGTCGAATAGAAAATCAAGTCTAATATTTATTTTTTCATTTATCACTAAATGAAGTAAAACTTATTTCTTCAAAAAATGAAATAAATCCTTTGTGTTAAGAATATGGTATGTAATTTTTTATAGACACTGCTTCCAACAATGATATATGTGTTATTGCCTCCGATTTATAAAATATTCGATGCTACAGAAAGAAGAAGAATGAAAACTTCAATAATTTATATCACAAATACATGTTTCTGCTATCTTTATTATATTTTGAACGTCTTGGAAGAAAAATTTGAAAATGGTATATAAAAAAAAAACATTTGTTATGTTTGTTAGCAACAGAGTTAGCAACACGATTTATTTAGTAGCACAAAAATGCTTCTTTTGTTTTAAAATTTATATTTTATTTATTATTGAGTTTTTGCTAATTTTTTGAAATTTAATAACTGATAATTACTGATTAAAAAAACTATTATTAGTTTCATATAAAAAACCGCTAAAAACGGTATTTTTTGGCTTTTTTGTAACTTTAAAAATGGAACTGGAAACCGCTCTAAATTAACCTTCATATGCTACTAAAAATGTATTTTAGAAAAATTGTCGATCTCCTTGGGAACTCCGTTTTGAATACGACTCACCACCCCGTACTATAGTTTCTTGTAACGTAATATATTTAAATATACCTGGGTGTCAAACGTGGCTCATCCCTACAATTTTTCAATCGAGATTTGATATGTTAGTATATGACATTAATTAGGATATATTGACGTATTCAATCGTTTTCTGTTACTTCCTGTTTTACCGGATGTTACTACAACTTTTGATTTTTAAATGGCACCCTCGGTATGTTTCTACTCTAATCGATAGAAAATGACACTCTGAGTAGAATGACATATAATATGTCAACTTTTGACAGTTTCTCTTAAAACAAAATTGTATTATTTGTGCAATGGCTGTGTTAAAAAACACTAATTTTTAATCAAGGAATCTTGGAAAAATATATTTGATCGTCTAATATTTTTAGTATCTTGTCCTAGTCGGTTAAAAGTCAAATGGTATTTTTAATAATATCTCAATTTTTGTTTCAAATGGAACGGGGGTGGCTCATTAGCATATTTAAAAAAAGAATTTTTTAGGAATAATTTGGTTGCACACGCTTGGTATTTCGAGTCAAATGGTCGTTATGAATCGCATGTTGCAATTTCAAATAAGCCCTATTCAAAAATATCAAAAGTTGACATATGATATGTCATTCTATTCAGAGTGTCATTTTCTATCGAATATATAATAGTAACAAAATACTGAAGGTGCCATTTAAAAATCAAAAGTTGTAGTCATTTCCAGTAAAACAGGAAGTGACCGAAAACAAATGAATACGTCAATCAATCCTATTTTATATCATACACTAACATACCAAATCTCGATTTTTTATCTGACAAAATAAAAAAGTTATAGGGTTGAGCCATTTTTGCGACGCACGGTATATAAACAAGATATAAAGTATCCACAGGGAATTACCATACTGCATGAATCAGGTCCAGAAACATCCTTCTCTATTTTTACTATCGGGCATTTTATTCCTAAGATACAGATAAACTGACTTTAGCGGAGAACTTGTATCTATATGAATATATCCCGCAAAATATGACTTTATAACTTATGTATGACTTTATAACTAATGTAGTTGAATTTTGAACCATATTTTAAAATCCGCATTTTTAAGAACCTTAATTGAACTATGGTAGTAACTATAAGAATAAAAAAATTGGTAATAAATGAGAAAGCAATTAAATTATTGAAATAATAAATAATAATATTACTTATACCTTATGATCGAAAAAAAAACGGCGTCAGCGATGGCTATGAAATGAAGATCGCTATCATTTTATATGCAAATTTTTATGGGAGATGTCATCGATCGTCATTTTCCAGCCAACTAGACGCCATTTTCTCCCATTTGAAATGTATAATATTTTTAAACAATAATTGTATACAGGGTTGTTCACCACATACAACACGGAGTATTGTAGCTAAACGATTAGATTTTTACAAATTGTAAGTTTTGGGTTCGTTGAAGGACTATTAGAGCTATAATTTAAAAATATTTTTACAAGATACACAGTGTCCCAAATAAATAAAAAATATCAAAGTTGTAGTTTTTTAAATGGAACATTCTGTATATTATTACATTTTTAGTTTAGTTAGGTAAATTTGATAAAGGTTTATTACACTTAAACCTTACCGTTTTTGAAATATTTTCAATTTTGTGAAATTGCAGTCAACATTTTAAGGCTTCATTTCTCCAAGGGTATCAAAGTTTTTAATACTAAATATTTACTGAAGTTTATTTATTGATCAGTTATTGTGTTGCAATAATAAAAATTATACTACCTTATACAGAGTATCTAAAATTTTATTTTAAATAATTACTAGCTTTAAACGGCAATAACTTGTTTAATTTAAATAGAACACCCTGTATATTTTATGAGAATCAGATGCACAATTTAATTGTCTATCAAATTGGTTTATATCATTTTTACCTATCTCTTCAAGTTTCCGTAGAAAATGCATTTTCTTGTAATTTAAAACTCATTTATCTATATATCCGTGGAATACTGACATTTTAGATTATTTTTACAGATGTACCAAATTTTTAAAGAGTACAGATACTAATATTGTCGATATAGTTTGTTTATTTCATTAAAAAATAAAAAAACTGTTTAAATATTTGTTAAAGAGGACCAATTAATATGATTCCAGTATTCAAACTACATTAATTATTGACTGTTTGGGTTGATTAATAATAATTGCTCCAAATACTAAAAAACTTAATTTTGTATGTGTATTAGACGGTGTAGTAAAAAGTAACACCTTAAAAATGTTATTTAATTTTTTGACAAATGCCTATTTATAACAACAGAGACATTTATTTTCATAACTTATTATTATATTGATTTCTGATTCAAATCCACATTTATTTAGAATAATTTATAGAACATAATTAAGTATGTAATTAATTAGTATTTGGACGGAAATAATGGTGGTATATTTAATTAATGGTATATTTTTTATAAAGTATATAATATAAGTATATAAGTATATTTTTTAAAGATTTAAATAGTTTTCTTTTTGCATACAAATGGGCTAGTAATATTATCATTTTGCTAAAAACGATAATATTACTAGCCTGTACATTTTGTACATTTGTTGCTTTAAAAACAATCTGAAATGTCAATATTCCATGGGTATATTGATAAATGAGGTCTAAATTATAAGAAAATGCATTTTCTACAAAAACTTGAAGGGATAGGTAAAAAGTGGTATAATACAATTTGATAGACAATTAAATTGTGCATCTGATTCTCCTAAAATATACAGGGCGGTCCATTTAAATTAAACAAGTTATTGCCGTTTAAAGCTAGAAATAATTTAAAATAAATTTTTAGACACTCTGTATGAGGTAGTATTATTTTTATTTTTGCAACACAAAAATTGATCAATAAATAGACTTCAGTAAATATTTAGTATTAAAAACTGTGGTACCCTCGGAGAAATGAAGCCTTAAAATTTTTACTGCAATTTCACAAAATTGAAAATATTTCAAAAACGGTAAGGTTTAAGTGTAATAAACCTTATTCAAGTTTACCTTTATTTTAATCGTAGAAACTAAAAATGTAATAATATACAGGGTATTCCATTTAAAAAGATACAACTTTGATATTTTTTATTATTTGGGACACTCTGTATCTTGTAAAAATATTTTTAAATTGTAGCTCTAGTAGTCCTTCAACGAACCCAAAACTTACAATTTGTAAAAATCTAATCATTTAGCTACAATACTCCGTGTCGTATGTGGTGAACAACCCTGTATACTTTAGTTTTTTAATACAATATTTATTTAAAACAAATCTTTATGAAAATATGTCTTCTTTAATAATCTTAGATACCATTTTTGTTCCTTGATTTACTGTAGGTTGTTATAAATACCAGTGTAAAATATTAACAATATTAAAACAACTAGAGCAGACAGTATAATTTTCAGTATTCCTTATTAGCTGCTAATATTTTTTTTATAGATTTGTATTTAAAATAAGTTTTATCAGAAATTATATTTGACCCAACTTCCTTTTCTAACTTTTGCGTGCTCTAAAATAATTTCTACAACGTTTCCACTAGTTGCTGTAGACCTTAATTTTAAAAAGTTTGTATCAGCTGCAGCAAAAACTTTAGCTATACAATTTTCCAGAATCAGATAATACTATTTCAGAAAGTTTGTTTAATGTTACAAGTTGGACGTGAAGTATGGATAAAAAAATTATTGAATTCATACACATAGCCAGCTGTAATTATGTAAGGAGTATTTCTTACACTTATTTATTATTCATCGAGATTTAACTAGCGGACAAAAGAATATTGGAATAATTAAATTAGACGATCCTTTATTTTTTAAGCAGCTAATAACTAAAAAATATATTTTTCTACGATCGTGCAAAAAGTACCTATTTTTTACACTATCTACTGTATTAAAAGTCATTTTTTTTTACACTAGTAACTTATTTTTTGCACCAGTGCAAAAACATTTTGCATTATTAATGACGACTTTAACTAAAAAGAAAAAATTTATAAATTTTTGAAAAAAATTGTCAAATCGTGGAAGATAAACCAGGTACCAGTACCAGTACTGGAGACCTCGCAACAACATTCCCGAAAAGAATTTTAAGTGAGGAACAAGAACCCAAGGCCTCCACAAGTTTATCCATCAATTACCTTAGTGAATTTTTCAAACTGCACCATTAAAATTGAAATGAACTCAAAGAATGTTATTAAAAGAATATAAGTGTCATTGTAAAGTGATACTATTATTCTGTGTATTACCGTAAAAACATTTCATAAACATTTAAATAAGAATTTCAATTCGATCGTAGAAAAGATGTTGTGTGCAGCAGTGCAAAAAGCATATTTGTTGCACTCAGCAAGATTGCAGCTCTCGACTTTGTCTTTAGCTGCAAAAATCATGCGTGGATTGCGTGGTGCAACAAATATGTTCTTTTTGCACTAATTACACAAATAACTATTTAGAGAGAGTACGAAAGAGTAAGATATTTTGTATTCTTATAAACTTCTCAAAATAATATATTAACTTATGTTCAAGAAAGTCCTCTGGATATTTTGCCACTAGCACTGTAAGAAAATCTATAAAATAAAATAGTTATTTTTTGAAAACACCGCTGTTCCAACGAAGACCAACTTTTCAGTGGTATTTTCCTAACAAAAGAAATTTATTACAGTTGAGGGTTGGATGTTACAACAGCAAAATAAAACACGAATTTACCACAATATACTAAAACACTTTAATTTTGCACTGGACGCGCGTTTCGCTAACCATGTTAGTATCATCAGCGGATGAATGAAACAAAACAAATATTAACAAATTGAGTGTTTATATAGGAGCACAGTTTGCATCGAGTAGGCGTGGCAAAATTAGCCAGACTAAACTAATCGAGCCTAACTATTAATTACCAAAACTAGGAACAGAAAACTGGAAGAAATTGAACCACTGTTCATACTATCTTTAAAATTATTAATATTTACGCTCTCAGGTGCATCTAATTGCCTGTAATTTGAGACTGGTTTAATTTTAAGTTATTAATATCTGTTAGCGCCTTCGATAGCTCTGGTTCCGAGTGTTACTTGCCCTTACTAGCGGCGGCTAGGTTGAATAACATTGTCACATTAAATTTTCAATTACTGTATTGAAAGAAAATTATAAAAATGGAAACGTGATTGTGTAATTATAATAATTGCAATGTCTTATTTCAGTCTGTCTTCTTCTTCTGTCAACCGGCACAGGGTCACCCGCGTTGCCACTTCCTCGCGCGGTTGCCACTTCTTATATATGATTATGTCATATCCTTAACATAAACCGCCCGCCTTGAAAGTCTCCGCTTTCAACAGTTAACGGCTACATGGTTAGTCTAATGGTAACACACAAACTTGCGATAAAGCTCGTCGAAGCTGCCCATTTGCGGTCTTTATGTCTACAACGCGCACCACTCCATCGCTGCCTGGATGTAGCTTCGTGACCCGACCCAACTTCCATGACATCGGAGGTGAATTGATGTCCTTTATTAGAACCAGTTTTCCAACGTTAATGATACTGCTGCCATGCCGTTTCCATTTCGTTCGTACTTGCAACTCTGGCAAATATTCCCTTTGCCAACGCCGCCAAAATTCTTGACTGATAGCTTGAAGTCGACGAAACTTGTCGAGACGATTTACTTGGCACTGCGTCACATCAGGATATGGAATAGCGGTGATAGGTCGTCCAATTAAAAAATGACCAGGTGACAAGGCTTGCAGATCATTGGGATCACAGGAGAGAGGGGTAAGAGGACGAGAATTTAGGATGCCTTCAATGCGTGCTAAAATAGTCGAAAATTCTTCGAAAGTTACGGAAAATGGTCCGATACAATGTTTTAAATGAAATTTTGCGCGCTTAATATTCGCTTCCCAAATGCCCCCGAAGTTAGGTGATCTAGGCGGAATAAAATTCCATTTTATTCGTTCGCGTGTAGCATAATTTGAAATTTCCTTTTCATTATTAACCAAGAATTCATAGAGTTTTCTAAGTTCAGTATTTGCCCGTATAAAAATTTTTCCATTGTCGGAAAAAATATTATCAGGTTTTCCACGTCGATTAATGAAACGATCAAACGTTGCTAGAAATACTTTTGTTGTAAGTTCTGATACAGCTTCTAAATGTACTGCCTTTGTGCTCATACAGATGAATAGACATAAGTATGCTTTTACTATTTTAGCACCGCGTGTCGATCTATCCTTTAATAAAAAGGGACCACCGTAATCCACTCCCACATTAGCAAAAGGAAAAGCAACAGTTATACGTTCTCTTGGAAGGTTTCCCATTAAATAGTCGGAAGATCTAGGGTTCACTTTGAAACAACGTATACAACGCCGTATAACTCGTTTACACGCGTTTCTACCAGACAGTACCCAATAAACTTGTCTAACCGAAAACAATGTTGCTTGCACGCCTGAATGCATTAATTTAATATGTTCGCGTAATATCAAAAGATCTGTAAACCTGTGAGAAGACGGAATAATGATCTGGTGTTGTATATTAAAAGGATATTTAGAATTGGCTAAACGACCACCTACTCTTATTAAATTTTCATACATAAACGGGTTAAGTGATAACAGTTTGGAATTACTAGCAAGAGACCTACCATTACTCAAACTCGCATATTCTTCAGGAAAACACTCTATTTGTACGCTCCTAACAATACGAGTCAGCGCACCTTCCAAATCTACGGGCGATAATTCATCCGTCCGCCTACTGTTGGGCGACCCTCTCGCATTATCCAAAAATCGCATCACATAGGCTAATACGCGGATACACCTTTCCAAACTTGAACACCTCTCCAATAATTCCGAAACAATACTAGAAACACAGAAACGTTTTGACACAGAAATACCACACAATAACTTTCGCTCTGGAATGTCCTTAAAAACTTGTAGTTCATTTTCCATAATATCGCGATTGAAACATAACCAGTCTGGTCCGTGCCACCATAATTTTGAGTGACATAACCTTTGAGGTGTCTCACCTCTCGAAAGCATATCTGCGGGATTATCTTCACTCTTTACGTGTCTCCACTCGTCTGGTCTTGAAAGGGTTTGAATTTCCCCCACACGATTACCTACAAAGGTTTTCCATTCACTGGGACATCCTCGAATCCAACATAATACGATCATAGAATCTGACCAGTAAAATTTTCTTGTAAAATTTACCTTGAGCGATTCACATACATTTTTCATTAAATGTGCCAGCAACACTGCACCACACAGTTCCAATCTTGGCAAATTTACTTGTTTTATTGGCGCTACTCGTGATTTGCTGCATATCAAGTTTGAACTGGAAAAACTATTTGTGGTACATTTAATGTAAATACATGCACCGTATGCCTTTATGGATGAATCACAAAATCCATGTATTTCAAGACTAATATAGTTTGAAAGAAATACGTGTCTTTCAACTTCAATATTATTAATAAATTCTAAATTTTCCTGAAAGCTCAACCACTCTTGTAAAATATTCTCCGGTAGTTCGTCGTCCCAATCGATCTTTTCCTTCCACATTTCTTGCATTAAGATCTTTGCTACTATGATTACTGGTTGTAACAGTCCAAGTGGATCGTATATTTGACTGATTATAGACAGAGTTGACCGTTTCGTGATTTTAAAAATATTTATTTTACCAACCGTGTACTTGATTGTGTCATTATTAGAATTCCAATAAATGCCTAGGGTTTTATTAGACTCATCTTCACCTATATTTAGAATACCAGCTTCTAAGGATTCTTCTACTTGAAATTTATTTAGTAAATTTAAATCATTACACAGCCATTTTCGTAAATCAAAACCTGCACTAGATAAAATCTTGGATATGTCCTTTTGAATCTGCAAAATGTTGTCTTCGGTATCAGAGCCTGTAATAAGATCGTCCACGTACATGTCATTCTCCAAAATATTTGCAACTTGTGGATGTAATTTACGATTATCATACGCAACTTGTAATATACACCGTATCGCTAAAAATGGAGCACAAGCCATACCATAAACTACGCGATTAATTTTATAACATTTTATTGGATCACTAGGATTAACGCGAAAAAATAGTTTTTGATATTCTTGGGTTTCAGCGGATACGAGTATTTGCCTAAACATTTTAGATATATCAGCCGTAATAATAAATTTATGCATTCTAAATCTTAAAAGTATACCAAACAAATCACTTTGTAAAGCGGGACCACTGTACTGTACATCATTCAAAGAAATACCCGTACTTGTTTTTTCGGACGCGTTAAAAACAACTCTACATTTAGTTGTTAAAGAACTTTCCCGAACAACTGCGTGATGACTAAGATAATAACTACTTGCGGAATCTTCAGGCTCTGTATCTTCGATTTCTTCCATATGATTTAAAATTTCAAAATCTTGCATAAAATTTACGTATTCCTGTTTCAAGTTTTCATTTTTTAAAAATCTACGTTCTAATGCAAGAAACCGAGATAAGGCTATTTCACGTGAATCACCAAGCAATTTTAAATTATCCTTGAACGGTATTTTCACTATAAATCTATTTGTATCAGGATCGCGTGTCGTCGTTTGTTTATAATATTTTTCACATATTTTATCTGATTCTGAAAACTGAACTTTGTTTTTTGGCAACTCCTCTATATTCCAAAATTTCTCAATTTGTTGCTCTAAACCACGGTTATCTACACTGATGGTTAAAAAGCACTTTGAACTAGAGATAGGCTTGTTAGCTGATAACTCGCCACCAATTATCCAACCGAATTCAGAGTTCTGCATTACAGGAAGATTTTCTCCTAACTCGATCTTTTCGGGCCATAAAGATTTCCAAAACGCTCCGGTACCTATTAATAGATCAATTCCTTGTGAAATATTAAAATTAGGATCAGCAAACTCTACCTCTTTTAGATCATTCGTTAAATTTAAAATATCTTTATGAAATGACGTGCTTGGAATTTTACTAGTAATTTTTTGAAGGACCATACATTCTAGATTAATTGAAAACTCTGTAAGTCGAGATTTTACAGATATTTCTACAAATCGGCTTACACTTGTAGTCGCTGTTCCTACGCCTTCTACCACGTGATTCACTCTAGTAGGCGTTAAATTCAATTTTTCGCATAACTGTTCCGTAATAAAATTACCCTGAGAACCATTATCTAACATCGCTCTACATTTTTCACGACGTTTTCCGACCTGTACATATACTAGCGCGGTAGTCAGAAGACCTTCCTTAATTTTACACGAGCCGGCAACCTCGCTTAGTGCGTGACCGCTAACCGATGTCCCAGGCATCCCCGAAAATGCTGAATCTGCAGAGACGCGCGATGTGCTCCCTCCGGTCCCCTCTAATATCCTTGGCGCCCCGCCCGCCGTGTGCGAACTGGGACTATTCGTCGTTTCAAAGTGTAATAAACTATTATGTTGACTATTGCATTTTGGGCATCTTTTCCTTTGACAATGCGGAGTAGAATGTGATTTTAAAAGACAATTAGCACAAAGTTTCAAACGTTTTACTGTAGATCGACGTTCTTCAATAGACAAGTTTAAAAATAATTCACAAGAATAAATGGGGTGATTTTTATTACAATAAAAACAATTTATACTTTTATTACCATGCGATTCAGCATGAATAACATAACTTTTACTAGAACTTGGGGGTTTTCTAACAAATTTGTTAACTATTTCCGTGGATTGTAATTTTTCTAGCATATCACATCTAGATTTTAAAAACATATTCATGTCTACCATCGTAGGAATATCTTTAGAAACTTGCGTTGTTTGAGATTTATAAGCCTCCCATGCACAAACAGTTTTTGAATCAAATTTTGATGTTAAAAGAAAAATTAATAACCTATCCCAAGATTCTGTTTTTTCGCCTAAGGACTTTAAAGACCTTACGTGCATATTATACGTGTCTAAAATACTTCTCAATTCAACATGATCTTCTCTAGTAATTTTAGGATAATCAAACAAAATCTTAAGATGATTATGTATAATTAAATCTTTATTTTCATAGCGATCAACTAGTAACTGCCAGGCTATATCATAGTTACTTTCTTCAAGTGCAATACTTTCAATTAGCTTAAAAACCTCTTTACCTAGAGCACCTCGCAAATACATAAATTTCTGTAATTTTGATAAACATTTATTTCTCTCTACTAGAGCTAAAAATGAATCTCTAAAATCTAGCCACCCTGTATATTTGCCATCAAATTCTGGTAACTTAATAACTGGCAATTTAACCATAGAATTGTCAAATAAATCAGCATTACGTGGAACTTGATTTATTAAACTTTGCGAGTTGTCAATAGAAACCTTATTACCTTGAAAAATATCAATAAAATTCGTAACTTCACTTAAAATATTAAAATAGCTATTTTCAAACTCTTCTCTACTTAAATTATCTACGTCGCTAGGTAATTCAGTATCCGTAGTCGACTCTATATTACTTTGAACTTCATCAAACTCATCATAGAGTACTTCAATCTTTTTAAATCTACTTGATAAATTATTTATTTCAAGCTCTGTCACTTCGTTAACACGTAATTGTTCAAAATAATTTCTAAAACGCGTAATTTTACCTTTAATCGCAGTACGTTTCTTTTTATACTCCATTAGTGAAGTTTCGTTAGTTTCGCTCATCTTTACTGGTTAAAATTTGTGAATAAACGACAATAAAAACTAGAAAACATGAACAAACTTACGATTTCTGGAATTTTCAACTATTTCACACGACAATGAAAACTGGAAAAGTGGATAAGTGGATTACTGGAATACTGCACTTACTACTTGTGTTACTTGTTAAACTTTGACTTGAAACTTGACTTCAATCGAGACTGACTTGAGAATCTTCAACCCATCCGATCGGGCTCGTAGGACCAAAAATGTTAGCGCCTTCGATAGCTCTGGTTCCGAGTGTTACTTGCCCTTACTAGCGGCGGCTAGGTTGAATAACATTGTCACATTAAATTTTCAATTACTGTATTGAAAGAAAATTATAAAAATGGAAACGTGATTGTGTAATTATAATAATTGCAATGTCTTATTTCAGTCTGTCTTCTTCTTCTGTCAACCGGCACAGGGTCACCCGCGTTGCCACTTCCTCGCGCGGTTGCCACTTCTTATATATGATTATGTCATATCCTTAACAATATCTATACAATGTCCTTTATCAAAAATATGTTGGGCAACGCAAGATTTATCCGGTCTACCATATCTTATCTGAGCCATATGTTCTTTAAATCTAGTTAATATTGATCTTCTACTTTGCCCAACGTATTTATGATTACAATCTTTACATGAAATTTCATAAATACCCGACCTTTACAGTGGATGTATTTTATCTTCAGGATTACCTAATAATTGTTGTAGTTTATTGTTAGTACTACACAGAAATTTATAATTGACATCTTAAAAAATATGTTTAAACCACGGGATAACACTCTCTCAAACGGTATGAAAAATATTTTGACGTATGCGAATTCAACTTTTCAAGTGGAGAAAGATACGGCAGAATATTTTTCAGTACCGTTGTTCATATAAAAGCTCAATTTGTAGATTTTAGTTTAGTTTTAATCATCTGCTGATGCGCGTTCAGTGCTAAAGTAAAAGTGTTTTGGTGTGTTGTAGTGAATTAGTGTTTTATTTTGTTGCAGAAGGAAATTTGCCTAACGACCAAAAAAACATGTTTAACGTTTCAGGAGGTATATCTCCCCCCGTTGTCGAAAGCAGAAAAAAACACACAGAAAGAACAAACAAAAAACCATTTAAAATATTTAACTACAACTGCTCAAGAACACTTTAGTTATTTTTCAATAGATTCGTCTATTAAAAACCTTTAACGCTCTCTTAATTTTAACAACTAGCTGAATGATATAAAAAATAAGAAAATTATTAAACGGCTCAGCCCTCAACAACTCGCAACCGTGTACACCAGTGTACACAGTGTTTGTCTGCACTGGTGTACACTGGTGTATACGGTTGCGAGTTGTTGAAGGCTGAGCCGTTTAATCTTTTTCTTATTTTTTATACAGTTCCCTTGCTATTTCTTTCTTGTTCATAAATGATATAAATATATAAAAAAGTAATATTTACTTAAGAATTATAGATCCACTAATAATTATTTTGGAGTAACTTCATCGAGTTATAATTTTTTTTCATTTTTAAAAATCTTGTGCAATTTTTACTCAAAAATTTTGGCCAAAAAATCCAAGTGGTAAATGGCAAGTTGAAGCCATAGGTGGGTCCAGGATATTTAAAGGATAGAATTTGTAATGAGAAATTTAAATTCCAACTTTGACCTTACCACTACTTATCTTAATTTTAATATTAAATTAATAAACTATAACTATTATTATTTATTAATTATTTATTAGATATTTAAATCACTTACGTATCTTTATATTTTCAAATTTGTTTTTATATTAAAACAACATCATTTAAGAGCACTCTCAGCATATTTCACGGTTATTTTCGTTTACAAAACAGTTTTCATTTTCATCTTTTCTAAGCAGAAAAGTGGCTATTAAAAATTTAAAACGTTGCCTTGAGATAGTGAAACTTTTTATTTTGCACGTGACGCAGAGAGCCACAAAATAAACAAAAGTAGTTTACTACTACTTTACTTAGTAAAACTAGTTTACTTTAAATTACTTTTATGACGCAAAAGTAATCATAATGGCGGGATAGTGGATTTAATTTTTTTAAATTTTAGAAAGTAATTCATCATAAGTTCAGTATAATTTATTATAAAATCAATCAGTAACCTAAGCTATTCCTTTATCTAGCCAAAAACACTTTATATCATTAGTATCTTACTAGACTTAAACTTTACAGCTTTATTTATAACAACTAAACTAAAAAATCTTAGGCATAGCCCACACAGGAATACTATATATGAATAAAACTACCCGCAGACCGCAGTTTATGCCTTCTGGCTTATCAGTGCAGGAGGACCAAGTGGATAGAAGACCTGACACTACCATAAGGAAACACACATATATAAACAACAAGGAGCGCAAACGAGGCACAAAGCACCAATTTGCAGCTTCACTATATAGCAGCGACCCACCATTCGTGGGCATCATCACCAACATCGCTACGGAGGCACCCCAACGCACCCCGCTGCGAGCATACCTTTGCCTGAGGTTAAACAAAACAATGAAGATGGCATTATTGTGGGAAATAAAAACAACTAAACTAAAAAATCTTAGGCATAGCCCACACCAGGAATACTATATTCAAATATAGTATTCCTGGTTATTTTTATTCATATAAAACTACCCGCAGACCGCACTTGGTCCTCCCGCACTGATGAAGCCAGAAGGCAGAAACTGCGGTCTGTGGGTAGTTTTATTCATATACAGTCCTGGTCATTTAATTACTGTGTATAGGATTTTAATGGATACGACAGAGAATAATACAATTGACATGTTGACAGAGAGAGACGCAAAATAAAAGGGGGGATACAGTGTTGCCGGTTCGTAAACGTGTAGGCGGGATTAAGAATGAGCATGGTGGGAGCACAAATCGACTCCGATACCGATGATAATTCGAGACTGCACTCAGTGTTGCCAGATAAACTTCCTCTAACAACCTCTGCATAACTAATAGCATATTGTCAAATAATATCATTAGTTAGAATAGTTTTCGTTTCTGGTTAGAATTTTTGTTTTAAATCTCAATAAAGAAAAATTACATTTAAAAAAAAATAAACTACTCCAAACAATTATCGCATATTTTCTAAAAAAATATTAATTTGAAAAACAAGACATTTTGAATTCCCTGACTTGGACTTGGAGGGAAATTCGATAAAACAAGCCTACGCGCAGACCTATAATTTTTAGTCGGCCGACTATTTAGTTGCAAAAGTTAAAACAACACATACTTATGAAGTCAATCGGCCGACTATTTGATTGCACGTGGACCATAAGAATATATTCATATATATCCATAAGAATATATTGGTTACAAATATGCAACTAAATAGTCGGCCGATTAAAATTACCTGTCAACGCATAGCCTAAGGCTACGCAATGTAATGAAATATTGGCCCGATCGGCTCCATAAGAATGTATTGTTTTTACTTTTGCAACCAAGTCCAAAGTCGGCCGACTAAAAATTACATGTCAGTGCATTACCTAATTATCCTAAAAAAACTCACAAGAGAAAGACAGAAAAATGCATGCTTCAGTTAGAAATATGTAATAATTACTTTTATTCAAATATGCGATAATTGTTTTGAGTAGTGTATAATTATTAAAAGATATTTTCTGATGATACTATTAGAAATGCCAAGTTTGGGAACAAAATTAAAACACACATTAAATTTTGTCTAAAAAATATGTTTTCCGAAAATTTACTTCTATGATTTAAATTTTAATTCTTACTAGATTTAGGGAAATTTCTTACACCTGGCAACTATGACTAATATTCAAGACAATCAAAGACGGTCAAAGGACCGTCTCCATGTTAAGAGATTTCTTACTTCTTTCCCCCACCACTTGATATGTCATACCTGATTGGTCTCATCTCCCCACTCGAAGATTTGGAAGCCATTTGGAATTTCTGTCGCCACGTGTCACCCATGAAACTCTTGAGTCATAGGCGTACTAATATTTTATTTCCATTTAGATTTAGTATTACAGCCAATTATAGTTTAAAAGTTTTACTTATGAATTCTGTAAAATTTAATTTTCTAGAATTGTTATAAGAATCGTTTTATGATAGCTGACAAAGTTTAAGACGGAAGATGATCGATGCGGGGCGTCGTCGATGCGGTTCGTGGATACGATCCGTTAGTTCGTCTGGAAATTTGTCCATTTTGTTCGTTATATTTCTTTTAATGGTTCACCCAAAAATCGATATTCTGTCAAATCGCCGCGCAACCCATCGCACGGACCCGTTCGCGCTAGGGGTGTGTAGTTCGTGAACGAACTAGTTCCAATGAACTATTCCAACCCCGGAATGAAAGGAACTAGTTCCTCAGGACCTATTCCGGGATCGAGACTGTGACCGATATACATGTATAATAATATGCGACGGCGAGGGATCGGCCAGCGCGCGTAGCCCGATGCTAGGCAGGAGTGGGGAGTGCTAGCCGTACGTTATCGGATCCGGACCTAGAGGAACTAAAACTAAATAAAAGACTAGTTTACGTACGTACGGATCGGGCCAGTGCGATCAATGCTAGGCAGGAGTGGGGAGTGCCAGCATAATGTTATCGGATCCGGACCTAAAGGAACTAAATAAAAGACTAGTTTACGTATGGATCAGCCAGCGCGATTAATGCTAGGCAGACGTAGGGTAATAAATGATTTATTTATAATAATATTAAATTTCTGCGGGGTGGTGTAACTAGTGTTACAACGGTTGTGAGTATGGTATTACATTATCATAATGTTATAATATGAAATATACCTACTACCTATTTTGTCTAATATTGGTACAAAAAAAGTTATCAGTATAAAGTTTTACTTATCTTTAGCCTTTTTAATGCTGTTTGTAACCCTCTATGTCTATAATAATGGACAACGAGTAATTAGTAATTCTGAATATATCTATAAGAACTTTTAGTTTTAAGTACGCTTATGACTGAAATGCACCGCCCACCTTCTCCTTATAGTCAGCGGCCATAATGTCAGGGTCCATCAGAGTCAAGGATGAGTAGAGATAAATAAATTTAAATTTATTAATTTTAGGGCCTGCTCTATTCTAACATGTAAGAAATATTTATTGATGGATAAGTACGGCAGATATGTAATAAAAAGCCGTTTTGTATGAATACCGAAATGGTATTTGAAGAACATATTATAATCAAATTATCAAATTGAATTGATAATAAATTTATGTGCCCGTGTTTTATAAGCCTTGTGCAGAAAATTGACTATAGTAATAAAAAGATGACTCATGTTAATGTTTATCCCAAATTATAAATCGATAAGAGTTCTCATTAATAATAGTAATGTGGATATATTTTCCAGAACTTACTTTAACTTTATTTAAAAATTACTTTTTTAATTTTGTACTAGTTTATAGCACTTAACAATATAATCAATCATTTGTCTGTCATCAATGTATCATATACACCTCTATAATTATTTAATACATAATTACAATGATACGTAATTATACTGATTACAATGGTCGACATGTCAATAATAGAATTAATAGAATTTGCGCTATTTACTACGTTATGTAATTAACTGATTATCTGCCATATTAGGTATCTGCGGATGTACGTCACTAACGTAATAAAGAAGCAAAAAATAACAAATAAATAAACTAACCAAAAGGTTAGTTTATATTTAATAATACGTGGCTTTGGGTGCCAGTTGTCGTGTATATGAAGAGGACAGTCAACATGTTCAGTACAATACGATATACTGAGAAAGAAAAGACTCTATAATACGAGAGAAGAATGCGAAGTGCTGAATGCGAAGAAGAATGCGGCTATTAACTATTAACTCGGATCGGTCGACAATATAATAGAATTTGCGCTATTTAATACATTATGTAATTAATTGATTACCTATTTTATTAAGTAACTACGGATGTACGTGATTAAGTAATAGCATGTTTTACGGTTAGTTTATTTAATTATACGTACACACGGCTTTGGGTGCCGATTGGCTGTCCTCCATTCGCGAATTTCAAGTTCCAGAGCTTTACGCTCTAGGCTACTCGAGAACGGTTCTGAAAGGAGCTGTGCGCGATAGCCTCGTGCCTCCATATGGCGCGGAACAGTTCTGAACTTTATGACTCAATTGGATGGAGTGAGATTATCGCGTTCTTGAACAGTTCAGAACTGCACAACTGCGTGAATGGAGGACAGTAATTGTCGTGTGTACGAAGAGTACAGTCATTGTGTTCAGTGCAATACGATATAAGAGAGAAGAGTAAGAATTTTCCCAAGCGTAACCATGAAGTAAAACGTCAGATTAAGTGGATATAATAAACTTTGGATTTTTTTCTCTCCGATTTACAACATCGCCATAGCGATTCACTTCTACACATGTAGGTAAATGCCGAGGGGTAAGCCGCTGACACATTTCTGTACACTAATACTACGTATAATGGAAAAAATGCCAACTAATACCACGATTAATACCACTAATACCAAGTAATGTCAACATCTTGTACACCAAAATACACCAGCGGTTTACCCCTCCCTCAGTAAATGCTGACCCAAGACCAGTGCCGCTTTATCCATTAGGCAAGATAGGCAGCTGCCTAGGGCGGCAGGCCGAATAACAAAATTTACTTGAATTTTATTAGTTGAAGGGGGCAGCAAAATAAATGCCTAGGGTACCAAATCACCTTAAGGCGGCCCTGCCCAAGACTTTCTCTTGTCGATCCGGTATAAATCTATTATCTTAGCCTTAAATAAATTAGAATAAAATAAACTATGTTAAAAACTTTCATGTATATTACTAAAATGAAGATAATATATACAGTTGTAGTAAAATGAGTAACTAGTTGTCGAAAATCCAGATCCAACCCTGATGCAACATTTTTTTGAAACGTCTACTTCTGCGGTTTGAAATTTTGATGCAAAATCCGGCAATACCGCTCAGAAGAAATGTACCCACCCATACTCACCCAACTTTTTTCTCTTTTTAATACATTTGATTTGCCATTAAGCTGCCTACATCACTGTCTTACACGTTAAAATCTTTACTTTAGCAATCCTCCAGTCTAGTTAATTTTTATAGGCAGACATGTAATGATCCTTAGACTTTTGTGGTAGCAATCCAACACTTGTTATTTTGGCCGTCTCTGCTGTGGTGTACAGGGCTTATTATCATTCTCATAATTCATTTTTTGATTTTAAACGAGTTCTTGATATGCCACTTAATAATCACTACCTACTTAACATTTAACAATTTTAGACTTCAAAATTAATAAAAAGAAAAGATAAGAAAAACGTCAAATTATCCACGCCGCGCATCGGGATGTTGTGAGTGTCACGTTGGCATAGCAACAAATGTTAAGTAAATGCATTTGCCATTAAGCTGCCTACATCACTGTCTTACACGTTAAAATCCTATACACAGAGTTGACCTGTCCCGATCGGTATAGTATTCCTGGAGGGCTATGCCTTTAGTTTAGTTGTTTTTATTTCCCACAATAATGTCATCTTCATTGTTTTGTTTAACCTCAGGCAAAGGTATGCTCGCAGCGGGGTGCGTTGGGGTGCCTCCGTAGCGATGTTGGTGGTGATGCCCATGAATGGTGGGTCGCTGCTATATAGTGAAGCTGCAAATTGGTGCCTTGTGCCTCGTTTGCGCTCCTTGTTGTTTATATATGTGTGTTTCCTTATGGTAGTGTCAGGTCTTCTATCCACTTGGTCCTCCCGCACTGATGAAGCCAGAAGGCAGAAACTGCGGTCTACGGGTAGTTTTATTCATACATAGTATTCCTGGTGTGGGCTATGCCTAAGATTTTTTAGTTTAGTTGTTTTTATTTCCCACAATAATGCCATCTTCATTGTTTATTTATAACCTTATAAACCTTGACAAAAATAAACATTATTTCACAGTTTATGCTAGCCATTATTCACGAAGGGTGACGTTTGCTAATAGTGAATAATGGCTATAAATTGCCAGTTGAATACTATACTTTGTCCACGGACATTATAACAATTACGAGGAGTGTTTGAATTTGTATTTTTAATGTTAATCTTACTATTAATTATTCTATTCATGTTTTAGGGAAAAATGTCACTACCTACTTCAAATTTGGCAATTTCAAACGTCAAAATTAACTAAAAGATAATAAAAACGTCAATATCATCAGTTGCTATGCATCGAGAGTCGCAGTCATCTCGAACTATTCTATTTTCAAATATTTGGGAAGTTTATTATTAGATGTGTTTTACAACATACCTGTATATTAGTACTTTTTTCTACCACTTTCAGTAAAATAAATTTGTTGAAAAATGATAGATCAATTTTGCAATAAAACATACTTCTACCAACTTTAGTTGAGTACAGTTGTTGGAGAACGATAAATTGGAGTACCAGTATTTTTGTTGTTTTGTGTAACCAAAGTTGGTAATTTGTGTTTTATTTAAAGTTATATATGTATTTAAATTTCGTTGATATTATTTCAATTTCTTTGCATGAAAAAATCGTACCAACATTCTTTAGTCAATCAAGAGATTAATTTTTGTTCCGTTACAATGGCAACTAAATATACTAATAACACGAATTCGGAAATCGAATTTATGCCTTTAGCAATCCTCCAGTCTATGAAATTTTTATAGGCAGACATGTAATGATCCTTAGACTTTTGTGGTAGCAATCCAACACTTGTTATTTTGGCCGTCTCTGCTGTGGTGTACAGGGCTTATTATCATTCTCATAATTCATTTTTTGATTTTAAACGAGTTCTTGATATGCCACTTAATAATCACTACCTACTTAACATTTAACAATTTTAGACTTCAAAATTAATAAAAAGAAAAGATAAGAAAAACGTCAAATTATCCACGCCGCGCATCGGGATGTTGTGAGTGTCACGTTGGCATAGCAACAAATGTTAAGTAAATGCAAAGTGTGAGTTATCATAATTCACTGTTATCAGCTGTTATATTTCACTCTATTACAAATATGGGCACCATATTCTTTCAGCTAGGAAGTAGAATATTGATTTATTATTAAGTGATCGTGGACAAATTTTATAAATTTAGTACTTAGAATTCTAGGGAAGGGTGTAATGCGTTCAGCTTCCCGATTTAATTACGTCTTGTTATACTTTATTTGTTTATTTATTTAGAAATCTTTGTCGTAATCTCCTTAAGGCTTGCAAATGTTTAAATACAAGTTGGAAATTAAACAACGACTCTAAAATGCTTAAACGTTTACCACTTTTGGTAAAAATAAATTGAACTGAGTTGGTGCAAGACGCTAGTCGCGCTATTAGAATTCAGAATTCAATATCTCGAAATCCATTAGAAATAATTGATTGTAGTTTTTTAAAAAACACTTTCTTAACGTTTCTGCTAAATTTTCTTCGCAGACAGTATGTGAAAACCTTTATAAATAAAAAAGGTACAAGATTGCTTAAAATTGCTATGCGCTAAAAATAAATGGACGCGATCTTTAAATTTTTTGGACGGAAAAGAAACAAACCTGTCGAAATTTTCTTATTCTGAATGCAAGAAAATATTATTTATTAATATACACTAAAGCTGTAAGAATTTTTGTTCATTTCATATATTTGAGCGGGCCGAAAAACGCTCTTTACCATTTTTTGACGGGAGATGCACTAATATCTCACCGACACTTTACGACATCGTCTGTTGATATAGAAGAAGTTTTGCTTGCCGTATCGGTGAGAACCAGCCACTGGACAGCCCACCTGATGAAGGGTAGGCCCAGAAACCGGTTGTGGGAGTGGAGCTTGGTTCCCCCCTTTACGACAAGCAAAACAATTTTCTTTTTACTTTATATTTTTTTTTTTAATTTTTTTCTCTACTTTCGATTTTTCGAAATTAGAAAAAATACACAGCTAAAGGCAAGAAAATATTATTTATTAATATACACTAAAGCTGTAAGAATTTTGTTCATTTCATATATTTGAGCGGGCCGAAAAACGCTCTTTACCATCTTTTGACGGGAGATGCACTAATATCTCACCGACACTTTACGACATCATCTGATTTGCTTGCTGTTTCGGTGAGAACCAGCCCCTGGACAGCCCACCTGATGAAGGGTAGGCCCAGAAACCAGTTGTGGGAGTGGATCTTGGTTCCCCCCTTTACGCAAAACAATTTTCTTTTTACTTTTTTTTTTCTCTACTTAATATTTTTCTTACTTAGACATCAAAGATTTGATCTTCAACATAAAAAAAGATAGTTTTAATATACAAAGCAGTTTTTGAGTTATCGCGTGTCATATGAGAAGAAGTTGAGTTTTCAAACTACCACGTTTACTGCCCTTTTTTCATTATGCAAGGAATTATCACCCTGAAGATATTCTATAACTCAATTTCAGATGGCCAGAAACATATCTAATGATTTTTTCTAGTTATCTTTCCGGAAAAAAAATAAAAGTAAGCGATTTTCGACCGTGATTTTACTACACTATATAGGGAAAGGCGTACTTGTATCACTGAGAATGTGGCACACTGCAGCAGCACATCGTCGCATTTTTATCACTCCGAATTAATAAGATCCCTAAGCGATTTACCTCCACACAGGTAAATACCGACCCAAAAGTTAGAGTTGCCAGCACGGTATACAGTTAAATAAGAGCAACATCTATAGAATTATTCTCTATTAATTAACTCACGTCGCCGTCGTCTCGTTTAAATTTCAAAACCAGATGACGTTACTATCTGTAGTCTTTAACGTTCAATTACTATCTGGAGTATACGGTATCCTGTTTGTAGTATTTTACAAATTTTCACTCAAAATGTTCGATCTAAATATCTAATAAATGATAACTTAAAACTATAGGCGGATCCAAGATATCGCTAACTCCAGAACTATCTAGTGTACTGAGAAGTTAAAATCCTGTATTTGATCTTACCACTGCTTTTTAAGATTTAGAAGTTTTTACTGTTTAATTAGTTTACTATAACTATTATCATTATTATTACTATTGCTTATTAAATATTTTATTCACTCACATCTCTATTTTTAAGTTTACCTTTAAATATCCAAGAGCACTAGCAACATATTTGATGCTTATTTTCGTTTAAAACCGGTTGTATTTTCATCTTTCCTAGGCAGAAAAGTGGTCATTAAAAATTTAAAGCGCCAGCTTCGGTAAAATAGTGAAACTTTTTATTTTTCACGTCGCGCAGAGCGGCTCTAAATAAACAAAACCGTGCCGGACGGTCTGAAAGAGGAGATTCGCGACAAAGACAGGGCAAACAGACTGACCCGTATTGTCAAAGTGAACTGATCTAGATCAAATGGAGTCCTGTTAGGCTTGATTAAAATTGTTGGAAAATAGAGGGAAAGAGTAGGAATGGCGCATGTGCCTCTTCGAAAAGAGTAATGGCTTTAATAGAAGCAGCTCATTGGAGTTTTCAGAGTTCGATGGTTTCAATGTGCTTACGCATGGGTGGATACAGAGGCGGAACTATAGTGACAATGCCCTGCTCTTTTATCGAGGTATTGTTGGCGGAGATCGCGTTTCATATATAAAAGCAACAGGGCCATTAAGCGAACTTTAAACCTTGTCAGTTCAAACAGGATTATTTTTTGAGATGTTTATTTCATTTTTAAACTTGAGGATCATTGTTTTAATACCGATTAGAATTAAATTCTAAATATTAATTGTTTCTGCACAGTTGTGAATAGAAAAAAGAATAAACCGTGTTATAACTATTTAAATAAAAATTTCCCGAATTTATTATTTCAGTCAAATAACCACTATCTACTCAACTTTTGTCAATAATGACATGTATTGACTATTTCCATTCTAAATATCTTGAGAACGATTACTCGTAGCGATTTTTACCAAGAGACATTTTTTATGTAAAAAGTCACGGAAATGTATATTTTTTCACTAAGTACTTTTACGTGTTGTGCGACTCAATTTGACCGAATTTTCAAGCTCCAGAAGAGAGCTGTTCGATATTCACTCCCAAGAAAAATTTTTTGTTTTATAAGTGTGTTAGGAAACTTCCCAACACACCATATTATACAACCTAAACGCATCTAGAATGGTTGTCGTGAGTTATTGGTAACCCTTACATAACACTTATATGCCCTAAACGGTGCCTTTTATAACTGTTCCTGTGGTAATCCTCAACACTCAAGGCGTGCAACCAAAGTCCTAAAAACTTTCTCAGCACCTTTATATATCCTATCGAGTTACCGCTATAAAACTGAAAAAGGGTATATAATAGTTATATAGTGGTGTTGAGAAGGTTCCCAGAGATTATCTCCATAGAAATATTGCGCATGCGCGTTTTTTGAAAATAAACTTGTTTCTTTTTGACTAACTACTTTAATATTTGCCTCTTTTTTTAACATAAAAAGCAGATACAATCTTATTGCTCCAAGTTGTCCTACGCAGATAATCCAGACCAGACAGAAGAGACAAAATGATGCCCTGTCATACCCTACAACAGCGTTTGCGATATGCAAATGACTTTATAGAAATTCCAGGCTTAATAAAATCTATTGTGCCTAGCCAGAGTACTAAATACATATGCGATATTAAATTTACTGTGTGAAAATCAATTTTACCTCCAAAAAACACATGCGCCCTCAAAAGCAGAATTATTTAATAGATTTTTTTATAAACAACAAAAATATGGTAAAATTTTTGTAATGAAAGTCAAATTTATTAATATAAATAATAGAACATATGATTTTTTAATACATAGAAATAACTGGCAACTGGCCAAAATATAGTTTTGTACCAGTTTTTAACGTTATCTTAGAAATACTCATTGTAGCCAAAAATGAAGACATCAATAATAATGGCGTCCATTATATTTCAAGTGCTATATATTCCTTTAGGGTCTATAACATACTCATCAACCATTAAATAAATTTGGTTACTTAAGGTCACGTAAATGAGTTTGGGTTATTTAAAACACCAATTTTAGTGTTTTATACAACTAAAGGTAATACAAATCACCATTATAAATGCCGTGGTGTTTATGGCTACTTTTAGTCACCCAGAAAACCTTTATATAACCCGTGTCGACTGTAGCGACTCC
The DNA here is from genome assembly GCF_002938485.1 of Sitophilus oryzae. Lineage (NCBI taxonomy): Eukaryota > Metazoa > Arthropoda > Insecta > Coleoptera > Curculionidae > Sitophilus > Sitophilus oryzae. The sequence goes on along the minus strand of NW_022146732.1, from coordinate 25,262 downwards.
CTGCGAACGAAGTTTGACATTATAGCAATTTGACAGAAAATGTGCAGAAAACAAAACATAACCTCATAAAATTGAAATAATACTGTTTTGGTTCAATTTGGTCTATATTTAAAGAGGTAGGAGTTTGCAAAAGAGTCCTAGGGTCCTTTGGTAATTTGGTAGAACAGTTATGAATGAATTGACTATAGAAAAAAACTCTTTAAGTGCAGAATGTGTAATGCTAAAGCGCAAAGCTCATTTTCTTATGTTAGAGAATGCCTTAACCAGGCATCTTCCTGTTCCTGATCGTTTTGGCAAATTTCTGTTGGAAATATCTCAGGTTGATCCTGATCTTTGCTTGTAGATGGTAAATTTGCATGTTAGCTTTCAATATTGGTAGATGTAGTTCGAATGAGGTTTGGATTATTCCTATTTTTTTTAATTCTGAAGAACCTTTCTTTTGAACGTAGATGTATTTTTGTGTTTTGTCCAGTTTATTTTTTATTATTCATTATAATACCGAATTTCTTTGCTTGCTAATATATTATTTGTTTTGATTATATTAAAAATTTGAGGTTATGTCATTAGATTTGATATTCGGTAACTGCAGGTTATATAAAGCATGCAAACATTTGAAAGGTGCAAAAAAACGATTTGAGGGAACAATTATATAACTTGTAGTATTATTGGTTACATAATGGTTCTTAATACCACCTTTAATTATATAGTGTATATCTTACGTACCTTTAAAACACCTAATACCAGAAGTTATATAAAATAGATGTGAACACCTTTATAAAACCTTATTATGAAACCTTTAGTAACAAGAACCTCTAGTTTTATAAGGAAAGTGAAAAACAACATTTGAAGGTTACTCTTAGTGATAAGTAACCAACGCTACACTTATATAAATCAAAACACTGTAAGATACCAATGAGACATTTATTAAACCTTTATATAACTAACCTTGAGAATATATAACCTAAAGGAACTTAAAATGTTACTTGGGCTGGGACTAAACAGCAGAACTCATTGCCAGGACTTTTTTAAAAAATTAAAAATATTAACTCTTCCTTCCATTTATATTTGAATCCGTTTGTCTAATACGTAAGAATGTATGAGCTTCTCAAGAAAGGCCATCTCACACTTATCCACTCAGGAACGCGGAGTAAGATCTTTATCTACCTACCCCACGCTCAGAGTTAGTTAACAGTTCAATATTATACAACTCGAAAAAAATGCACAATCACCTGCCATTTGAAATCAAATCCTTAACATCATTTTCTTCATTTCGCAAAGCATTGAACTTTTATTTACTAGACAAGGCTTTCTACGCCGTAAATGAATTATATTTTGATAATTGAATTTGATCTTGTAAACACTGGTCTAATGTTTGCTATTGCTATATTTACTAATGACACCGGAATAAATTTATTTAGAGGTCATTGATATTTACTAGCGATGGGAACTATCGAATGGTTAATGAATGAATGATTTCAACTATCGAATGGTTTTATTCGAATAAAATCATTCATTCATTTGTATACTAAAGCATATGTGACAACCTTGCCGTGCGACTAAATGGTTATCGTTGAGTCACGACTATCGAATGCTTTTGATAAATTAAATTTAGTATTCGTTTGATTTTTGTATGCGTCAGTGCATTATTATTTCTTCCAAATTTTTATAACTTCGCCGTATAAATACTGTGCTATTTTTGCGTTTATTAAAATAGTTAAAATACTAAAATAGTAGTTATTTTTTAATTTTATTTATTGACGATTGTGTGCATGTGCAGGTGGTCAAAATTTTTCCGAAAATTTGTGTAGTTTTCCGTAGTCCGATCTTTCAATTATTTAATTTTATATGGTATATGGTCTATTTTTTAATGGGAAACTTTGAGAAGTAGCAATTTTTAAGAGAGATGAGATGAACTTACAATTAATTTTAAAAATATATATTTGTATTTTAGATGTTTTAACAATATGAATTAGTTGAACTTAATAATCATATTTAAGTAATGTGGTTAAGTAAATGGTTATCGAACTCAAACTATGGAGTGAGAAAATTAATATGAAAGTTTTACACGTGCCAATTAAAAAAAAAGTTAACGATGTTTGTATTTTGTTTATGCTAATTCTCTTACATGTAGTTTTTTGCGAAGAAATATTTCATTTATTTTTTAAAGTAAATGCCAGTAAAAGTAAATATAATTTTTAAATAGTAATATAAAGCACCTAATATAAATAATTTTTATTTCTAATTTTTTATTTATATTTTCCTTCCATTACACTGCATGCTTAGAAAATTAATATGCCTTTCATAATGTATTTTCTGTGTAAATACTAGCACCTCAATAAAAAAAATAATGTGTCCTTATCTATATCTGACTCCGCAAAAAATCAAAGATGCCGGCTTCTTTCATAGCATTGCCACCGACCGCTGTCGGGTTTCTCGGAAAGAAACCTACGTCGCCGGGCGACAACTAAAATTCAGTTAATATTTTATTATAATCGATCCTGACGAATGAATGAATTTCATAAATGAATGAATTTTATAAATGAATGGTTTTTGCTGCCGAAGTACTAGAATACAATATTTCAAGGCAGATGACGGATCTATTCGATAATTTTTATTCGAATAGTTTTCAACGAATGTTTTCTTACTAACTATCGAATTATTCGAATGAATTGCAACTATCGAATGTTTCGATAGTATTCATTCGATAGTTCCCACTACTAATATTTACTATAAACTAACTAAATATTTTTGAATATTATTTTTATTTTTTTTTATTCTTTGACATTGTAAACATTTATAAATGTTTATTTTAAACAATAAGACTGACAATATTATTTGTATAATGTTTTGTATTATCTTTTGTTTGTTTGTTTGTGTACCTTGTTTGTTTACTTTTTTTGTTTACTTTACCTTTGTCTACAAATTGTAAATTTTTTTGACAATAAAGGTATTTATTTATTTATTTATAGAGGTACGGACGAGAGAAAAGTTATTACTCTTCAAAACAGTTAAAACATATTTAGGTGGCGCCCTAAATGCGAGTCATATTGACTTCAAAATCAAATTTCAATTTGAATATCCAAATATTGGCGTTACTTTAGAAATTATTTGGAAAAAATCGAATAAAATTTCTACACCCTGTATCTCGGAAACTAAGCATTTTAGGACATACATTTATAGGAACTTTTTTACTTATTTTTATCTGCAGAATATGCTGCCCTGTATATTTTCAGCCTTTCTTAAAAAAATTATTACAAATGCAAGAACTGTCCTGAAATCAGAACTGTACTTACTTTACTATAAATATCGTATTCTTAATTCATACAGGGTGTTCAAAATTCTAAGCCAAACTTTCTAAATTATAAAATATTTTTTCTTTGTTTTTTTAAACGGAACACCCTGTATATTATTCTTTTAATCGAGAGAGAATTAAAAAATGAACATTTTTTGTATTATTGTATTTTAATATCTTTAACTGTTTCGCAGATATTTGTTATTTTATATTTCATATGGTATTTTCACAGTAAATTTTTACAAAGCCACCCATTAATTTTCTCTCGTATTTTACCATTGAAAGAGCCGTATGAAATAATACAGCGAGTGTATGCGAAATCGTTAAAAACTGTAATGTTCATTTTTTAATTCTCCATCTAACAAAGAATTAATATACAGGGTTTCATTTAAAAAAAATAATCCCGTTCCACTCACACTTTTTTTAGCTACCTTGTAGAAGTTTAAATATTTTCCTGAAATACATCCTAGTATATGCTTTAGGTTTGCACTTAAACAAAATTCCCGAGTTTTTATTCTAGGAACTACATATGCCCGACGTACTATTGCTGGACCCTGTATACAGCTCAATGATAACATCTATAGAATTAATCTTTACATAATGATAATATGGTGTATCTATTAATTAGCTCAGAGTAACGCCTTCTGGTTTTAATGTTCAAACCACATTATTGACTCTAGTCTATGACCTCCTGTTGCTATCCGAAATCTATAATAATGAATATATAATATCCTGTTTATAGCTTTTGTGCAAATTTTCACTCAAAATTTCCCATCAAAAAAGCTAATAAATAATTACTTCAAACCACTTCAAAACTCCACAACCATCAAATGTAATCGGAATTCGAAATACTGTCACTGATTCACCACTGCATTTCTAAGATTGTTTATTAAATATTTTAATCACTCACTATTTTTTAAGATAACCTTTAAACATTCAAGAGCGCTATTAGCATATTTCACGGCTATTTTCGTTTAAAAACGGGTTGCACTTTTGTCTTTCCTAGGCAGAAAAGTGGTCCTTAAAAATTTAAAGCGTTACCTCCAGTAAAATAGAGAAACTTTTTATTTTGCACGTCGCGCAGAAAGGTTTAAAATAAACAAATCCGTGCCGGACGGTCTGAAAGAGAAAAATCCCGACAAAGAAAGTGCAAACAGACTGACCCGTATTGTCAAAGTGAACTGATCTAGATCAAATGGAGTCCTGTTAGGCTTGATTAAAATTGTTGGAAAATAGAGGGAAAGAGAAGGAATGGCGCATGTGCCTCTTCGAAAAGAGTGATGGCTTTAATAGAAGCAGCTCATTGGAGTTTTCAGAGTTCGATGGTTTCAATGTGCTTACGCATGGGTGGATACAGAGGCGGAAATATGGTGACAATGCCCCTGCTCTTTTATCGAGATATTGTTGACGGAGAACGCGTTTGATATATAAAAGCAACAGGGCCATTAAGCGAACTTTAAACTTTGTCAGTTCAAACGTAAATATGTTTTGAGATGGTTATTTCGTTTTGAAACTTGTGCGTTTTGTATATTATTTTACCATTACAGGTTAATTAATTATTCTAGCAACTAGTTTACTCTAAATTATTTAAGATTGCAAAATAAATTATATATGGTTGCATATTTTAGTCAGCAGAATATTCAAATTTCTTTCAGTATAATACATGATAATAGACCTTGCCTGCTAATTACGCAACATAAAAATTGTAGACAACAAGATTATTGTAGAGAACAAGTTAATTTTTGTTATTAAAAATCTGTTATTTGTATAATGTTTTGTATTCTATTTTGCTTGTTTACTTTGTTTGTTTACTGTGTTTGATTACTTCACCTTTGTCTACAAATTGTATTTTTTTTGGACAATAAAGGCATTTATTTATTTACAATATGTTCCCGGATTGTTTACAAGAAAACTTTTTTGTTATGGGCATTTCGAGAAAAATGTATTCTTCACAAAAATTTTTGCTTATTCTTAAATGCTTAATACTCTTTATACTTTTCGAAATTTGCATACCGTTTTAGAGTAAAATCCAAAAAATCGAAACGCGTTTCTATGATAATATAATTTCGTTTTCCTTCTTTGATGGATTGTCCTTGATAGAATTTTAATTGATGTCATATATTATGCTGCTTTAAGATGTTAAAGAAATTTTATTTAGATTTGTTAACAACAAAAAATATGACGTTAATCAAAACCAATTAAAACCATCTATCAAAGAATGAAATCGAAATAATATTACCATAGAAACGCCTGCTGATTTTTAGGACTTTCAACAATATTTTCATGTTTTCTTCAATTTTCTCTCAAGCAGTATGGAAATTTGGGAAAGTATAAACGGGATTAATCATTTTAGAACATGCAAACATATTTATTAAAAATGCAATTTTGATAAAAAATGCAAAAGTTTTTCCTCTTGTAAATACAATCCAGAGACATACTACTGTATAAGTCACAAATCTTATCTGGAGACGTTTACTTAAGTATAGGCATTAATTTTGGTTTCTAATTACATTATCATCAAGCTAAAATGAAATGAGTTTTCTTTTGAAGAAATAGGGGATAGGGATATCTTATAATTTAATTAAGATTTCAAAATCGTTCCACTACGGACTACTAATTTGATAGGTTGTTATTGTCGATCCATCTTTTAATAAAGCGTTAGGTGGAAGATTGTTTGATATTTTAAAGTCGTTGTTATTTTACATGTAATCGAAAATTAATTTATACAGTATATGTATAGCGAGGGGTGTCTCACTTGGGTAAAAAATGTACATATACTGCCAACATATCGTTTTAATACCAAGCGACTGCCAATGACTGCGAAGAAGACTGCCTATGACTGCCATGTAATTATTATAGGCGACTGCCGTAAGACTGCCAATGACTGCCAGCGACTGCCAAGAGAATGTACAGGTAATTCCAATAGTGAGACATCCCTCGATGTATAGCTACTTGTATATTATTTTAATAATTAGTTAATAGTTAAAAAATCGCCAAAAGATGTCACATCTAATTACAGAACTTTAATTAATGTTAAATTAAAATTGTTTTTTTTTTCTAATTCTTTATTTTCTTAAATTGTTTCAATTATAAAGTAAATAAAAAGTAATTAAAAACAGGCTTTTATTTAAATGTTCTAAAAGGAATCGGATAAATTTTAATTTAAATTAAATTCATCAATTCATTTCATTAGACAATTTATTCGATGTTAAATTAGCTGTTGCTAGCTATCAGATATACATACTTTCACATTTAACATATTGATTTGGTTTTAGAATATTTTTTTTTTCTTAGAAATTTCAATATAGAGTATTTAAAAACTAAAGCTTGTTTTAAAAACGAATTTTTACATAATATTTTGATTTTTTAATTTTCACTTAATAAGCCCATTTTTATTAATGCATAACTATTGCAAGGATTTTCTGTGTTAATTTAGAATTATCTAATTCTTGGATGACACCACCTTTTAAATATTTCATTCGACTAAAGGCAGTATAAGCTTACCCAACGGCGAATCAGTTGGACCTAAACACAGTTGTTGGTTGATCTTGTTTAAGCTTGCTACATTTTTGGGCTTGTTTAAGCTTATTACGTTCCTTCTTATGTTGTTACCGGTGCCACGATATTGCATTGTTACCGAGAATGCTAAAGTATACCAAATTTGGGCCCCATCAAACATCAGCCTAATGATTCTAATTCAAACAACACTTTGCCACTAACACGACAACCTAATAAAAACTTAGTAGTAAAATATTCTGACTTGTTTTGTTTTCCTTTTTTCTATACATTTCTTTAATGTTTACTGTCGTGCTGCATTAATATTTTACATAAAATTAATCGTGAATAGAAAGGAAAAGGTATTTAATTTGCTATAGTATCAACAAAATTGACTACATAAAATAATAAAAAGAAAATACATAATTGTGATTATATAGGGTGGCTTTTAAATAAGTGCAAAAATTTTATGGAGTAGTATATTTTGACCCTAGAAACACGATTATGAGTTTTCTTGCGAAAATAAAATTTTGAGAATTTGGAATTTTTTGAAAAAAAATTTGAAATTTTTAAAAAATATAACTTCTTGATAATATGGCAATATAGAATTTTGGCATTATACAATTTACAAGAAAAAAGATCCAAAAAAACTAACGATGTTAAACCGAAATAGGCAAAATTACAAGAAACAACTTTTAATCTTCATTAAACCGTCTACATAATTTTGATAACAGGTAAAAAAACCTATAGCCACGAAACAAAGCATAATCGGATCTATGTATGTCGATATAAAAAATAAGTCTTATTTTTAAGTTATTATTATTATCCCTATGAGAGATAGCACATGATTTTTGAAACACCCTGTATCATTATGAGCATTGTATAATTTTGCTGTAGTATCGTGTATCATATGCTACTACTTAAAATGAAATAAAAATAAATAAAATAATTTATGGATATCAATACCATACAAAGAGTGGCGTACAAAAGTCAGCACATGAAATTAAACACATATAATATAAAACACAATTAACTTAAAAATTAACACAAAAGACATAAAATTAAGACCACCATATTAAATCGGTACACAATGATAAATACCTTAGTTAATACATTGTAATATAAACATAGGGTAGGTGTTTCCAATTCCCATTCTCACATTCTGTTGTAGAAGGAATTTCCATCAAGTGAGATTAATATGTATATCACTTGACAAAAACTTCCTCGAATCATACAGTGGATTTTCAAGTAACCCCCAGCCACGAACCCTACCCTTAAACACCTCATCGGAGAATAGTTTATACCCATCCGGGAGTTTATTGTAAAACTTCACACCCCAGTATCTAGGTCGATCTCGAGACCTTTCTAACCTATGTATAGGGATACTGAGGTGCTCCGCCCCACGAGTGTCATGAGAGCCGTGCTGAGCATTTGTGCGATATTTTTCTGTATTGCCTTTAACATATAATAGATTTTCCAATATATAAAGATTTGGGAGGGTAAGTATATTTAATATTTTAAAGGTTTCCCTGCAATCATCCCTGTAGCCCAATCCTCCGACAACTCTCACAGCCCTCCTCTGAAGCGCGAAAACCCTGCGCCACTGAGGTGTCCCATGCCAAAACAGCGTAGGACATCACAGAATGAAAAAGAGCGTAGTAAGCCGTCCGCAATACGCAATAGGAAACAGTACCTGACAAATTACGCAGAACGAAAAGCGCGCTACTTAGCTTCTTGCATAGTTGCTCAATATGAGCATTTCATCGCATTGCACTGTCCAACTGAACCCCTAAAAATAGAACAGATTCCCTGGAGAAGCGACAGTCCTCAGGCACACTCCTCAAAGAAAAAATTTCACGATTTGTTTTGGCGTCATTTAAAACTAGGTTATTTTTCCGGAACCAGTTAGCCGCCCTCGCTTGAGAGTCATCCGCGCTTCCCTCTAGGACTTTTACCTCTTTTCCTCTGACCGAGACCGCTGTATCATCTGCGAACAAAACGTATTGGTCGTCACGTTGGATATGTGGTAAGTTGTTTATATAAATCAAAAAAAGTAAAGGGGCCCAGTACTGAGCCTTGTGTAACAATTTTTAAGAGGTCTTGGGTTCGACCACACACCATCAACGACCACCCTCTGTATTCTGTCCTCCATGTAGGATTTCAAAAGGGCAACACTACCCTCACTAAATTTATAATAGTCGAGTTTTTTAATGAGCAACTCGTGAGACACACAATCGAAGGCTTCACTTAAATTGCAAAATACCGCGCCAACATGTTCCCTACTTCATGAAAAGGTCGTTTTTTGGGTTATTAAAAACTCTTCATCAAAGGTAAAGTGGTTCATAAAATTTAAGCAACGAATTTAAAAATAATACTTTTTTTGGAAATTTTCAAAGTAAAATAACTCAGTTATATAGGACTTGTTTGAAAAACAATAAAGAGAAAATATGTTTCTTCTATCGAAGCCCTAAAAATATTTGCACTTATTTAAGACTCTCCCTGTATATAAGATTTTCCATCACTTGTTTAAATATTAATGAAAGTTTACTAACCTTTACACAGGATAATGTAGTGATAAATCTAATGATATACATATTATGTAGTGAAAACTAAATCAACCTTAGCCTTAATCTTTTTAAGAGGCCATGGGCTGTAAAATTCTGGAGTCTTTCGTCTATTCTAGAACAAATATTAGCAAATACCCTTTTCACTTCAAATTTAACACTCTTAATTTATCTGGATTTAAAAATGTTACTTTATTTGATTAAACTAAAATACTACGTAATAAAAATATTTTTAAATTGGAGAACTAATATAGAGTGGCAAATATTTTATGTTTCAATTACAAACTCTCTAGAGTAGGACGGGCTTGTTATAGCCCGAATACCATTAAATTATGATTTTGTCATAACTAACAGCCAGTTTGGGTGACTTATGACCAATTTTGCACTATGAAAATTTAATCAGTTGATATAAGCGTTTCATAGTTGTTAGAGAGCTGTGTTTATTCTGCGTATTAGGTTAAATAGTTATTAAACGCCTAAGCTGACATAATCATATTTAGTGATAGGCAATGGAATATTAATGGCTATATTTATGCTATTTTGTATTTATATTGTACAGGGAGGTCCAAACTGTATTTCGAATACCTCGGCAGCATTTTCTGCAGATAAAAATAAGTAAAAAAGTTCATATAAATGTTCAGTTTGTGAGAAATGTTTAGTTTCTGAGATACAGGGTGTAGAAGCTTTATTTTAATATCGATTTATTCCAAATAATTTCTGAAGTAACGTCAATATTTGAATAAAAATTGGTGTCTGAGAGTTTTTTACCTGACAAATTTGATTTTCATATCAATATGACCCCTACTTGTAGAGGACGCAACCTAAATATTTTCCAACTGGTTTGCAGACTAATAACTTGTCGTTTGTACCTGCATAAAACTACTGAGTAAAAAATATACATTTATGACGTTTTGTATGCAAAAAAATCTCTTGGTAAAAATTGCTACGAGTAATAGTTCTCGAGATATCTGGAATCGAAATTATCAACACCTATCATCATTGACATAAATTAAACATGTTGACTAAATAGTTAGTTAGTTTAAGTTAGACTGAAATCATAAATTTGAAATGTTTTTGTACCAATAGTTCCATAAAAAATATAATATCAGTTAAATAACTATCTAATCAACATGTTTATTTTTTGTCAATAATGACATGTATTGACTAATTCCATTCTAAATATTTTGAGTTGCTCGTAGCGATTTTTATTAAAAGACATTTTTTAAGTAAAAAATCACGGAAATGTATATTGTTTCACGGAGTAGTTTTATACACGTACGGACGAAAAGTTATTACTCTTCAAAACAGTTAAAAATATGTATCTTACGCCCTCTACAAGTAGTCGTGATGACATTAAAATCAAATTTCTCATGCCAAAAAACTACCAGATACCAGTTTTCATACAAATATTGACGTTATTCAGAAATTATTTAAAAAAAAACGAAATAAGAATGAAATTTCTACACCCTGTATCTCCTAAACTAAGCAATTTAGGACATACATTTAAACAAAGTTTATTACTTATTTTTATCTGCAGAATATGCTGCCTAAGTTTCCGGAATACAGTTTGGACCACCCTGTATGGTAAGTATGAACGCCTTTTATCTATATGCATAGATTTTTCCCATAAAATTGTATAAATATCTTTGTAGTTTTTTGGAGTAAATTGAAAATGTAATTTTTTAATTACTAATTATAATGTATAATATATCAATTATTTGCAGTTTTATATTACACTCATACTCCCTACAAATTTCTGTTTAAACATTAATAAATTTTAAAACAGCAACGTGAAACTCCCATCAGAGGCCTGGTTCTAAAAACCGTTAAATAATTCGCCGATGAAATTCCCCCTAACTGGGAAAAGTGTACTGATTGGTGTTTTTGATTGATATTTTTGAAATATTTTAAATTTTATAAATCTCAGATAGATGTTTTGATATTTCTGAAAGAAATATTTTTTGGTTAACAACCATAATAATACTAACATTGATGAATTTTGATAGATATATAATTTAAAGTTTTTATTACTTTTCATAATTAAAAAGTTTAAGTCTTTCTATTTATTTTTTTATACCATCACCTCTTTTATTTTATGTAAACGCGCATCCAGCGCTAAACATCATGGCAGTCTTTTAATGTAAAAATGTCATATAAAGCTTACTATAAATTAACATTAAAATGAAAATGCTAATCATAACCTCACAAATTATGATAAATAATTAGAAGCCGATTACTTAGGAATATACAATTAAAAGTATAAAAAGAAATTTTAGGTTGCATTTTATTAATCTGTCTTTTCAATGTGTTCTGAAAAGCGGTGAAATCGAAATTACATTACAACATTACATTTTAGCAATTTCTTAATCTTGATTTTCATGCGTTCGTTATCCGTTGATACGACGGCTTCTTTAATATATATTTTGCTATGCTCTCCTGACCAAAGTACGGGCCGTCTGGCTGCCGGTAAACTACTGCGGTTCACTGCTGCGCATCACATGTACAGAGTATTTCATTTTCGGGTGATTTATGGAATTTCTCGTTTATGAATAGGTATACAATGACGCAATTTTCACATTACTTAGCTACTTTTTTATGAAACTAAATATGTTACACATATGTTTGCCCTAACCTCCTTAGTTCCTAAAAAACAAATCGAATTTGCGATGCGTGGTAGTGAACAGATGTTGAATACAGATATGATGCACAGTAGTGAACGCGACGTCTACCGGCAGCCAGACGTTCCGCACTCTGTTCAGGAGAGCAAAAGATATATTAAAGAACCAGCTTTCTTAAAATTCTCTCACAAAAACGGTCCTACCTCTTAGACTATAAGTAAAAACAGCAAAATCGTTATGGAAATGAAAATATAAAATGATACCAATCAGAGGCAAATCGTATATCCCATGTACGGAAGCATGAAAATGCAATAAATTTAAAAACTGCATAATATTCTAACCAATTAAAATCTTTAAATTCAACCAACAAAATTAATATCGTATAATGATTTCATTGGATAACGGCTGCATGAATATCAATCTTCAAACTGCTTAACTTCTAACAACTTAAACAATTCTAAGACGTGTTAACGCGTGAACAGTTTGAATTTATTAAAAAGAAAAAACGTATCTCCGGGACATAAAATACAAAACATAAAATATCATTTCTTGCATCTGTTTCTTGGCTGAGGAATATCAGACAGTGGACGGGGCTACACGGTGTACAGTGTGTCAATTTGAAATCATACGCTATCTTTATTATTAGTGAAGATAGAAGTATGCGGTTTGCACAAACTTGTTCCACTTTTTTTGTCCCGTGGCTACGAAAAACTTGTCCCACAAAACTCTCATAGCATTCTTTCTTTCTGAGCTACGGGATCTTTTTGAATATTTTGTAATTTGAGACATCCCGTATCTCTGTTATTGCGAAGGGCATAGAGAAGGAAAAAAGTGCTTAAGTGTGTGTAAACGAATTTTTACGTAGGCTACAGTGGCGTAGTTTTTTGCAACGAAAAAAATATATTTGATAAAATGAACTAAAATTATGCTTTCTCAAATACAACGCCCTGTATATTGATTATCACATGATATGGCTTGCCCTATTTGCTCGTTATTTGTAAATCTTGGAAGCTATCGCATATCGTACCGAAATATTTAGCTAATTTACGTGAAATATATTTATTTTAAAGCAGAACAAACTATTAGCATTTTTTAAACGACTATTTCCCAAATCAATTCCCCCAATGGACAGATGTATACGATGACCTCTTAGATCCTCGGATTTGTCCGTTCTCCATTTCTATATTTAGGAATTTTTGAAATATGAAATATTTCGGGGAAATAGACTAAAACAATATAGAAAACTTAGCTATCAGGCAAGCTTTTAGATGTTTGCAACATATCCCGTTACAATAAATCCTGTTATAAAAAAATTATTCTCAGATATTCACTGGTAAGAGTTTAAAAGTAAAACTATTTAGTTTCAAATACAATAATTTTAGTACGTTGAGACGACTTTTTAAAAAGTTAGAAAAAATTATGTAAAAGAGATGTTAAAAATTAAAAAGAAAATCGCTGCGTACGGCTGCTCTTCGTCTGGTGAACAATAATAGGTGTAGGTTTATCTGATTGTTTTTGCATATTGTTGGGCACTACTTAATTTAAGCCAAGTTAAGGTGATATTTAAAAAAATTAAGAGAATTGCAACAGGCTAAAGATGTTCAGTAATGATATATCTCAAATTAAAACAGCAAAATTTAATAAAAAACTATGTACATTTTTTATTAATAATTAAATAACTCCAGTTTGAAAGTGAACAGAAAAGTAATATAATATTACTAAATATAAATTACCAAACGTAATCGTTTGTTAAAGTTTCATTAAAATGTTTCAATAAAAAGTAAGTTTCAGTAGAAAGTTAAGAAAAAGAGCAAAAAAAAGATTCTAAAACAACATATAAATGAGTACTTAGTTTTTGCTCTGAAGCCGTAGTCAATCATTGCTGATTTCGTATCGTACTTGGGCCTATATCCACTAAGTAACTACTTCTAACCATCAGAAAACTTGGAAATTTGCGGAAAAGTGGGAAACTCACCAATTCACATCAGCCTCCAATACGGAACCCTCATGGCACCATTCAGAAAAACCAAAAACTGCTCAAAAATTTCGGCTCAAAAAACTACGGCTGCTCCTAAAATCTTCTCAAAAAAACTCCCAAAATGTCCTCGTTTCCAAAACGAAAGTTGCTCCCTGGGACTTCTCACCGTGGTTGAAATGGTCGAAAAGTGTCGAAAAATCCGAATAAAACGTTAAAATTCTGGCAGACATTATCTTTTGAAGACAAAAAACCAACGCATACCAAACTGTGCTCGAAATAAGGAAAGTTCAGGAAAGTTATTAATAACATTTAGAACATGAAGAATAATTTAACTATTAATATAAATGGCAACCCTGCGCCACCACATCGAACGGCATTCACGGTACTACCAAAATTGCAGCGGTACAAACTAGGGATGGGCATTATTTTACTTAAATTCAGCTATAGATGTAGCGCAAAAATAAGAAATTATTTTAGGCTGCTACAATGTGTGTGTATGAATACTTTAGTAAATTCTATTTTGATTCTTTTTATTATCTATTACACCTACTAATAGCACACTGATATAATTTTTACATTGCAGTCAATAGTAAAAACAAATATATAGTGTTATACAGGGTGTCCCAAAAATAAGTGCAAATATTTTAAATGGTAGTATATTTCGGCCTCAGAAACACGCCCATAAGGTATTTTTTGCGAAAAAAAAATTGAAAATTTGGAATTCTTTGAAAAAAATTTTGGATTTTTTTTTAATTTCAAGTTAAAAAACATAATTTCTTGATAATATGGCAAAACATAGGTAGGAGCTTAAATTTACATGAAAGAAAATCCAGAAAAGATCCAGTGATTCTCAAAATTTTAGCAAAAAATTATTTTTTTGGAAATTTTCAAAGTAAAATAACTCGGTTATTTTGGACTTATTTGAAAAACGGTAAAGAGAAAAAATGTTTCTTTTGAACAGATCTACCACCCCTTAAAATATTTGCACTTATTTCTGGGACACCCTGTATATTTTGAGAACTTCATAGGAAGTCGGATCATATTATTATTAATTATTACCATTATATATTTTATGAAATATTTATAAATATACAGATTGTTTTATTTAAAAAAAACATAACTGGCAAGTTTAGGATCGAGATTTCTGTATGCAAGAAGATTACAATGTGTTTATAATGTACTGTATAAAAAGAGAAAAGTAAAAACGTTGCCAAACGTATGAAATAAACCGAGAATCTCTGCACATTGTTAAGAGGCGTGGAAGGGGATTCAGCAAATTCGTCGCGGTCGACAAGGGTGTTATCATGCGTTCAGCTTTACGATTTAATTACGCCTCGTTATACTTTATTTGTTTATTTATTAACGAGTCGTTGTAATTTTCCCTACACCTTGTAAATTTTCAAGTGCAAGTTAGAAAATTCACTTTTGGTAAAAATTAACCTAACCTAACTCTGAATTCAAAAATCGATATCTCCAAATCCATTAGAAATAATTGATTGTAGTTATTTTCAAAAACTTTCTTAATATTTCTGCTATATTTCTTTACACACAGTATGTGAAAATCTTTACAAATAAAAAAGTTACACGATTGATGAAAATTTCTATGCACTAAAAGTAAATGGACGTTTTTTTTTAATTTTGAATGAAAAAAAAACAAGCCTATCGAATTTTTCTCATTTAAACATCTTATAAAAGATCTTAACTTAAAAGTTTCAATATCTAAAGTGGTTCTTGAGTTCACACATCACGTGTTATGTGTTAAAAGTTGAGTTTTAAATTATCGCGATTACTGGCGTTTTCTCGTTATAAAATATGGACACCGTAACGCTATCCTTAATAAATTCCATTTTAAATGCTCAGAAAATAATCTAATGAATTTATCTAGTTATCTTTTCGAAAAATATTTTTTTAAAAATAAGCGGTTTGCGTTGACGATTTTGAACTTGATTGGGAAAGACGTACTGGAAAAATGTGAACCTAAACGCCGCTAAAGCACACCGTCGCATTTCTCTTACTCCGAATTAATAAGATCCCTATGTGATTTACTTCCACACATGTAGATACCGACCTAAAAGTAAGAGTTACCAGCACGGTATACACAGCATTATTTAATTACATCATTATGTTATACCCATCGATCAAAAAAACAACAATGTAACCCTTTACTAGCAATTCGTTTTAACGTAATTTTGTTACCCGCTATTACTTAACTCATTAAGTTATAATTCAATAGGTTTCAAATTTATAAACATTAACGAAAATTGTTGGCGTACGAAGATGGACACGTGGAGAATATTTTTTTTATCCTTTATAAAATGGCCCACATTCATGCCAAATTACAGAAAATGCAGTAAATTCTAGTTGCGGCGGGAGCTAGCAAGTTACACGTATACGCATTTATATATTTTATGTTACAATCTCCTCCAAAGACTAAAGAGAAAATTCCGCAAACTACATCCAAAAATGACAGAAAATACAATTTACCTGTGAATATAAAAAAATATTGTACAAAATATATTTATAATTTGGTTATAAGCATCAATATCAGCGTATATACGATTAGCCTGTTAATTACCTCGTTTATAAATATATAATAATTTTTGGCTAAATAGCACTAAATTAAATTTAAACTTAAAGAAAACAACATATTATATTGCTTTTTAATAACTCTTGCAAATCGTCCAACGCGTTTAATTCTATTCAAGTGAAAATTCAGATTCCCTTTTTAAAGATGGACACTATGTGAGCCACTCGCCATTCTCGGGGTAGTTTACTTTGCAGGCAGCACTGGTTAAATAGCTCTGCCAGACGCCAGCGCAGTCTTTGGGTTCCACACTTTAACAATTCGGCTACAATATTACCAGGACCTGGTGACCGTCCATTTTTCATTCTTTTGAAACTTTGATGTACTTCTCTCTCGCTTATCATTAAAGTGCCTGCAAGGTTGTTCTCATCTTCTACTGCTTGGAATTCTGGTCGGTTTCCTGTCAGTAATTCTGCATAGTAGTTGCGCCATTGTTCTATATCCATTCTATTCAAGAGCTTGTCCGTTTGATTGGTTTTCATTTATCGGATTGTTCTCCATACCTCAGTACTCCGTGCGCCCCCTATTAGGCTTTCCACTTGCTGGTACCTTCTTTCCCAAATATCTGTTTTTCCTACCTTAATGGCGGCTCGTACCTCTCTATTTTTTTGCTTGTAATGACTCCAGTCAGTATCTGTTCGGTCTGAGAGCCATCTTTGATAGAATTTTTGTTTGTCATTGATTAAGGCCTTTATGCTGTCAGTTATCCAAGCTGGTTCATCTTTTTTTTTTCTGCATGTTCTCTCAGAAAATAATCTAATGAATTTATCTAGTTATCTTTTCGAAAAAATATTTTTTTTAAAAATAAGCGGTTTGCGTTGACGATTTTGAACTTGATTGGAAAAGACGTACTGGAGAAATGTGAACCTAAACGCCGCTAAAGCACACCGTCGCATTTCTCTTACTCCGACTTAATAAGATCCCTATGTGATTTACTTCCACACATGTAGATACCGACCTAAAAGTAAGAGTTACCAGCACGGTATACACAGCATTATTTAATTATATATTATGTTATACCCATCGATAAAAAAATCAATGTAACCCTTTACTAGCAATTCGTTTTAACGTAATTTTGTTACCCGCTATTACTTAACTCATTAAGTTATAATTCAATAGGTTTCAAATTTATAAACATTAACGAAAATTGTTGGCGTACGAAGATGGACACGTGGAGAATATTTTTTTTATCCTTTATAAAATAGGCCACATTCATGCCAAATTACAGAAAATGCAGTAAATTCTAGTTGCGGCTTGGGAACTAAAGTTACACGTGTCGCATTTTATATTTTATGTTACAATTCTCCAACGACTAAAAGAAAAATTCCGCAAGCTACATCCAAAAAATGACAGAAAATACAATTTACCTGTGAATATAAAAAATATTGTACAAAATATATTTATAATTTAGTTATAAGCATCAATATCAGCGTATATACGATTAGCCTGTTAATTACCTCGTTTATAAATATATAATAATTTTTGGCTAAAAACTTTTAAATTAAAATTAAACTTAAAGAAAACAACATATTATATTGCTTTTTAATAACTCTTCCAAGTCGTCCAACGTTTAATTCTATTCAAGTGAAAAATTCAGATACAAATATTACGGAGGTCTCTCAAACTTGATATTTAGGGGTGATTATTGACAGGCATTTAAAATGGAAGCATCACGTTCTCAGATTGACATTAACAATAAGACAACTAGTGTATAAGTTTTATATCTTAAGAAATATAATGGGCAAAAATCTGTTAGTATCTGTATACAGAACCATTGTGGAATCGTTGTTAAGATATGGTATAATTGTGTGGGGGGTATGTATAGAAGTGGCCTTACACCCACTGAGCATTGTTCAGAATAATATTCTGAGAATAATCTATAGTAAACATAGACCATATCTTACAAACATGTTATATTCTGAGAGGGTTTTTGACATACGGTCTATATGCCTTAGAGATTAGCACTTTTGTTTATAAAAATATAGATCTAAAAAATTTCATTAGTCATAGTTATCAAACGAGAAACAAATCAAATGACCATATAAAACTACCAAAAAGTAATACCAATGCTAACCTTAGATTTTTCAATTAGTTTGCTCCAAAGATTTATAACCTTTCACCTTTAGAAATAAAAAAATTAATAAAATCCAAGTATTTAAGAAAAAATGTAGATCCTATATTTTTGAAAATAATAATGTATTTAAGATCTTGTTCTAGTTGTTATAAATTTTGTACTTTGTAGTTTATAATTTTTGTAATTGTTTAGGAATATATTTAGAGGGAATAATTGTTTAGGGATATACTATACTGGTTTATTTGATATATTTAAATTGTAACTATTGCACATACATGTGTTTGGTTATCTAGGTGTTTCTTGGTTACAATTTGAACGAAAATTAATGAAAATTAATAATAAAATACTCATAAGAAACTTACCAAATTAAAAAATAAATTGTAAATTGTCACCCCAACATACCTAGAAAAATAAAAATACAGTCAAATATAAACAATATCTAATATTTTTCTGAAATAATTATAATACAGAAATATTATTTTCATTCATGGTTCTAGCAATTAATTTCTATCAATAACTAATTTATCATTGACTTGTTTTATATTGTTACATCGACATTTTCAAACATCCATGAATTGGATTATTTCTTATTAAATATAATTTATAAATTACGTCTTACAAAAATTCCGTTTCGTATAAATATGAGAAAAGCAAATCGTAAAGTGGAATGTTATCAAATTATAATTTAAACTAAACGGATTTTTCTAAAACGTTTATATTCTTCTACTTCGCAAAGTTCTAGCAAGGATATTAAAGAGAATTTTAATATAGCATTTAAAATACTTTACCATATTTCGAAAACAAAATCGATTTAGTGTACATATTACTGGGAAAGTATAAAATTAAGGCATTCTGTATAAAACCTAGGTATTCCATAAAATTACAAACGATATCAGGCAATGTATGAAATTTAAATGTTTTTATATACTATACCTGGACATTTTATGAAATACCTGGGCATTTTATAGAATAACTATATAAGATATATTACAAAAGATATAAAATGAAAAAATATTAATGTAGTAATTCAGCTTTACCATGAATTGCAGACTATTAACAAAGGTAACAGGAACGTAATAATACATATCGCACAAGTATTTCTTAAAATCCATTGAAGCCGATTTTTATATTTTTTATTTCATATTTTATTCATAAATACTTGTATTGGGTGACATCTACTTGAACGTCAACATTTTACTTGTTGCGTTACAAGCATATTTGCCAAATTTACTAGCCGATAAACCTGCCGTTCTACTCAGAGGGACCAGATCTAGTTGTTCCGGCATAAAAAAAACAAATGCGTCAACAAGTAAAGCTGATGCCAACGAAAGAGTTAAGAGATCGGCAATACCTGTTGCAAAAAATTACTAAAAAATTTTTTGTAACGAAGCAACCAAAACTGATTGGTGTAACTAACTATTATATTGCTCTCAGTTTTTCCCATTCATTTTTAGAGAGCACCGTGAAGTTTTGCCGTTATTTTAGTTGCCCGATTGAGTTTTGATTGCTTTAATTTCAACCATCTTTTTCATGATTCTTTGAATTTGTGTTGACAATCTTGAAAGAGACAGTCCTACTCTAGGCTTGGTGATCATCGAATATCGAGACACGTCTGTTAACGATGTCACACACACTCTCTCACTTTCTCGGATATTCAACTCTCCGGAAATAACATTTTATAGCTTTACAGTTTCTCACACTGATTTGATCAAAAACAAAAATGGATTGATGCAGTTCGACGAAACAAGTGAGTAATCAAAAAATTAAATAGGCATATACTATGAGAAACTCGTACGATGCTGACTAAGTTTTTTTCGTACGAGTGAGAGAGTGTGTGTGACATCGTTGACAGTCTTGTCTCGATATTCCATGATCACCAAGCCTAGAGTAGAACTGTCGCTTTCAACATTGTCACCACAAATTCTTTAAAAATACTGTGCGCGAGCATCGAAGAGGAATTGTAACGGAGTAAGTGAATTACCCGCCTTTCACCCGAACAACTGTAAGTAAAAACAAAGAATTTACAAGGTAGTGTCCAAATTTTAAGCATAACATTCCATACATTGCCGATTATCAAATCGGTATTCTATAACATGCCTAGAAGATGTATATTATGCTACATCTCTCATAAATTCTCTTTCCGTCGTCGGAAGCAAAAAAATACAAAGAATAAAGAAAAAAAACTGTTGACGTTCTGTTATAACAGAACGTCAACGGTTTCTTGTAGACGTATCTGTTTTAAAAAAAGTAAAGTGTTCTCGAATAGTTGAATTTAAATATTTTAAATAGTTTTTTTCTTTATTCTTTGTATTTTTTTGCTTCCGACGACGGAAAGAGATAACTTTCCGAAACGTTAAGCATTTTTTTTGCTTTTATTAGGCAAATTTGTATTACCGTAAACATAACTTCTGACAAGCAGCGTCCGTTTAGGTTTAACGCAGAAGTGTTTACAAAATATAATTATTTTATTTTGTAGATTTTCTTGCAGTGCAGTGGCGAAATACCCATACAGGATCTTTTTGGAATTATAGCAAAAGTTAAGCATGCCAGAAAAAAGTTATTAAAGAACCTAGTAACTATAAACTTATTTAACATTTTGATATGTTTGAAGTGCCGGGTTTGAAAAAACTAATAGCTTCAGTGGAAGAAAATTCGGGCACTCTTTATTTTGTCCACGATGAAGAGCTTTTTAAAAAAAAACTTGTACCAATAGTAATCTTATGTTTATAAATGTCTTTTTTAATTGTCTTTTACACTTTAAAATATTTACTATGATTTTTAACATTTAGAAGGTAATAATGTGTCGTTATTTTCAATAATTATAATAAATATACTAACGAAGTAAATTGTATTTTTAAGAAGGCAGAAGAGGACTTGGTTTGGTTGCACGCAAGCATTCTTGGTTAAAAAACTTACGAGATTGGACTGGGCTGAACTCACAAGAACTGTTTCGAGCTGCACAGGACAGACAGTGGTTCGCCGTGATTGTTGCCAACCTTCATTAGAAGATGGTACTATAAGAAGAAGAAGAGATGTAGATCAACTTGATGAGGTGATCCAATATTCTTAAAAGATTTATTTGTTCTAACTTCAACCAACCATCTTCCTCACCATCTTCACCCTTTAAAACAGAATAACTTTTACTGGCAACCTTTAGTAAATGTTCATTAGTTCTCGCTAGTCAATATCGAAACTTGCAGTGTACCGAGCAATAATAGTTCCCACCGTGTTATATGGAAGCGAAACTTGGGTGCCGTACCGCCGACACATGAATGCATTACACAAGTTGCAACAGAGACATGTTAGAGAACTATAAGAATCAAATGGTTCCATCATGTCTCAAACGTATCGGTCCTTGAAAAAGCTAACTACGAGTATATTGAAGTCATGATTACAAGTCCCGCTTAAGATGGACTGTTCACGTCTGCAGAATGCAACAAAACCGCTAAATCTCTGCTTTACGGTGAGCTTGTAGACGGCAAGAGGAGGCCGGGTGAACAACTCAAAAGGTACAAGAATATCTTCTACGAAAACTTAAAGGGGATTAACATGCAGCATGAGTGGGAAGAAGCAGCTCATAATAGAACGGAATGGAGAAGAACTGTAAACTCACTTAACAGCGACAACAAAAGAGTAAAGAGGCAACAAAGCAATGAGATTTTTGAATGTCCGGAGTGCGGTAGACAGATAATATCACGTATCGAACTTTTCAGTCACAGAAAATGTCATGAAAGAAAACGCCTTGCGTGACCATCTTCTGATGAGTGTCAAATACTCGTCAGCCAGTAATGGCAGTATGTATGTATGTATGTATGTTAGAAATCACTAGTAAAAGTCGACAAATTTCTTTAAAATGCGACATTCACTGGTTCAATTGTTAGCATTTCCTAGGGAGTGTTAACAATCACTGAATTTTCGACTTTCACTGTAACATATATAATATAATTTATTTCATACTATGCCTGAGTGTTGTATGGTGGAATTCTATACAATGTCCGATTTCAAACTTAATAGCTCCCGTATATAGCGTTTAACGCCTTGGGAGTAGCAAGGTACAGCTTGCCATACTAGAGCCGTTCGGTATACAAGGAAGGTAATGTGGCTAGCACTACGCTTCAACCGCCTATTATTACCTCAGGATTGTGAATCCCAAGTACTCATTTAAGGCTGAGTCGACCTAGGTACCCAAACTATTTTTATTTTTAATAAAAATAGTCGGCTGATAAAATGCCGGGTGTGGGAATCGAACCTACTACCTTCAGATTGGTAGACGAGAGTCTGTACCTCTACGCCACCGGGCACCTCATAAATAAAATATACTTGTAAATAAGCACGGTTAAATGACGAATCATCAAAACGTATCAAAGAGAGTACGAATTTTTGTACGAATTGTTTTATACTGGACGCGCGTTTCGCTAATCATGTTAGCAATATCAGCAGATGATGTTAGCATCATCAGCAGTACAGTGTAAAAGTAAAAGTGTTTTGGTTTATTGTGGTGATTTAATGTTTTATTTTGTTGTGTAACACAAAAGGTTCCAACCCCCAACTCTAATAATGAAAATATATTAAATTCTTTCTTTTTTATGTCATTCATAAAAAAATATTTTTTCAAATGACTGAAAAATTGTCTATTTTGATTATATTTTTTTACAAATCCAACAATAGAAATTATTAAAATCGGCTCAGACCCTTAGATTTTATAAAGAAAGTCACTGAAAATATCTTAAAAATTACGCAAAAATTCAAAATCTAAAATCGAATTTTAGAACACTCAAATAATTATTCGTTTAATATTTTTTTAAGAAATGAAAAAGTTTGAAGATTATTAACAGATGGAGACTATAAGTACTTAAAAAATCAAATTTACTATTTTTTTTCTTTGGACGCGACAAGCTCTTGTACAATCTATTTCCTTGATTCTATTGCAAACATTTGAAACAAATACCGCAAATGTGTTAAATCAAAAGCATGAATAATAAATATTACTTAAAAAAATTGTTGAGAAACGCAAAAAGTTTATTAAATAAATATCACCTGGAATGTACTTTATTCACTAAAATATATTCTTTTGCTCAGGGTTGAAAATTACCATATTTATAATATTATCACTAGAGCAATAAAATAAATCGAAAAGGTCTACTATAATTTGAGAATCATGAATAAATTTTATGTTTATTCTGATTTTACCACGTATTGTTAGAAAAGGGGATTATGTTCTTGTTTGGCGGAATTTCCATAATATTTGAACAATTATCACGCAATCCATTTCAAACGAACCAAAGCACCGGAGAACATATTATACAATAGGGTCAAATAATTTACATGCCCTCCATTTTCCTTTTTAACGAACTGACGCTATTAGTAGGATTATATTTTTTGGATTTTAAAAAGATAAAAAGGATATTACCATATAAATTATAGATAGAATAAAAAGATCAAGTCTTTTTTAAAGACAAAAGTTCTTTTAAACATCTCAATCTTCATCGAACTGTTTTAATTGGAACTTTTAACTTCGAATTTCTTGAGTATTCAGCTTCTTGAGCTAGATAAAAGTACCACGGTAAAACTGCCAAAAAAAATCTTCATTTAAATTGAAACTTTAGTATAGTAGCCGGAGAGCTGGCGACATATTTAGAGAACATATTTTAGGCAAGTTAGAATAACAAAAAAAAACTTTAATAACTTTTGAACCCAGAATCCTAAGTCTGGCTGGGGGTATTTTGCTACTACGCAACCCATAACATTTGCAAAAAAATAAATCCAAAAAATATTCTTTGGGCAACTTTAAATTTGTTTATTCTTAAATTTTAGCATCTATTTAACCTAGAAATAAGTATGACAGACGTTTTTTTTCGGGTTTAAAGTGTAACCCGACCATTCCAAATATGTTTAATTATTATTCCTGGAAAACATACTTCAGGCATTCTAAAATTTTTACAGCGTATTTATTAAATGATATTAAAAAATATGTGTTAATTACCAGACGAATTCAATGGGATTTAGTACTTGCCAGACGCGAACAAAAATTTTAAATGAGCGCGACAAAAAAGTCTTATGAGTATCTATAGGCGCGAGAAAGAGAGTTTATTGAGACTCGTCGACAGCCGATGATGAGCCGATGCGGCTGACGTAACAGTATTTTGGAGTACTTCAAATTTTCATAAAAACAATTTTTTTTCGGTTTCATTCCAATTATTTGCAGGCTTTTAATTCAGAGATTATTTATAAATTACAAATATGTATTTATAAATTAAATATTGGACGTGCATAGTGTAAATAGTTTAGAATAATTACTGCAAATAAATATTTTAGGAACTACTAATTTCACTACTAACTACTAAATCACAATGGATAAAAAAAATTTAAGTTGTGTAGTTTGTAAAAATGTTACTAGTGACAAAGTTATTGTTTTCGATGAAGGCAGACTACAAAAATGCAAAGAATTTTTAAAAGTGCGCCAACAACATGATTTAAAATTTAAAGAAGTGGTTTTACCAGAAAACGTAATCCCGACAAAAGGGTACCAAGTACAGTGCTAAAAAAATAAGTATTCTGGAATTTTATTAAAGTACCATTGTTAATCTTTCTAAATAGATTCAAAAGTAAGTAAAAGTGCTTTACTTTTATGCTTAGGCGTTAAAATGACATTTTTAT
>NW_022146731.1:0-8014 GCF_002938485.1 Sitophilus oryzae | reverse complement strand
GCTTAAAGCGCTTGACGTAAAAAGCTGATTTTTGGAAAACAGATTGACTTTAGGGTGTAGAGGTTCGATAAGAAGGGATTTTTCGAAACTCGAATTCTAAAGGGGTGAAACTATCCCTCAAATATTAAAATATTTTTTATTTAAAAACCGGTGAGTTTTTCGGAAAAACTCTTAAACACGTATATTTTATTGTGTTGTTTTACATATTGTACGATTTTTTTATAAATTTTTACAGGATGTTTCATGAAATATGACCATTGATTAATCACGATTCTGCTTAAACTGCTTGACGTTTAAAGCTGATTTTTGGTAAACGGATTGAGTGTGGGGTGTAGAGGTTCGATAAGGAGGGGTTTCTCGAATCTCAAATTCCAAGAGGGTGAAAACTCCCCTCAAATATTACAATATTTGTTATTTAAGAAACGGTTAGTCTTTCGGGAAAACGCTTGGACAAGCATAATTTATTTGTTTTTTTTACATATTTTGAAATTTTTAAGAAAATCATACAGGGTGTTCGAAAAAGTTGGGTAATTTCTTAACCACGATTCTGCTTAAACTGCTTGACGTAAAAAGCTTATTTTTGGCAAACGGATTTTTCGAAAATCAAATTCCAACGAGATGAAACTACCCCTCACATATTACCAAGTTATATAATAATATCGCCATATTGTTTTTTCTCATGCTGACATAAATGTGAGAAAATTTTATCCAGTTTATATGTTAATGGAAATTCTTGCTTTGCTTTACCATCACCATTACAAATGATTAATTCGACGCGAACGAAGTCGCTGGTACAGAGCCATGGCTGACGCCCCGTTTATTTTTCTATCATATTATATTTTCCTATATCATTCTAACCTTTAATTTTAATTAAACTAAATTTTGTTTTGCATGAAGCAATCATAAGACAATTCTACTCCCTAATATTTACACCTTTTTTCCGCTGTATCTCTCCCCCAAGTCCAACACATCTCCCATCGAAAATTCGCGTGGGGTAGAACCAACCCTTATTCACGCTCCTTTTGAAAAATGCACCACCCGAAAACATTAACCTTGAAAATAAAAGTCCGTGTTATTATCAGCTGAGCCTCACGACGACTTCCAGGGGGGAGATTCTCCATTTGATAGCTTCGGTGGAGGAGTGTGAGGGGTTGAAGATGAAGAAGGAAGGGTCCGTCGGTCGTGTAAACAAGGCGGCGCGTTGGGGCAGGTCAGGGAGGGCCGGTTTTCCCCCCTTTGGGGTCTCCGGCCGTCGCTCAACTTTAACCCTGTCCAAAAATAAACTCTGGGGGATGGTTTTTGTCCTTTTCGGGGTGACGGACCGACGATTAGGAGGATGATTAGGGATGGAATTGACCAGGTCTCGGTTAATTAAGTGTTTTCTGTGTTTGTCCGTATAGGCTACACAGCAAGCAAAAAAAATTGAAAAATTGTTTTTCTTTCTGGTCAAATTTAAACTGTTATATTTTTGTTACTTTTAACCAGGGTTGGTATGATTTAAATCAAGTGACTCTTTTAATTTTAATCATGTGATTTAAATAAAAAAAATAATTTTATTGAAACTTTATTATAAATAAAAAAATAACTGTAAAAGTTATAAAAAACGTATCCTAGAAAACTATAAAAGATATTTCTATAAAAGATATAACAGATAATAAATCGAAAAGTAATTGTAAATGTTATAAAACTATACAGGGTTGTTCACCACATACGACACGAAGTATTGTAGCTAAACGACTAGATTTTTACAAATTGTAAGTTTTGGATTCGTTGAAGGACTATTAGAGCTACAATTTAAAAATATTTTTACAAAATACAGAGTGTCCCGAATAAATAAAAAATATCAAAGTTGTATTTTTTTAAATGGAACACCCTATATATTATTACATTTTTAGTTTCTACGCATAAAATAAAGGTATTACAAATTTTAAGTTTTGGGTTCGTTCCATTTATTATTAAATTTTGTGTTCCATTTAAATTAAACAAGTTATTGCCGTTTGAAGCTAATAATTATTTAAAATAAATTTTTAGACACTCTGTATAAGGAAGTATTATTTTTATTATTGCCACACAATAACTGAACAATAAATAAACTTCAGTAAATATTTAGTATTAAAAACTTTGGTACCCTTGGAGAAACGAAGCCTTAAAATTTTTACTGCAATTTCACAAAATTGAAAATATTTCAAAAACGGTAAGGTTTAAGTATAATAAACCTTAATCAAATTTACCTTTATTTTAATCGTAGAAACTAAAAATGCAATAATATACAGAGTGTTCCATTTAAAAAAATACAACTTTGATATTTTTACTTATTTGGGACACTCTGTATCTTAATAAGTATTTTTTAAATTATTGCCTCTAATAGTCCTTCATCAGCCCAAAACTTACAATTTCTTAAAAATCATCGTTTCTTCACAATACTCCGTGTCGTATGTGACCAGCCTGTATAATTATATAATCTTTTATTCGTAAACTCAGCTTTTTATAAACTTTAGTATTTGGCATATTATACAGGGTTAATCGAGGGATTGTTTTTTTACCTTAACTTTAAAACACCCTGTGCAATAATTTCGTGTGTAAAATTTCCTAAAATATAATTCTACGGTCAGAACTATGACTCCTAGGCAGTTTTGTTTTTTGATTAACGTCAATACATACTTTGGTTATTTTTTAATGTTTATCTCAGACAAACATTTTAAAATTAAGAATGCTTTTTAACGAGTTATGATTATATTTTTTATTACTATTGTTATAATAATTTTTATAACATTGTCTGTTTTTCAGACCCCAATGCCGTTCTACGCTGACCCCAACCGTTTTCCCCACACATATTATGGCAAACAGACCCATCCACCAAAGTTAAGTACCTTCTATTTTCAGTACCATACACCATGCAAAACAATTTTTCTTTTTCTTTTAGTATCAGGATGGCAAGGACAGTTCATTCAGCAGATCGCTGGCTGGACAACCTATTGATACTTACCAACGGTACCCGAACATCTACCAACCACGTACCAACAGCCTGCTTTCGAAGCCAACACTTTCTACACTGGCGCCGTCAAGTATTGACACCTGTAGCGCCAGACCACCCAGGTTAGTTTGGAATATTTAAATAAAATAAATAAAATATTGGACTGCAGTTATATTTAAAAAGCTGGTCGTACGAGTGTACTTTTGATGAAATATGATTGATTTTCAAGTCTTATTCTTTATTATGTTAGTATAATATTCTTTAATTCTAACTTGTAATGCTGTATAGATTCGTTCTTACTTGTGATCAGACTATTTTTTAAATTTCCAAACACACCACACATAATATTCTATAACTCAAATTATGTGATTATTTACTTTACAGATACAGTGTACCAAACTCAGCAGCTCAAATGATAATACAATTAAACCCCCGACTATGCTCCACACACCCCAGTCCGGCAGCTCAGCAACAAATCAAGCAACAAACTCAGCAACAGGCCAACACTAGCAGACAGTACCAGGAATACAATCAGTTTGCTTCGAACAATTCTGGAAACGAAGGATCTCAATCAAGACCCAGCTCTGTAAGTATAGTATATCTTTATAATTTTATTATTCTCCGGTTTCAAGCTAACTTTTGCTATTGTTGGCTTTTGCAGATCTTTGGCCCGTATTCATAAAATTGGTTTGAATTGTAAATTTGTTTTTCTTATAGGTTAACAGTGTGGTGAATCAGAATCACCAACTCCCAATCAAATTTCAATCAGGGACAGCAACAGCAGGAATCAGCAGCAACAGCAAAACCAACAGCAACAGACGGTTTATACGACTGTTAGTGCAGCTAATTTCAGTCCTAGTTCCAATCAGCAACAGCAACAGACTCAGTACGTTAACGCGAGTTCGGGAAACGGTCAGCCTGGGTATCCACAGGTAGAGTATACCTACAACATTTTGATGATCACACTGTATATGCTTATAATTTGAAACTAAAAGAATTACGGATATTTTTCTATATTCTTTCTAAATTGCTTCAAAAAGCTAGAACACAATCTACCATCTTCAAAAACATCAAAGTTCAGTTCTATATTTTATTTTTTTATTTAGGTGAACGCCAGCAGTCCGCAGGTGGTTCACACAACTCTGAAATGGCTACCCAGGCACAGAGCAGTACAGCGGACAGCACAATCCCCAACATGATGGCAAGAAACACCCAACAAAGCCATAGTAGGAACGTCAGCCAACACCAACAAATACGAACCAACACCAAAATGGAACAAACCTACCAACAATCCGATCAGTACATACCACAACAGCACCAAACAACCTCAGATAACACACTTCCCAATAAAATCCAGAGTGACAACTCATAAAGACTTTCCCAAGCGGATAAGGTGAACCTGAACACACGGATCAAAACGATGATCCTGAACAAGCAACAGAACTGACGCCAAAAGATGGAACAGGACGTGAAACCAGTAGAACAGGGGAAACTCTACCGGTCATTTTTTATGGTATAATACCATCATCGCTTAGATCCGCTAAGTGTTGATGAGTGGCCCCACTACTCTCTTCCCAACTCAGACAAAGAAAGCTTACCCGTATGAAAATGCTCAGAATCTTGCTCAGAATAACTTTTAAATCCGGAACAAAAACAATTTAAGACTAGGCTACAACGATTTTCTATTCAAAGAGGAAACCCAAAATGGTACTAAAACTGGAGTTGAAAATTGAGCAAAAGGCACTAATAGTAATAAAACTCTTTCAAATGTCAGTATTAATAATGCAACAAGTATCAGAACCAAGTTATGGAATTACGGGACTAAAACCATATCCAAACCATGGAGCAAATTCTACTGAACCTAAGCCAGAAATACCTCCTCAGCCTTCTTTCTAGTTTAGAACAAAACTCTCAGGCAGTACTTTATAACAGCTGCCACCAACAGCATTCAGAAACCTCATTTGCATCACCAGAACCTACTAGAACTTGGCTGAATGAAAAAAAGAAAAGAAAATCATCTCCTCCTTCGGTAAAACTATATTCCCTGATAGTACCAGGATAAATGAGAAGACTTCTCCTCCCAAAGTTGGGTGAGGAGATTCCGAGATGTCAGTGTTTTCCTCCGGATCAGAGTCCCCCAGAACCGGGGACTTATTATACGCATTTAGGCTGTGCTAGTAACCTTAGAACACTAAGACATAACCTGGAATGTCAGACGGGGTTGAGTGGACCAGCTATTAGGATTGAGAAGGTGAGGTACACTGGGAAGGAGGGCAAAACGGCTCAAGGGTGTCCAATTGCCAAATGGGTGAGTCTGTAAAATACGTTTTTTATTGATAAATACAGGGTGATTTATGTTAGGACTTTTATAGAGAACCGAAATTTTTTTTATATGATTTTAATCTCGTCTAAATTATTTTCAGGATTACAGTGTTGTCGTTTCATACTAAAAGTAGTAGCATCTTTGTTACTTTAAATGGAACACCCGGTATATTACTACATTTTTCGAAACTGCTTTCATATCTCCTCATTTTTCTATTTTACTAACTAGTTCAGTCATTGGGGATCAAAAAAAGGGCCTGCCCAAAATCGGTATTTTGTAAATATCGCGAAAACTATGCGTTTTTTGCAAAAACTTGAAGAGAGCAAAATTAAAGAGAATACAATTTCATCTTCAAATTTCCGCGAAAAACACATAGTTTTCGAGATATTTCTCAAAATACCGATTTTGGGCGCCATCTTGGCAAGATGGCGGCGCCGGCGGCAAGTTTGAAAATGTGCATTTTATGGATTTTAGTTAGGGACCCCAAAACCTATAAACCTGCAAAGTTGCAAAACTTCCGGACTTTTTTCCAATCAAAAATCCCCAATGACTGAACTAAACATATCTCTATAGTTTTCGAGATAAAAAATAAAATATGTTTAAAATTAACAAAAACATGATCTCGATTAAATCAAAAACTCGGCATTTTGAAAGTTGAAATTTGGTTTATAGGTTAAGGAAAGTCGAGATATTCGATTTGTCTAAATCCACTGATTGGATATCAAACAGGGAGGTCAGAAAAAAAAATTATTTCCGTTTGTTATAAAATCGTTCAAATTAATGTTATTTTAAATTCAAGCCTATGTATATTATTTAAAAAATAATATAAATTTGCTAATAAAATTGCTTTTAAACGATATATCATGTTCCTATATCTAAACCTTCTGGTTTCAGTAAAGCCATTTAAAAAAATGTTACAGATAGTTATAGGGGTTAGTTTAATAGAAAAATTATGAGATATGAAAGTAGTTTCCAAAAATGTGTTAATATACCGGGTGTTCCATTCAAAATAAGAAAGATAATACAACTTTTCAAATGACGCGGCAACATTGTAACGCCGTAAATATTTTAGATAAATGGACACCAAATTTTCCAAAAAATTCTATCACCGGTTCTTCATAAACGTCTAACGTGCCATCGCCGTGAATCACACTATACAGGGTGGTCCGAACTGTGTTCCGGAAACTTTAACAGCATATTCTGCAAAATAAAAACACTAAATCGCCACAATACACCAAAACACTTTTGGTGTATTTGTGGCTCACAAACTGAGTTTATAATTATCTAATGATGCTAACATGGTTAGCGAAACGCGCGTCCAGTGTAAAAGTAAAAGTGTTTTGGTGTATTACTTATTGTATACTGTACTACTTACTGTATTACATTTACTTTTACACTGGACGCGCGTTTCGCTAACCATGTTAGCATCATCAGCAGATGATTGTAAACTGAGTTACAGTAAAAGTGTTTTGGTGTATTGTGGCTATTTAGTGTTTTTAATTTGCTGTGTAACACCAAAGGTTCCAACCCTCAACTGTAATATTCTGCAGATAAAAATAAATAAAAAAGTTCGTATAAATGCCCAATTTCGGAGATAGAGGGTGTAGAAGTTGTATTGATAATTTCAATTCCAAATATCTCGAGAACCATTACCCGTAGCGATTTTTTTCAAGAGATATTTTTTACGTAAAAAACGTCGTAAATGTATATTTTTTTACTTAGTAGTATTATACAGGTACGGACGAAAAGTTATTACTTTTCAAACCAGTTAAAAAATATGTAGGCGGCGCCATCTACAACTAGGAGTCTCTCACATCAAAAAACTCCCAGACACCAATTTTCATCCAAATATTGACGTTACTTCAAAAATTATTTGGAAAAAATCTAAATAAAAATGAAACTTCTACACCCTGTATCTCCGAAACTATGCATTTTAGGACATCCGTTTTTTCATTAGTTTCCGGAATACAGTTTGGACCACCCTGTATATTAGCGAGAGTTTTTATACAAAACATGTTTATTCTATCATAAATAAATAATATTATACGAGTTAGTTCTTTTTTAAACATGCCATAAAACACAAAATTAAATTTTCTAGGTCCATCGCAGAGTAAGTTTAGAAGAAAAATATCTAGTCATAGTTAAGCACCGAAATGGCCACTCCTGTCAATCAGCTTTCATCATCATCTGCATGGTAGTGTGGGACGGCATCACTCAAGACCACGCCTCTGATCTCTACTCCCTCCTAACAGACAAACTCAACAAGTTTGGAGTTCCAACTAAAAGAAGATGCGCAACGAATGATCCACGAACCTGCGCATGCCAGGGAATCAACGAAGACACGTGTGGAGCTAGCTTTTCTTTTGGATGCTCTTGGAGCATGTACTATAATGGATGCAAGTTCACCAGATCCAAAGAAGTTAGGAAATTCAGGCTGAGTGTCAAAGAAGAAGAACGTCTTGTTGAAGATAGACTTCAGAATCTGGTGGATCATATTAATCCACTGTACAAGACCCTGGCACCAAGATCTTTCAGAAACCAGATCGGTTTTGAAGAAGTTGCCTCAGACTGTAGGCTGGGTACTAAACCAGAAAGACCGTTTTCCGGGGTGACAGCTTGCGTGGATTTCTGTGCTCACGCTCACAAAGATATCCATAACATGAACAACGGATGTACTGTGGTGGTGAGTTTGACCAAGCACAGGGGTTTGAGTAAAG
>NW_022146730.1:0-5345 GCF_002938485.1 Sitophilus oryzae | reverse complement strand
CGACTTTTTTTAATCGTTTTTTTTTTAATTTTTACATATTTTTACATATTTATTTTTACTTTTTACATATTTATTTTTTTTAAATTACTTATACGCGCATTAAAAATTTCAGCTAAATCGGAAAAAAAGTTTGTAATAATATAGTGTTTAATGTTGTATAGATAATGAATGGTATGGAACCCTTCGTCCGACTCGCACTTGACCAATCTTAAATTCTTTCCCTTGACATTCAAGATTTTTAATAAATTCCAATAAAAACAATCCACTAAAAAATACGATCATTGGAAAACAGCTTCCGCTATAACAACATCCAAAAAACACGTAATAAAGAGAGTTACAAGCGCGCCGAAAGAATAAATCTCTTCTTGTAATAACAACCGGCAACGAGCGTCTAGAACACAGAGGGCTTAGAGGGTTGTTCCTTGCCATTTCTACTAGTTCCAAACCACCTCCTCCCCCTTGCAAAAAGATTCGGACTATGAATAATTCGCTGGCAAATTAGCATAAACAAGTGAGCGGGCATTAGCATACCAAAATAGAGCGCGGGCCATAACGTTATTGTGTTTCATTTCCGGCGGCAGCACCGGCTACATAAAGGAAGCAAATTTGATTTTTATCGTGCTGTTTTATACTTACAAATTTGCCGGCGCGATCGGAATTGGCCAGCCTGGGGCGCCGTTTTCGATATTTTTGTCCGCTACGTTATGTTTCGGATTGCCTTTTCAACTTGTACGGATTTGTAGCTTGTTATTGTCTCTAAAAAAAGGTCTGGTGGTTAATATTCCGTATCTCACTGAAATATAAACATTTAGGGCAAATAATTTTTTAGCTGAAAAAAAAAAAACAGCGTGAGCACTATGTGCGCATATTTGAAGTGAAACTTCTTCTTTGAAACTCGTTTTAATATAAATATTATTTTGAATTTATTTCGGTAATCTGTACATCTTCTGTTTGTTCAATAGCCTGCAAGTTTTGTAAAATACTACCCAAAATACACACTTTTATGCAAATGCCTAATAATGTTAGCACAGCTTAAAATTTATTTAACAAGAGTTTAACAAGTCTGTTTTTATTTAGACGTTTTGTTCATTATTTATATTGATTTACAGTAATTTTGTTAAATTACAGGAATATTCTTGTTGATTATTGGTTTGAAGTAAATATGAAAATGTCCTCAAATGAAAATGCGAGTTGCTTAACTCTAAAATTCTGAGCTAGCAACTGAGCTAGATGTTTTACCTAAACCGTTATTGAGATGCTACAAACCTGTATGTCTGATGAAAATATGTATGAAAATTTACTTTTTAGCAAACAACCAGAGAACAACCAACCAACTTGAAAAATTATAAAAATTAGAAAAAAAAAATTTCATTTTTTCTATTTTTTTGCGGAAGAACCTTCATAGACGTGTTTTTGGGGTGGGAATATACTACCCCTAAAAATATTTGCACTTATTTAAGACTCGCCCTGTATAGATGTGATATAACAAAAATATGCGAATCATACCTATAGAAATTATGAAAAAAAGTAAAATAATTGTAAATTATGCGGGTAATGATTGGGTACTTCTTACAATATTTTCATAGATATATAGGGTGTTTCAAATATAAATATAAACTATAGTTTGGTTTGTTATTTTTTTTCAACTGCATATTTTTATACAATAATAATATATTCTCATAATGAACAGAGACTGTTTTTTGATATAATACGAACATGTTTTAGAGTCAAAAAATATACAAATATATAATAAAAATGGACCCCTTGTTTGCT
The DNA here is from genome assembly GCF_002938485.1 of Sitophilus oryzae. NCBI lineage: Eukaryota > Metazoa > Arthropoda > Insecta > Coleoptera > Curculionidae > Sitophilus > Sitophilus oryzae. The sequence goes on along the minus strand of NW_022146730.1, from coordinate 3,572 downwards.
GTAGTACTAAACCGCTGTTCCAAAAAAAAATATTTTTTGTTTAAATTTTGAGAACCCAGAAGACGGGTCTTTCCCGGGTTTTCTTTCTTCTAAATTTAATCTACCACCTATGTTGCCATATTATGAAGAAATTAAGTTTTTTAACAAAAACTAAAAAAAAATTTCAAAATTTGAAAATAAAGACAAATATCGGGAAACAATTGCAATAAATCACAAATCATTAAAAACGTTTATAACTAACACGATTTTTTTTTATTTATTTAGATTAATGCCGTATTTAGTTTCTAAATAGATTATAATGTTTATAACTATTGAATATAACAAGAACAATGGACGATAATTTTGGCAAATATTTTCCTGAAAAATAATCACATGATAAATACCATAGAAATTAAATCAAAATTGTTCGAACGAATTATATTTATTGGCTGGAAAACTCCCAGAGCGTAAATACAACAAATTCGTACGTATTTACGAAACGATTACAGCATTATTTCGATTTTAAGTAGTCGTTTAACCAAAAAGCATCCCTTTTATTCCACCCCGTTTAATTTATATTCCCGTTTAGTTTCTACCAAAAACGTTCCTTCTATTCATATACGATTATTTTATATCGCATTTAATAAATTTGAAATGGTTATTAAATTATTTTATTTATTATAAACTCTCCGGCACAAAATTCCGCCACAAATCTTCTGTTTTAACTAACTTATATTTTTGTTTAGTTTAAAAAAGTGAGTAGAAAATATTTTTTCATTAAAAATACATCCTTGCCAGAAATAAACATAAAGATTATTATAAAAAAATGAGTCCGAAAAGATTTTAGAAAAAAAAGTTTTTAGAAAAATAATGAGTTTATTTTTTTTTTCATATTGTTCCACCACTTCAAAAAATTCTAAAAAATTAAGTGAGTTTAACGGAGTATTAACGGAGTATAAAAGACATTTTCTGACGTTTTTTAGTGAGTGACATTTTTCAAAAAGGTTAAAAAAACATTTTAATTTTCTTTCCTCTGCTAAAAATCGGCTTTTCGTTTAAGAATCATGATCATATTATTTTTTCATGTCTTAGACTTCTGGGAATTAGAGAAAAAATTATCATTAATTAATTTTGAATTTTACTATAAAAATAAAAATAAAATTGAAAAAACAGTTTTTTTTTGAAAATCTCGAAAACCGTTTGAGTTAAAGATCTAAAAATTTAGGTGAATTATTTGGATCGCAACCAAATCGATCCCCTGAGTGCGAGTCAAAAAAGCACCGGAGCAGATTTCCTATAATAATTCGGCTATACCCTTTCATCTAAAATTTAAAAAAATATATTTTTTTCTCGAAAAATAACAAATTTTTATTTTTTTAAATTACCACCCTACCAAATATTTGCACTTATTTAATACTCACCCTGTATATCTCTGATACAAAACTACATAAAATACGAGAATGATACATTATTGAGATCGCCGGTGTCAAAATAATAGAAAAAAACCGGACGGGAACCGTGCTAATCCCCGGATTAAAATCGGGATATGCTCCGGGATCAATGCGTTCCGGAGCGACGACGTAATCCCGAATCCGGTTAAGCTGAGAAAATACCGGAATTTAGCTACGATATTTTTCACAAATTGCCGCTCAGTAATAATAATTGCGCCGGCTCCCGTATTGTTTCCCTTTCCTACTATTAATTCGTTTAACAGCATTACACATACGCTTTAACGGCTTTTATTTTATTTCCTCTTAGTTCACATTGTTTAATGTTATCAATTATTTGTAGCTGGAATTATATAAATTCTGTCGTTTTTTATCAAATTAACAAGGTAATTGTTAATACACACAACGATGATTTATCAAGTAAAACATCGCCTTGGAACTGACACTTCATTTAATTTTAAAATTTCTCGATTTAAATTTTCTTGGAATTTCAGGTTCTGTTTAAAAGAAAATGCAAACCTGAAATTCTAACAAAAAATTAAATCAAGAATATACGGGGTGGGCCGAACTGTATTCCGACTTTTACCAAGAGACATTTTTTACGTGAAAAACTTTGTAAATGTATATTTTTTACTCAGTAGTTTTATACAGGTATGGACGAAAAGTTATTACTCTTCAAACCAGTTAAAAAAGATGTAGGTGGCGCCCTCTACAAGTAGGAGTCATATTGACATCAAAATCAAATTTCTCATATCAAAGAACTCGCAGACACCAATTTTCATCCAAATATTGATGTTACTTCATAAATTGTTTGGAAAAAATCGAAATAAAAATGAAACTTCTACACCCTGTATCTCCGAAACTAAGCATTTTCGGACATACATTTTTAAACGAACTTTTTTATTTGTTTTTATCTGCAGAATATGCTGCCGAAGTTTCCGCAATACAGTTCGGTCAACCCTGTATATTAGGAGTAATTTTGTTTTTTTCTTGTCTTTTTCTGACAAATATCGTGTACTTAATACATCCAGAGATAGTAAGCTCTTTAACAGTTTTCTGCAATCAACAGAACCCCGAAATTTAAATCGGGCGATTTTCTATTCATATTCATCCCAGCTGAATCTAAAGAAAAGAAATCAACCACCCCACCCCCCAGCAACACTCCCTCTTACACAGCGACCGGTGGCAGCGTAAAATATCATCTTTTCTTTCTCCGGGGCTGTAGTAAAACAATTCCCCATTGCGGAATCCCCGCTCTCGCCATTAATATTAGATGGGTTAATTTTTCCGGAGCCGCGCAAATCCCTAGTTTTGCCACCGTTGTAACTTCTCTCTAATTTGTTAGGTGATGCTTTTCTTGGCTTTGTTCCTTCTCCGGTTGTTGTGTTTTTTTTCTTCGTGGGAGAGACGCAAGGCTCATTTTCTCTCCAGGTGCAGCGTTGTCGTTGCTTTGTGTACAAATTGCGCTGTCGGTCCGGTGCAGTGGAATTCGTAACTAGATAGACTTATGTCAAAGAAGAGAAAAAAGGTTTGGAAGCTGTATAACTGACTGTTGTATTATTTAAAAGAAACTAAAGAAGAACTACACACACCGGCAAAGTCTAGGGATATTACAATTTTATCCAGCCATCATCACTAATTTTATTATTTGCATTTCTGATATAATAAAATTAAAATAAACAAATAGTTGACAGGACGTATTTTAAATAAAAATGCAAACTTTACCGAATTTTTCAAATTTACCTTGATTTTTATTGAACTCAAAAAAATATACACATTTTTTTTTATTCTAAACTGTGAATTAAAAAAAAGATAAAACCATTTTTACTTAATAAGGGGTATGGCCTCCTCTACTGTTCATTACAGCCCTACATCGTCTCTCCATGCTCCTGATCAGGTTGTCGATCTCTTCTTGAGGTACAGCCTGCCACGCTGCATTCACTGCCCGAACCAGATCCCTACGAATTTCACGAGGCATACCCATTCTCAAAATTCTTCTTTGGACCGCGTCCCATACGTGCTCGATGGGGTTGAGGTCAGGAGATTGTGCCGGCCAGGGTAAGATGTTTAATTGATGAGCATTGATAAACTCACTTACCACTCTGGCTGTATGAGGCCGTGCATTGTCATGCATGAGAATGAAGT
>NW_022146729.1:0-7316 GCF_002938485.1 Sitophilus oryzae | reverse complement strand
ACGCCTTGCGTGACCATCTTCTGATGCGTGTCAAATACTCGTCAGCGAGTAATGGCAGTAGTAGTAGTAGTTATTGAAACAAATAAATCTAATGCATAAGGTATACCTATTCTGCTTATATTCTAATCATTGAAATTTTGATTGAAATCGAATTATACAGGGTGGCGCGTCATATACGATGCGGTTTTTACAAGGAGAACAAAACTTTATATTGAAGTGAAATTTTATGAGCTTATGTAAGTCAATTTACTGCATTTTCTAAAATGATGTAGAGTTCTACAGGGTGTCCCCAAAAAAAGTTACACATCAAAGTTATATTTTTTGTAATGGAACACCCTATATATTAATTGATTTTTGGATTCTAGTAAAAAAATAAAGGTTTGTTTTATTAGAAAACTATATGACTAAAATGTATAGTTTATGAAATACATTCACAGGCACGAAAAATGGGCACCTTAAAACTATTTTAAAGGTTAATATAATTTGTTTTAATGGACCGATTTTGATGATTTTTTAAGCATTGTGTAGCCAAATTATTTTGCTTTTTAGTATCTTTTTCTAAATTAAAAATGAAACTCTCCATCTGTTAATTATACGAGGGAAAACAAAATGTTGACATTTTGGTAAAAGTTTGAAACACCCTGTGGAATATGTTACAACAGCAAAGAAATTTAAAAATCATTTTATAATCTAGATACATCCTTTCTGGATGGTTTGTTTTTTGGTTCATCTCATTAGCTTTATTTTTGTTGGAAATATTTGCATTTGAAGAAGACACTATATATCTATATAGTGTCCTGTATATCTGTAAAAATATTTTTGAAACGTAAACTGCCATTAAACACATATTTTGTAAAAAGTTTGAAGTGAAAATCTCAAATTGGGATTCTGATACAGAGTTTTTCCAGAATGTGAAGCCATCTTTTATGTATGCATTTGTATATGTGTATTTATTTAAATACTAAAGTGAAAGCAACGAATTTAAATGGGCAAACTTTGTAATATATCTTATCAACAATACAATACAAAAAGTTTTATAAGTTTTATAAAAATTCGTTCACTGTAAATGAATTCCGAGGTTTGTATCCCATAAGGGCTTAAAGCACTCCACTAATTCGAGTATATGTTTTAAAGAGTTGAAAAAATATAGTAATTGTTTTCGGTCACTTCCTGTTTCACCGGAAATGGCTACAACTTTTGATTTTTAAAATACACCATCGGTATTTTTTTACTTTATTCGATAGAATGACACTCTGAATAGAACGACATATCATATATCAACTTTGACATTTTCGCATATGGTTTATTTACCGAGATACCAAGTGTGTGGTACCAAATTATTCGAAAAAAATGCCTTTTCGAAATATGCTAATGAGCCACTCTCGTTCCATTTGAAAAAATTGAGATATGATTAAAAATACGACTTGGCCATCTTTTAATCGAGACAAGACACGAAAAACATTAGACGATAAAATCTATTTCTCTAAGGCTCTTGGATTAAAAATTTCTGTTTTTAGCATAGCCATAAGCACTCAAGATTGAAATTTAAAATACGATTTTTTAAGCGAAAATGTCAAAAGTTGACATTTAAACGAATCACTTTATTCAGAGTTTTACTTTCTATCAAATAAAGTAAAAAATGCCGAGGTCGCAATTTAAAAATCAAAAGTTATAGTAATTTCCGGTGAAACAGGAAGTGACTGAAAACAATTGAATACGTCAATCAATCCCAATTTATGTCATATATTAAAATACCAAATCTCATTTTTTTATCTGAAAATATTCAAAAATTATAACCCCTTTCGAGAAAAATCCGGTAAGTTCATGCATCATGGTTTTATCACGTGAAAATCTAGTATGTATTGATAGAATATCAGTTTATCTAAAGACAGTAGACAATAAACTTAACATTTATATCGTATTAACTTATTATCAACTTACCACTTTATGGGATAAAGCTTAATAGACGTGCAGGTACTTACCTAAAAGCAAAAAAAGACGACATTAATAATATGATATAAACTTGCTATATTAAAATAATAAAAGAATACCAAAGGTTCGATTAAGTATATACGTTACTGTAAAAGCAAAAAATCAGTGAATTTTAACAATTTTTAATAGTAAAACTTAACATTCATTTTCATTTAGTGACATTTAATGACATTCATTTATCGAATTTTAACTACAGAGCAGCCTCCCTATTTGTTCTTATTATTTCACTACGTTGACCATGCTCATTCGACTAGGCAAGTGCATTATTTTAAAATTCCTCAACACCGAACAGCTAACTTCCAAAAATCTTTCAGTTTCACAGCGCCACATTTAGGGAATAATGTTTCTAATAACTTTAAATTTCAATCCTTTATCTACATATTATATAAAATGCTAATGTTTATCTGTGTCGTCTCTACTGAAGTAACGACTTGCTCTAGAAAGTTGCTTTTTTTACTAAAGGATAGCTAATTGGCTCTTCTAAAAACTGTCGTCGCCGAATTTTTTGTTTTTCATTTAATTAAAAAAAAAATAAAAAGTATTTTTTTTCCTGATGTAGTGGCGGATGCGCCAGGTTTATCGCGCCAGGCTTCAACTAGTAGATTATAAAACACAAATTAAAAATCACTTATTAAATTCGTAAAAATTATAATTTCTTTGACTGATTTGTGAGGTTCTTGTTCTTCTGATATGCCCGTCATTGGTTACTGTCCCGGAGTTTACACTGTTTTGTTATGCCTCTCTGCTTATCTCCGCTCATCCCTGATAAAATTATATTTTATCTTTTCTTAATCGAATTTCTGTTTATTTTTATAATTTAATTTATCTCTATTTTGTTTTTGGGGTCACACCACTCTGTCTTTGTATCGGTTTTTTAAAGCGATCCCTTTAGACACACATTTATTAAGAATAATTATTAATCTGTAAAACTTAATGGGGTCTAATAAAAAATTTTGAATTTGAATTTGAATTTTTTTTTATTTTCCGTCCAACAAATTCCACTGACACTCCCTTTACGTATACCACCACCTTTACCCGCCTTTATTCCTAGCGCTTATCGTGCTATGCCCAGATATAGAGAGACCCGCCGTTTTAAAAACAGTTAACGGCGGCGGACAAATTAAGCGAACGAGCGAAACGCTTCAAAGAGCCGCGCCGCTCGTGCCGCAACGTATCCAGTCCGGCGGGCGTGACTCGTCACCGTCAAAGACTTTGAGGGGGTCCAGAGGGGGCCAAAGGGGTAACAAACGAGCGGCTTTTGAGCCAGTGGTGAAAACCCGTCAACGGCACATCGGCTCCTCTAATTGAGGCGGCCAGTTTTTTAATTAAGAACAAAGAACTCGATCGGTCGCGTCGGTTTCTTGGCGCGGGTTGCGCCCTTTTAGCGCGCTCTTCCCCTGTTCTCTTAATAAAGGATTCTTTCAAAGAGCCGCGGTGGTGTTGGTAGGGTTTTAGAAGCTGCGGACGTGATACTTTTGAGAAAAGAACGGTTTTTTTGTAGCTAAACGTTGCCGTTTTTTGTGTTAAGGGAAAGAAATATCCCATCAAAAACATACAATGATAAAAAATACTCGCATGATACAGTAATTTCAACAATTTCAATTTTGTTGAAATTATTTTCATTCGTGCCATCTGTCATGGGGAATTTCCCCATGACAGATGGCACATGTTTTGAAATACCTTGTGTATTATTATATTTTACTCTGTCAAGGGCTATAACTTCTTCGCGAAGCGTTTTATGGCATATGTTCATGGAAACTTTTTGTTTTATTTTTATCTGTAGAATCACCCACAGAAGTTAGATACACTATTTTTTGACACCCTATATACAGGGTTGTTCACCACATACGACACGGAGTATTGTAGCTAAACGATTAGATTTTTACAAATTGTAAGTTTTGGGTTCGTTGAAGAACTATTAGAGCTACAATTTAAAAATATTTTTACAAGATACAGAGTGTCCCAAATAAATAGAAAATATCAAAGTTTTATTTTTAAAATGGAACACCCTGTGTATTATTATTACATTTTTAGTTTCTACGATTAAAATAAAGGTAAATTTGATAAAGGTTTGTTACATTTAAACGGGTACCGTTTTTGAAATATTTTCAATTTTGTGAAATTGCAGTCAAAATTTTAAGGCATTTCTTCAAGGGTATCAAAGTTTTTAATACTAAATATTTACTGAAGTTTATTTATTGATTAGTTATTGTGTTGCAATAATAAAATTATACTACCTTTATACAGAGTGTCTAAAATTTTATTTTAAATAATTACTAGCTTTAAACGGCAATAACTTGTTTAATTTAAATGGAACATCCTGTATATTTTATGAGAATCAGATGCACAATTTAATTGTTTATCAAATTGTATTATACCATTTTTTACCTATCTCTTCAAGTTTCCGTAGAAAATGCATTTTCTTGTAATTTAGAACTCATTTATCAATATACCCATGGAATACTGACATTTTAGATTATTTTTGATTTTTGAAAGATGTACCAATTTTTTAAAGAGTACAGGTATTAATATTGTTGATATAGTTTGTTTATTTCATTAAAAAATAAAATAAAAACTGTTTAAATATTTGTTAAAGAGGACCAATTAATATGATTCCAGTATTCAAACTACATTAATTTACTGTTTGCGCTGATTAATAATAATTGCTCCAAATACTAAAAAACTGAATTTTGTATGTGTATTAGACAGTGGGGTAAAAACTAACACCTTAAAAATGATATTTCATTTTTTGACAAATGCTTATTTATAACAACAGAGACATTCATTTTCATAACTTATCATTATATTGACTTCTGATTCAAATCCAGATTTATTAAGAATAATTTATTAACGAACATAATTAAGTATGTAATTAATTAGTATTTGGGCGGAAAAATGGTGGTATATTTAATTAATGGTATACTCTTTTATGAAGATTTATATAGTTTTCTTTTTGCATACAAATGGGCTAGTAATATTATCATTGTGTTAAAAACGATAATATTACTAGCCTGTACATTTTGTACATTTGCTGCTTTAAAAACAATCTAAAATGTCAATATTCCATGGGTATATTTATAAATCAGGTCAAAATTATAAGAAAATGCATTTTCTAGGAAAACTTGAAGGGATAGGTAAAAAGTGGTATCATACAATTTGATAGACAATTAAATTATGCATCTGATTCTCCTAAAATATACAGGGCGTTCCATTTAAATTAAACAAATTATTTCCGTTTAAAGCTAGTAATTATTTAAAATAAAATTTTAGACACTCTGTATAAGGCAGTATAATTTTTATTCTTGCAACACAATAACTGATCAATAAATAAACTTCAGTAAATATTTAGTATTAAAAACTTTGATATCCTGGAGAAATTTTTACTGCAATTTCACAAAATTGAAAATATTTCAAAAACCGTAAGGTTTAAGTGTGATAAACCTTAATAAAATTTACCTTTATTTTAATCGTAGGATCTAAAAATAGAATAATATACAGGGTGTTCCATTTAAAAAAATACAACTATAGCATTTTTTACTTATTTGGAACACTCTGTATCTTGTAAATTATTCTAAATTGTAGCTCTAATAGTCCTTTAACGAACCCAAAACTTAAAATTTGTAAAATCTAATCGTTTAGCCACAATATTCTGTGTCGTATGTGTGGTGAACAACCCTGTATTTTGAGAATTTTATTTCCAGGTTTTTCAAAATGACGATTCAAATTATCCATCTCCTAAATCAAGTCACCTAACTGATACGTCTTATCACAAACGAATTATATTTCAGTTGCACACTGGTACGTGACATGTTTCGATATATCCATCCATTCTACTCGATTCCCAAAGCGGAGCGGGAACCGTCTCAAAGGCATTTCTGTTTTATTTTCGCCAGCATTCCCAGATCGACCGGCCCGAATCCATCTTGGACACATGCAACAACCGTTCTCTCCATTACAGCATGTGTGTGTGTGCAGATCCATCAATTTCCAGACGGCGGAAGGACGTAGACGGGCGCGTTATGGCACGTACGCAGATGGATTCCCGAAGGACCGGGAACTACGGCTGTATAAAACTATCGATAGTTAAAAGTATCGATATAGACACTTTAAAATCCCTATTGTGATCTCTTCTCTCTATATTACATTCTCCACAGTCTTACACTTTCCGGCGAAGTCCAAAACAGCCTCTACACTATGCGGAGAACTCTTCGAAGCAGGTCAAGGTGGCATTTCGTCGCCCAACTTTGTCACATTTCGGTTTATTTTCATTCTTGACCCACTTCGGTTTGCCTCGACTTACCTTCGATTCTTAAAAGCGCCGGAAAACTACTCGTGAGGAGGGCGTGGGAGGATTTTTCTGGCGTTTCCTGTTGCCTCTTTCAATTTTGTTTCGTTTTGAGCTATTTCCAAAACGTAGCGGTATCTGTACCCTAGGCAAAGCACTTTTTTTCATAAACCTCAGTAAAATAAGTAAACCTAGACGTTTCCAAAATAGTTTAACATCGTGGATTATAACCTTTAAAAGGCGGACCGCCAGAACAGTTAGTCACTCGGGAAATATATTTTTTTACTATATTGAATTAATAATGTTAGACAATGATTAAAACTAAATATTTTTTGTAACTTTAGAGGAATAGCCAATTTAATCTACCATCAGTAACTGTTTTTCATAAAGTGTAAATAAAAGTGTGGTATTACATTACACTCCATTACAAACTAATTATATTTATTCATACTCCATGTTTATTTATTTTTCTGAAGCCACCACAATGTTTGACCTTGATTGCTTCGCGCTATTTCACAAAATAGTATGATAAATATATGCCCGTGTTATAAAATTAGTTCCCACGTTTCCTGAAATAGATCAAGATAAGTCGTGATTGGTTGTTTGTTTTTTTTATTGTTAACCCAGACTAACAATAAAAAACAAACAATCACGGCACGTCTTGATCTATTTCATGGACCGGGGAAACTAATTTTTATAACACAGACTTATATTTGAATTTACTTCTGAAAGTATTTCCAGAAATGTTTTGCGAAATTTTTTACGAAATATTTCGTAAAACATTTCGAGGATAGTGTAGAGGCTGTTCAGTGTTGTCTATTTGTAGTCTAAACATTCCATATAGCGTTTAGCTAGTGGTTTATGATCACCGAGTATAAAAAAATGTTCGTTTGACAGACTACAAGAGAGGTATACGATGTCTTCTGTTATCTCATCTTCTAACGTACAGAATATAAATATAAAATAATATTTAAATTCTGTTTTCTGATATACAGTCTACTTAAAATAATATTAATATACAACGATGCCTGTACAATGC
>NW_022146728.1:0-2928 GCF_002938485.1 Sitophilus oryzae | reverse complement strand
TTTAAATAAGAAATATTGTAATATTTGAGGGGTGGTTTCACCCTCTTGGAACTGGAATTTCGAAAAATCCCTTCTTATCGAACCTCTACACCCTAGAATCAACCTGTATGCCAAAATTGAGCTTCTTACGTTGAGAGGTTTGAGCAGGATCGTGATTAATCAGTATATCAGTTACTTAAGGATTTTATATATTAGTATAGATTTTAATAATTTAAATACCAAAACTAGGCGTTAACTCAAAGGCAGTTGAGAAGACGAACTAATAAGGAATGCCGAGATTTCCTGAGAAGCACCGTGTATATTTTCGCGGGACCTCCTACTTAACGCTTTCGCCATAGAGAAATATAGAATCTATTGACTCTCTTTTATTTAGTTTCTCTGTGGCTCTCGTCTCCTTTGACTCGTGCTAGAGACCGCCTCTAGACCGAGCGCTCCCAAGACGAGGCGAGAGGCAGCGAGGCAAGAGGAGAGCCCCAAGTACACACTCGCCTTGTCTCGCCTCGGGTCACCTCGGTGAGCGTGTACTTGGTACAAAACGTTCAGAGTCCGAGGCGAGAGGGCCGGAGAGCAGGCGAGAGCCCCAAGTACACACTCGCCTCGTCTCGGCCTCGGGTCGTCTCGGCGAGTGTGTACTTGCACCATTAAGGTGCGTATACAAATTCTTTCTTCTTTTTTATTACAGTCCCGACGATAACATCTTTTATTTATTACTTCCTCTGGGCCAAGGTGACAACGGCGAGGTGTGCTGGAATGACTCCGCAGCGGGTTTTAGGTGGTAACGCTTGCGAATTGTGAGCTGCTGCCTAACCAGGTTGCAAATGGTGCCTTGTGCCTCGTTTGCTTCCCTTTTTCTTTTTTCAGGATCACTAGTTTATCGTTGCTGATTCCTCCCGTATTGATGAAGCTGGAAGGCAGAAACACTGAGTATCTACGGGTAGTCATGTTTTAGTCATGTCTTATGGCTAATCTTACTCTAAGCTTGCCCAATAAATCCGTTCTTCTTTTATATTTTTCTATATACAGGGTTGTTCACCACATACGACACGGAATATTGTAGCTAAACGATTAGATTTTTACAAATTGTAAGTTTTGGGTTCGTTGAAGGACTATTAGAGCTACAAATTAAAAATATTTTTAGGAGATACACAGTGTCCCAAATAAATAAAAAATATCAAAGTTGTATTTTTTTAAATGGAACACCCTGTATATTATTGAATTTTTAGTTTCTACGATTAAAATAAAGGTAAATTTGATTAAGGTTTATTACACTTAAACCTTACCGTTTTTGAAATATTTTCAATTTTGTGAAATTGCAGTATAAATTTTAAGGCTTCATTTCTCCGAGGGTATCAAAGTTTTTAATACTAAATATTTACTGAAGTTTATTTCTTGATCACTTATTATGTTGCAATAATAAAAATTTTACTACCTTATACAGAGTGTCTAAATATTTATTTTAAATAATTATTAGCTTTAAACGGCAATAACTTGTTTAATCTAAATGGAACACCCTGTATATTTTATGAAAATCAGATGCACAATTTAATTGTCTATCAAATTGTATTATACCATTTTTTACCTATCTCTTCAAATTTCTGTAGAAAATGCATTTTCTTGTAATTTAGAACTCATTTATCAATATACCCATGGAATACTAATATTTCAGATTATTTTTAAAGAGTACAGATACTAATATTGTCGATATAGTTCGTTTATTTCATTAAAAAATAAAAAAACTGTTTAAATATTTGTTAAAGAGGACAAATTAATATGATTCCAGTATTCAAACTACATTAATTGACTGTTTGCGTTGATTAATAATAATTGCTCCAAATACTAAAAAACTGAATTATGTATGTGTATTAGACAGTGTGGTAAAAACACCTTAAAATGATATATCATTTTTTGACAAATGCTTATTTATAACAACAGAGACGTTCATTTTCATAACTTATTATTATATTGATTTCTGCTTCAAATCCATATTTATTCAGAATAATTTATTAACGAACACAATTAAATATTTAATTAATTAGTATTTGGGCGGAAATACTGGTGTTATATTTAATTAATGGTATACTCTTTTATAAAGATTTAAATAGTTTTCTTTTTGCATACAAATAGGCTAGTAATATTATCGTTTTACTAAGAACGATAATATTACTAGCCTGTACATTTTGTACATTTATTGTTTTAAAAACAATCTAAAATGTCAATATTCCATGGGTATATGATAAATGAGGTCTAAATCGTAAGAAAATGCATTTTCTATTAAAACTTGAAGGGATAGGTGAAAAGTGGTCTAATACAATTTGATAGACAATTAAATTGTGCATCTGATTCTTATAAAATATACAGGGTGTTCCATTTAAATTAAACAAGTTATTGCCGTTTAAAGCTAGTAATTATTTAAAATAAGTTTTTAGACACTCTGTATAAGGTAGTATTTTGTATATTATTGCAACACAATAACTGATCAATAAATAAACTTCAGTAAATATTTAGCAATAAAAACTTTGATACCCTCAGAGAAATGAAGCCTTAAAATGTATACTGCAATTTCACAAAATTGAAAATATTTCAAGAACGGTAAGGTTTAAGTGTAATAAACCTTAATCAAATTTACCTTTATTTTAATCCTAGAAATTAAAAATGCAATAATATACAGGGTGTTCCATTTAAAAAAATACAACTTTGATATTTTTTATTTATTTGGGACACTCTGTATCTTGTAAAAATATTTTTAAATTGTAGCTCTAATAGCCCGCCAACGAACCCAAAACTTACAATTTGTAAAAATCTAATCGTTTAGCTACAATACTCCGTGTCGTATGTGGTGAACAACCCGGTATATAGTCAAAAGTGTGATGATTGATAGAAGTGGTGCAGTTCGATAACACAACCTGACACAACCTCTTCCCCAATATA
>NW_022146727.1:0-8906 GCF_002938485.1 Sitophilus oryzae | reverse complement strand
TTAAAAAAAAATTAAGATTTTTTATTTTTTTTTAATTTTTATTTTAAAAACATACTTTGTTTGTAATATGGTAATATAGGTAGTAGATTAAATTTACAAGAAGGAAAATCCAATGATTCTCAAAATTATAGCAAAAATTGGAAATTTTAAAAGCGAAATAACTCGGTTGTTTTGGATTTATTTGAAAAAAAAACGGAAAAGAGAAAATATTATGTTTCTTTCATCGAGATTTACCAGCCCTGCACATATTTGCACTTATTTATTTAAGACTCACCCTGTATAGAAATCAGGGAACTACCCTAATGCAAGGTAAACCAATGCAATGCAAATTCCATAATGCAATGCAAAAGCAAATATTGTTAAGAATAATAATTAGTCTTAATTCTCATTAATTATTAATGAACTATAAAGGGTCCCCCCTAATAGTTATCTATATAATATGACCCTGCGTCGATCCGTTCTGTAAATACGGGGTATCCGTAAAGGGTAAGGGGGAAAACGAAATTCTCTATATACGAGCAATTCATCGGCGTGCTATAAATAGTTTAAATAACATTACTTACTTGTACAACAATTTCCATAATACCTAATCAGTTTTATTTTTTTCAACGTATTTTCACGTAAATGAAACATAATTTTTATAAAAATTAAAAAAATAAGGAGAAAAGTAATAAAAATTTAATAAAATCACGCACAGTCTTCCCAGCTCGGTCTACTCTACCGTTGTATAAAAATTAGGATAAGCATGGAAGGATTCTACTATATCTTCTAAGAATTATAAGTTTAATTTTTAAATTATTTTCATATTCATTAAGTCCAAAATTCTGCTACTTCAGTTCTTTAAAAATGCAAAAAAATTTAAAATTTTCATTAAAAATTTATTCGTTTTTGGACTTGTATGTTTTGCTTTTAGACCGACGATATTATAAATATATGGTTATGAATATCATATTTTTTAAATTTAATTGATTATTTATAAATCTGTTTGGGTAATATTCATTCCCACTTTTAAAATTTCAAACAATAAAGGTTGCTATCTCGAGAAGTATATTTTTATTTCTTATTTCTGCAAGACGAATATCTGCTATCTCCCTATTGTATCGGAAAAAAATGACGTAACACGAAATATAGAGTTTTATTGTTCCCCAGCAAATAAAATTCTTATCTCTTTATCATATTAACGCATCAAAATACTTCACACATGTGTACATATTTTTTTGTACCGTTTTTTTGCTCTCCTGTAACATTAGGAATAATGGACTTAGCAGTTTATCACGTTTCACCGACGAAAGGGTTTTTTGTCCCATCCATTACGCCGCAACCGCTTCACCAATTGTGATGATTCTTTTTTTAAATGAAAGGTATATATTTGCAGATTGTTTATGAAGTATTTTTGTATATTCTTTAAATGTATATGCCGACTACACGTTCGGAAAATTGCTTAACAATTCTATCATATTCGTAGGCACTAGAAATCTTGCGTAGTGAGAACAAGTTTATAGTGTTAAACAGAAAATGAACAAAGGATTGGACTAGAAGTAATGCTACTAGATTCTTTATACTACGGTTTTACTGTAAGTTTTGGAATGAGAAACAAACCTAATGCAGCGGCTACAGATAAAACAGGATCCAGGCAGTTGAACAGAGCGCCCATGATGAGCATTTTGGCACAGTGAGCTTGCACCGGTAGTTTCGCCATGTGGAGTCCCAGCGGAGTGAGAGCTTCCTCTTCATCGAGAGCCCCCAATCGGGATAGAAGCGTCAACGAATTAGTCACCGAAATTGGTTCAGGAGGATCCATTAGTCTGCTCAAAAATTCTTGAGCCTTTCCTAGCTAAAACACGTGTTCTGTTTTAATCAAATCATTAAAGCAATTTATGATGACTCCCTAAATAAGTACAATTTTTACAGGTTATTTTATTATGAATTTAAATAGTTGTTTAAGTAGCGTAACTGTATTTTGTTAATAAATAACATAATTTTTAACAGAAGCCATTTACCTAATACTGCAACCAAACCAAAGTTTGAAGCACACAGCGTACAAACCATAGACTTAAAATAAAATATAGACTGAGCATCTCATTCATAAATAGCTGGAACATGCGGTCAGACAATGTCTTGTTATTGTTGTGTTATTGTTTTAGGTTATAACGAGTGCGACACGAGCGATAGATAGGTTGTCTCTGTCGTAACGGTCGTTCCCTGATGACTCTGCCGAGAAACACATGTAGTCACACACAATACATGACAATACATATTTCTTGCGTGTTTCTAATGGTTGAACTAAACAATTAAAATATTGGCACTTTTTAACAGACACACTACATATATTAGTAGGTAGTTTAATTATAAGGAATGCATAATTTTTTTTTACTTACTTGCAACATTTTTAATTGGAGAATGACACTCTCCAGTCGTTTTCGTAGAACTTCCGGTTTTTGGAACCTGTCAAGCATCTCGTAACGAACTTTACTGATCAAATGATAACATACACCTGCTTGTACTCGCCCTGTTCTACCTTTACCTTTTACGTGAAGCGTTTGCCCATGTTACCTACAGACAACATGGCTAACTGCTGTAACTAAATGTAGTATAATAATCCCATTTTGTAGCAAATAAACCATAAACATGTAAAAAAGACATCTCCAGATGTCCTCTACTTCCCTGAAATTTCTCGAAAAGGATATTCACAATAGCTAAATTAATTTCACAATTTCACGTATGTCTGCTATAGATAAGCTCATAATTGTGAATGGTCACCAAAAAAAATTATTGAAGATTTTTTTAAATGGAAAATACAATAATACAGTTATTAAACTTACCCCTTTCAGGTTGTAACGTTTCAATACCAGTCTGCGGGTCCACATTTGATATTTTTTATAAATCCACAATCTATGACAATAACAAGACATCGTCAATAGTAATTGACGTTTCCGCTATATTCGTTGCTATAATTATTTTCGTCGTTCCTGTAAATATAAAAATAAAAAATAGAGACTTATGTAGTGAGATTTTATAAAAATAAAAAAATAGAAACTTTTTGTCATAAACTATTTAATCAACAAGTTTTTTTTTTAAAAAACTCATGGGCCTACCTACTGCTGTGGGTCAAAATTATACTACCAGTATCCACAGACAGTATTCAATACTTAGAAACCGGTATTGTTAAACAAATAAAATGTGGGAAATATGCTTTTTACTGCCCCACGTTGGGCGCCAAAATGTAACAGAAAGCTTTCGAAAAATAAAAAAATCACTAATTTTTAAATATTACCTTGCGGTGCAGGCAAAAATATCTGTCTTTGCTCTGTTGTAGGCAGTTGAGAGTGCAGAGGAAAAATTTTGTATTTGTATGATGGGAATTGATAAGACTGCTCCATTAGTTTCATGAGGCCTTGGATTTCGGCGAACCCAGTAACGAACACTAATATAGCACCATTAATTTTCTCCTGAAATGTAACTAATAGTCAGTGAGGTAGCTAGAAAACTTTAGTTAAAAAAGTATACAAAAAGGAAATTTTACCTTTTGACAAATATACTTCAGCAATGCAAAAATCAATTTCACGTTCAATTTTTCACTCTCGGGCTTGGGTGTAATTCGTTCAAAAACATGTCTAAAAGCAAAAAAATACAGTGTGCCTCAAAAAAAAAAAGTTCACAGGAAATGGGATCAGATGTAATTCAATCAAATTGAAAAAAATTGTATTCGGTTGCGAACTTTTTGAAAATAACTGTAGAAATTTAAAAAATGTGAACTTATAAATTATAAACATACAGAATGTGGATAACGTAGGAGGTGGCAACATTGCATTCTCTCGAATATATAAACAAATTTCCGGACACTGAACAAGCGGTATTCAAAAGTTTTTCAATATTTTTTTTCGGAAAAATGAAAAGAAAATATAAAATCCCAGAAATAAGTGCAAGTATTTTAACTCTATAGTTCGATGCCAGAAACACGCCCATAAGTTTTTTGCGAAAAAAAAATTTGATAATTTTATATTTTCAACATATCACAATTTATTTTTAAAATGGTAAAGAAAAATATGTTTCTTTGGCCAGATCTATCAGCCCTTAAAATACTTGCAGTTATTTCAGGGACATTCTGTATTTACCTGTCATACAAATTTTCCGACTCGGAAGCTTGCGAATGTACGGTTCTACGTAATCTGTTCGATCTTTAAGTACTGCTTCAGTTTCTTCCCAATTCTTTTTTTGTATCCATATTGGCGTGTGGGATTCCTCAAACACAAAGCGCGTCTTCTGAAGAACATCCTCCAAAATACTCTTGTACCGGATAAGTGAAACCAGGAATATTAATGTGGGGAGCATTATTGTAGTATCGGGAAAATGCTTCTGCGTTTAGTGTTGCGCCTCATGAGTATAATCTAGAATTCAGAAAAATAGAGTCTCTTTCTCAAGTAACTTAACAAAACATTTTAAAGTATAGATAGATAGATAATAGTTTATTCATTCCAGTAAAAAAATACAAA
This sequence comes from Sitophilus oryzae, assembly GCF_002938485.1. Lineage (NCBI taxonomy): Eukaryota > Metazoa > Arthropoda > Insecta > Coleoptera > Curculionidae > Sitophilus > Sitophilus oryzae. Next base: position 4,413 of record NW_022146727.1, on the reverse strand, counting down.
TAATGTTCTATATGAACGAGGAACCCGTCTAAACAAAGAAAAACAAAATATAATATGCTATTGAATGGGTAGAAAAATAACATAATTTCCTTAAATCTAGATATATCTTAGATCTACAAATACATTTTTTTAATATTCAAATTAAAATCCACTTCCGACGTCGAGAGCAGCCTTTGAGCTATCTAAGAAAAAAATTCTGCTTTTTAGTTTGTTTCTTGGCAAGTTTCTAATAGCCATGGAAAAGAAATGTAAATTTTACAGCGTTAAATTGTACATTTTGATGAATAAAGCGGTACTAATTACATTTTTTCTGATTTTAAATTTTTGTACAATCTTCTATCATGATTATGATCTCTATTGCATTCTAAAAATAGATCTTTCTTATCACTTACAAATAACACTGATTCCATGACATAAATACTAATAATAGTTAGGATTGTTTATGTTAATAAAATTAAATAATGCATTTTTTATCTTATATATGAAAATAAGTATATAGAGAACAGTATCTTTAGAAAGCTCATATCAAAACAAATATTTTGTTTTGATATGAGAGAAATCTAGTTTGACTCATATTTCGTAAACGACAGCTTCCAACGAAAAACTAGTTATGTCACTGGATTCTACATGAAAACTATATGGAAATCAGTACCTTTTCCATAACTTATAAACAACCGGAGATATGAATGGGGTAGAAAAATGCAACATTTTCAAAATTCGCCCTGTATTTCAGAAACCAAGAGGGCTAGAAAAATCTGTATGTAACATATTTATTTAGTTTCATAAAAAAAGTAGCATAGTGATGTGAAAACCGCAACTTTGTATCTCTACTTATAAAAGAGAAACCCTGTAAAACACGAAAATGGGACACCCTGTACAAAGTAACAAAAAATCTTACCTTCAAATCCTTCCTAAAACGTATTACATCTTTTAGAACGGTAATTAAAAAGTCCGATATCACATCTCTTTCGTGTATCTCATCGATTAATCAGATGGGGAAACACTGGCCAAAAGATGGGTCTGATTCCATGAATTTCAACAACACTCCTGTTGTACAATATAGAATCGAGCCTTTATCTCTAGGAGCTATCCTAAAAATTATATCATATTATTTAAATAAATTATTTTAAACATTAGAAATTAGTTTGTATTAACTGAAACTTACTTTTCTAATCTAATCTGGAATCCGACACTGTGTCCTAACTTCTCGTCTCTTTCTTTCGCAACTCTTTCCGCTACGGATATAGCGCTTATTCTACGTGGTTGTGTACACACTATTTTGCACACGGACCCTTTCATATGTTCGATATGATCGTCAAAATGAACTGGGCAACTTGCGTCGTCTTGCCACAACCTTTAAACAATATACTCTTATAATAAGAAGAGATTCAGTCATATTGAATATAAAGACTAAGGTAGGAGCCTAATATGACTTTTCTTTTTATAGGTTTGGTGCATTTCCGTTCGTTTCAAACAAATTCCGACCGTAGCAGCGCTTCAACGGCAGAAATCCGAAATTAGCAATATGTATTTCACGCCGCCGCACAGTGTAACGAAATCGGGAAATGCGGACATTAGCCCAAAAAATAAAACATTTAATTCAACAAGTTTTTTATATAGATGGATAAAGGACGTCCCAGAGCTCCACCATGTGAGATCTTTTCTTGAGTTGACCTCTTAAGGAGGGCGCGCACTGCATCGGATCGGACCGACCAGCAAAAAGCGACTGCGACCATCGTGGGTACGTATAGACGGCGCCGGCGCACAGTGCTTCGTCCCATGGACAAAAATCGAAAAAAAAGTTAAAATTTACTAATATCTGAATATGTAATTTTATACTTATAGCAATGTTCAACCAGCCTGTATATTATTTTTCATAAACAGCGTTTTTTGTTAGCAAACATTTTCACTAAAAATAAATTTTGCGATCATTATCTTATACAATGAAAAAAGAATAACATTCATAGTAGTTCTGTATATGGAGTTAAACGTAAACGAGTTAGTACGTACTTAATTGAAAGCCACTATGGATATTGTTAAACAAGGTATATACTTTTAAATTTATTTCTAAAACAAGTTCGTGATTGTTTAGTTTTTATTTATTTTTTAAGATGATTCTTAAATGGGTATAAAAATTTCACGTTTTCAAACTTCAAAAGGCATTTAAAAAAAACATATCAAAACATATCGTATTTATTGAATATTTTTGTTGTCATATTCATACACTTTTAATTTTTGTATAGTTCACCTGCGTCTGCTTGCGACGAACTTTATTTTATAATACTTTTCAGATGGAGTAAAATTGATAAGCAATGCCGATCTGGTTAATACTTGGCTTGATCATAAGGACAAGAACTGAAAATTGTTTGTATTTCAAAAAATGTGTTCTTTATTAGATATTGATGAACATTCCAGTCAAATGAGACCATTTGTGCCTGAAAAAGCCCACTATTTTGGAGCGAAACGTCGCATAAAAAGGTTTCCATCTTTCAATTTTATAATAAATTGAATCACAACCTCATACCCAAGAAAACGAAAAAATAATATATTGATATGGTCTATTAAAGAGGTAACTATTAACATCCGAACCCCTCATACCAACAAAAAGAACAGTAACAACGCGAAAAAGTAACATATTAGAAACTGATATACAGAAATATCTTATATGTGAGGATATTTCATCTACCTGTGATTTGGATACTATAAATTTGGAAGATTCTGTCTGCAGTAATTCTTCTGAATCAGAGTAGTTACGATCTATGCATTTTGTTGTCCTAAAGTAAATTTATAGTATCTTAAGTTTTTTTTTTAATTAAATATAGCATTAATGTTTCTTTTTCATTAAAGAAAAACATTTTTATCTTATATTGGCTTATATTGTAGGAATCATGTTCTAATGTTATTCCATTCTTTTTTATCACAGGGATTTATTTAATACTTACACCGTTTTCATACTATAAATTATTATTTCTTTAGATGGAACACAGCTCCCACATTTTTATTATTTATAAGATTTTTTTTCATAAACGTGGGACTAAGAACATCATCATTTAGTACAATGAGAGTACTCATCATTTGTGTCAAATAAACCTAGTTTGAATAAATCGCCTACAATAAAAGAGAAGTTTTGCATTTTTGTCCTCTAGAGCCATATGTTCGAAGCATTGTGCGGCGTCCACTAAAACATTTCGGCCTGTAGAGGCCAGATTCCTACCTCTACCTATCTACGATAGTCGAGTCACCGCCTTCGCCGTTTCTAGCCGGACTGGTACCGATTCAGTGCGCGTACACCTTTAGTCGGGGAGTTATGGCGGGTTAAAGTTATAGTTTCCTTAATTTACCAAATCTGTAGAAAAATTTCATAAAATGAAATTTATTATTTTCAGAAGTGATCGATTGAGAAGATTTCATGTGTTGTTCAATTCCAACATTTTTTTCCGTAAAGAGAAGTCTTTTACCAACAACGAACCTGAAAAAAGTCCCAATTTTTTTCAAGTCTTGTTTCTACATGTTTATTATGACTTTCAAAAAAACGCTTACATTCGCGCAAGGTTACATATACAAAATATCATAGAGTGAACCTTCTAGTATACTGTCACATATAAATTTCGTCCACCTAGATCCGAACCTGGAAGAAAAAAATAAATCTCTTCGGCAATAATTACGTTTTCCATTGATTCGACCGTAGTTTGGTGACACGAAAGAGACAGCAGAACTATTTGTTTCCCTTTACGGTTGGTATTATATGCCTTCAAGCATTCATATCACAGAATATACTAACGAAAAAGAAGCCCAAGTTCCTTGTAATAAATCGGTTCCATTTTCGTAACGCCATCTCTCGACATAGCTGACATTATAGGTTAGCCAAAGGGGTGCGGGGCCGGGGGGAATTGTAAAATACGCTTTTTTAATTATTTTTATTCGCTATTTGCAATTTTATTTTTAAAACATATTATGTGAAACAATCACATAATATGTCTTAAAAATAAAATTACAAACGGAAACAAATGGAATGAAATAATCTGAAAATCTACAAAGTTTATTGATAAAAAAGTTAGGCTATGCAAATTGATAAGTATATTAAGTATAACCTCTTCGGTATAACATTGTTAAACAAACATTAATAAATCATAACATATCAGATCATAGAACTAAAAAAAGTACTATTACATAAAAACAGGTGATACAATACTTCAAAATTAATTTTAACATAATATCAAAACCGAAAAATCAAACTGCAAATACAACCACACTTATCACAACAGAAATTAACACACACTTCCACGGCAAATGTCCAAGAAAGACTGATCATTCTGATTGGTCCTGGTCCGGTCGTAGCTCACGTCGTATTGTCGGTAAGCAAAATCCCTGTCCAAAAATTTGACGATCAGCGCCATCATCCGTCATAATTGG
>NW_022146726.1:0-4593 GCF_002938485.1 Sitophilus oryzae | reverse complement strand
TCTACTATTTTTGATAGATATAAGGCAATTTTAACAGCTGCTATGGAAAAAATAACTATTTTATATTGTCAATCACGTCGCAAATATTAATACTTTTGTGGCGTTTCAAAAAAATACCATTATTTTTTTTCTGGTATTAGCTCCATCACTTTACATAAAATTCAAAATTTCTGGTAGATAATAAAAAAATCAATATTTTTTTTGTTAAATATCGCCACCCTTGTTGCATGATGTGTAATATATGTAATGTTACACATTTTTCTTCTTAATGAAGATGATTATTACTGTTATAATTTGTAATTAGATATATTCATTTACTTAAAACTGTACATAAGGGTCCTGCATCCACGCTAATGAATTCGTCTGTAGTCAAATAAAATGATATATGCAAATGGTGAACACAAATTACATTTATTACATTTTCTTGTACAGGGTGGGTCAAATTCGACGCTTTTAAATGGAAACACCATTTTCTATAGGAAATAGACGAAAACTAATATCGGTGTCTGGAGCTCAATTTTCAACAAAAACATGATGGTGAAATCCGCACATCAATATCTGTTACCGTTTCGGAGTTACGGGGTGTTTTTCAAAAATGTGCATTTTTAACAAATCGCTGTAACTTTTTTGCTATGGAAAATTTTATATTTCTATGAAGACATTTCCAAAGCACCTTTTTACGTAGAATTTAATGGTTTAAGTATAATTTTTTTAAAATTAATAATTTAAGAGTTATCAACAGAAAAATTGATTTTTTATTTGGGACACCCTATATATTTTTAATTAACTGATGAGAATTTAAAATTACCTTTTCAAAAATATAATACACTACAATAAAATACAGAATTTTTAAAAGCTCGCCACTTTTAACTAGTAGGCTTTGGACCCCTTATTGATGATATGCCTTTAATGGAACTCGAAAACATATTTTTTCAGCAAGACGACGCATCTCCTCTGAACGCCGAAGTTATCAGCAAATTTTTGCAGCCAATTTCAAGAATAATTGGATAGCTAACCAAGATCTCAGCCGTTGGTCGTCGAGGCCGCCTGACTTAGTACCCATGGATCTAATCCTATGGATATATTTGACAAGAATTAAAAATACTTAGCAGTTATGAGAGGGTATCTTTCACCCCCACTGAGTTAATGAATACAGCGAGAAATGTTCAAAAACTGCCCCGTCTGCCCATTACAGAAGACGGTCGATATGTCGAACACCTGTAGCAAAATCCCATGTCTTGGTTTGCTACTTATGTTTATTGTTATTAGATATAGTTTAAATGTGTTCATGTTGGTTAAATATATTTTAAATTGTTATAAAATTCTGCATCCCTCATAGCAAATATTATTTTCGTTTTAATTGATGCTCACAGCAAGAATTTTTTTGCATTACAGCCGGTGCTGTTCAAAGCCTACTTATTTAAAGGGTGTGTTGTATTTCTGGAAAGGTAATTTTAAATTCTTTTCAATAAAGTAAAAATATACAGGATGTCCCATATAAAAAATCAAATTTTCTGTTGATAATTCTTAAATTATTAATTTTAAAAAATTTATTATATTATACTTAAACCATTAAATTCTACGTAAAAAGGTGCTTTGGAAATGTCTTCATAGAAATACAAAATTTTCCATAGCAAAAAAGTTACAGTGATTTGTTAAAAATGCATATTTTTGAAAAACACCCCGTAACTCCGAAACGGTAACAGATATCGATATGCGGTTTTCACCATCTTGTTTTTGACAAAAATTGAGCTCCAGACACCGATATTAGTTTTGTCTATCTCCTCCAGAAAAGGGTGTTTCTATTTAAAGCGTCGAATTTGACCCACCCTGTACACGTTGGATCAAAATAAATTAATGTATAGGTAATAATGTTTAGTCTAACTTTTATACATGTTTAGTGATGGATAGAAATGAAAAATAAATTATTACAACAACAATTTAATCAAAATCGTAAAAATATGTATTTTTAATTATATAAATCGCTTTGTTTAGTTTGAATAAGTAAAGCACAGTAGTATGTTTCTTTTAAATGTTCCACTCGAAATTAAGCAAAAATAACAAACTGCATATTTTCGTCAAATTGTTCCTTTTAATTAAAATAATTAAAACCGGGCATCACAATAAAATATAAAAAAAATCTCTAACGATGCTAAACTCAACATTTCCGCACTATAGAGAAGCGTATTCCGAACATTTTTGCACACAAAATAGATGAACATTGAAAATAATTTGCTAACGTTGCTCCTTTGTCTGCAAGAAATGTTTTTCTTTAATTTTAGCCCGACCGACGGACGCTTCGAATTCCAAAGAATTTTTATATTGAAAATCCGTCGTTGCACACTTGAGTTGTAGATTTAATTTAATTTTTAATTTGGATTGCTTTTTACCGAGCTTTGTGTCAAAGAAAAGTTTTGAAAACTAAAGAAAGAATTTACGTTGCTTTGGATAGTTTAAATTTTAATTAAAATGGGATTTTCCGTTTGTTTTTAATTTTTCGCAGGAGAGTAGAAATTTTCATTATATCCTGTGAATACCGAACTTTTTAATGCCCTTTGAAGTAATAGTGTAATTAAAATAATACCCTGCAACTTAAAAGAAACATTTTTAGAAATAACCGATACTATTGAAAATATCCTGGTATTTCGCAACTGAAATGGAATTAAAAATTACTATGGAGCGGGGGGCACGTTGTTACACGGTAAGAAGTTACACGCCTTTTTTTACCGAGATTTTAAACTCTTTGGTCGACATAAGTGGACTCATTTGTTTACTTATAACATCATACATTACATAAAAATGATCAGTGACCCGTCAAGCGCCAAGCTGCTAAGTCGAGTACATGTGTCTCGATTTGAATCAAGTAAGTAAACAAATCTTTTACAAAATTTTTGATTCTTGATGTCTATATTTTTTATTTTCTCAAAAATTTTAACCTTGGACGTTCATATGTGCCCGAGAAAAATACTCAAATCTAGTTTTGAGCAAGGAATATTTCCCAAACCCGAAAAATTAATTTTATTCGATTATTTTTTTTGCTTATAGTGTGATTTGATTGCATTGGTTTCACTCTTTTTGGTTGGATTGGTTAAGTTATTTGGCGAGTTGGTTAGCGTGGTTATTTGGAGGGTGTTAATTCATTGGTTAGTTGGTTTTTCGGGTTTCCGTTTTTTTAAATATAATAACTAGATTACATTTTTTCAGTTTTATACAGTTTTTTTCACAATATTTTGAAGTAACCGCTTGTCAGTCAAATTTTACATATATTAATTACCTGCTATGCGTTCCAGTTGTACCAACTTATTTCTTTGTAAAATAAAATAAACTACTTTGAAATTAAAATGACAGACACATCAATCACTGTCAAGGATCTTGTCGTTGGACAGACTATAGAAAGATGTAAAGGGTAAAAAATATTAAAAAAATGTCTAATAATCTTTTGAACTGCCTTCAAATAAAAGCAATAAAATTGTTCATCAATAATTTCTTCTGCCTTAGAGAATTAAAAGAATAACTAAAAAAGTTTTCTTGAATCTAATCTTACAAATTATTGTTATTACCTGACAATTTTTATTACATTTTGTATTGCTAGCGAATTGGTCTGCAGCTTAACCTCTGTAACTAAATTAGACAGTAGTAAAATATCCATTAGAAAATTATCACCCATAAACTTTAAAACTGTCTTGTTGAATTTTATGGTCTACTCTTTAAGAACCTAGTTATGAAATTATTTTATAATTACTTACCTTCAGCAGATATAGTTTAAAGAATAGAAAACAATAATAATTACGAAATTACTGATATTGTTTTAGATTATTTAAATATATCGGCGATGATTGAAAGAATTGGGAGGATACGCAACCCAATGGGCAAATTCGTGACAAGGCTGATTTGATCTCCCCTTACGTCTAAACTATTGAACGGTGGAGACACCAATCGTTCTACGGTCAACGCATAAAACACTCATTTTCTCTAATTCCTCAAGCGAGGGCATATCGAAGACGGTGTGGATCTAAAAGCGACAGTGTTGCCATATTAAAATGTGTAATATCTGTAATACGTTTGACAAAAATATCTATGGATGAGAAAATTCCCGTTTATGTATTGAAAATTTATTCGTGTTAAACATAGAATAAACAACAAAAATAAAAATTCCTTTATAGGTATTGAGTATGTCGTATAATCGAAAAAAGTCGTTTATTTGGCTTGGAAATAATAATTATTGATATTTACCATATTAGTTTACATATGAAATAATAGCGATCTTCATTGCCAAGCCAACTCTGACGCCGTTCTTTGTTTAATCATATGATATTATATTAAATTGTTGATTGGTAGAAAATCTATATTATTAACGTACTGTACCCAAAATAAATCTACGGATTAATCAGTTGTTCTAGCAAGAGTGCCTCCGGCAACCACTCACTCTGTCGACCGGAAGCAGAACTACGGTACAATATTCTTTATCCGCTGCGCTGTAAACGACTATCAGCGCTAGAGTTCAGAACCGGGACTCAAAATTATTAATTCCCGGTTCTTTCGGTATTTTCGGTACTCGGTAATAATTAAAAACATATTTTTTTGTTACGTGCG
>NW_022146725.1:1060666-1079556 GCF_002938485.1 Sitophilus oryzae | reverse complement strand
TTAGGACAATTTAAACTTATCATGCAGCCATTGTTTCTTAAAGTCAGGAACATTTTAAAGAAAACATAAAAAACAAGACAAGTAATCGTGAATGTTTTGTAAGCTATAAAAATATAAATATTGATAAGATTTGTTTATTTATTATTGATCTGTTTTAATATTGGACCTGCAAATCTTCACTTGAGCTGTCGAACGAGTTGAACAGTTTATTAATAAAGTACTTTTCAATAGTAAACTCCATTGAAAAGAAGGTGCAACCGTAAAAGCAGAGAATAGGTACATTAAAAATGCATAAAAGATAAATTTTATAATAGAGGTATTGAAATTTAGAAAACATCAACATTTGACGTTTCCAGTATTTTACCAAATCGTTCCGTATCAAACCGATGTTTTTCAGGAACCGGCTCTTTACCGTAGTTTACCGGTCTGGTTCGCCTGGTTTTGCAACGGAATACAGCCTTTGTCGCAACCAAGCGCGGTTTTAGGGGAGGGGTAATGAGGGTAAGTACCCCACTAGACCGATCAAACTTCAAAAAAATAATTTAGTAAATTTTACATTACTTAAACGTCAATAAAAAAAAACAATAAAACCTAACCTTACCTATGTTTTTAATATACGCAATTACACTTCCCGTAATATTTCGTACATTATAAAAATTAGTAGTAATGGGAACTATTGCCTATTCCTTTAGAGGAACTAGAATTCCCACCTCCAGGGTTGGGCACTTTTTCTATTATAATGTTTCTAGAAAATATTAGTTTAAATTGATTACTTTGTTTTTTAGTCCTTTTGTATTAGAGTAGTTTTTAAATTAAATAATTAAGTTTTTTGTTTTTTATCGAAAAAACACATTCACTTAAGAAGTATTTAAAATAAGTTTAAAACAAGTAATGGTGTTTTAAAAGCACAAAAAATCGACTATTTTTTTTTTTCACTTTATACTATGAAAAAAAGATTGGTAGACACCTCAAAAAACGTCTTTCCAAGCATAGACTTAAAATAAAATATAGACTACACTATTTACATCTAAACGCGGTACACAAGTACACCTGACTTGAGAAACGAAAGACAGTGTTGCGTTTCTCGTTAGAGTCGTCAGGGAACGACCGTTACGACAGAGACAACCTATCTATCGCTCGTGTCGCACTCGTTATAATCTAAAACGATAACACAACAATAACAAGGCATTGTCTGACCGCATGTTCCAGCTATTTATGAATGGGATGCTCAGTCTATATTTTATTTTAAGTCTATGTTTCCAAGTATGAATTCTTAATTTTAATAGGAAGGTCCGCCGCCTGTCAGTTTTCTATTTCTTCCTTATTAATTGAAAGAAAAATTCATATCTCGGTATCTACTGTTTGGAAAGAATATCTCGTCTCATATATGTGTATTAAATTGAATTCTCTATAAAAAAAAGGTCGCTTACAATTTTTTTGTAAACCTCACCGTTCGAAAGTTATTAAAGGTTGAAGTTTGATTATTTTAAGGCAGTTTTCTTTTTCCTTTTGAATTTTATAACTCGTTCCGAGCACAGTTTTAGTCCATTTCACTAGTTCGGAAAAGTACCAAAATAAGCGTTCGGCATTTAACGTTTTATGTAAAACTGGCTAGGTATTTTTACACAAATGAAGAAGAAAACTAAAGATAAAGGATTATACTATATCCGTATTGTAGCACATTTTTAGACAACTTCTTTATTTTTAAGAGTTTGATGGTCAAACAACAAAATATTCCTTATGTTTGGACTAAGTTTTCTCGAAAATAAAGACATAATTTAAAATTCCGTTACAATACGGAAATATATTGAAGTTTTGTAATTACAGTGATATATAATTTATACAGTTTTGTAACAAATTGCTCGCTATTTTATGGCAAATGCTGAAGCTCTGCAAACCTTAATCAAGTATTAATCAAAGCAGGTGTGTTTGGAATTTTGAATGTGGCTTAACACGACAGGATCGGGCTAAGCCTTATTAATATATATTTCTTTCGGTCAAACATCCGCTTTACCCGACCCCTGAGAGCAACCTGAACAGTACAGCTTAATAGACTCTTAACAAAAAATCATTGTGATACGCGCTGATAAGAGACCTTTTTTGTAGAGAATTCAGCTTCCTACAAATATATGAGAAATATTTTTTATACAAAATACAGGGTGAGTCCTGTAAGCCGGTCATGGTTTCGAGGAATGATAGAGGACATCGAAATATTAATTTTGATATGGCACACTATGGACCGGAAATGCTTCTTACGCAAGATACAGGGTGTTAAAGTTTTTGAAAAATTAAAGATATTCTTTAATACTTTTTTAACAGTTCATCGTTATAAAATTTTATTATAGGAGTCTGCCTAACAGAGACACTATAATTTTAAAAAGAAGAGGTTTTAGTTTCAACCAGTGGCGTAGTTGTAATACGCATCGGGTAATATTTTCAAAAAAAAAATAGTACGCCACTGATAATAATAAAAATTTCGGAGTTTTTTTTATTTACTCGGTTTATTTCCAAGAAAAAATGTCTCTCTTGCAACTTTCTTCTATCTAACACCATTTTGTCACAATTTAAAAAAAAAGATTTTTTTAATGAGAACCTTACATATGCGAATTATTATAACTACCTTAAAACTACGAATTTTATTATCAACAATAAAAAAAATTCAGTTTATAATTTTTTAAAAATTTATTTAGAGCTAATAGTAAAAAGTACTAAAGTTACCCAAGATGAAGGGAGCTAACGATGCACATGTGTTTCTGCCCTCTAGTTATAATAATTCGCTGTATTTAAGATTCTCATTAAAAATTTATTTATTTTTAAATTGTGACAAAATGGTGTTAGATAGGAGAAAGTTGCAAGAGACATTTTTCTTTTGAAATAAACCGAGTAAATAAAAAAACTCCGAAATTTTTATTTTTATCAGTGGCGTATTATTTTTTTTTGAAAAAATTACCCGATGCGTATCACAGCTACGCCACTGGTTGAAACTAAAACCTCTTCTTTTTACATTTAAAGTATCTCTGTAGCACTATGTAGATTCCTATAATGAAATTTTATAACGATACCTTTAACTGTTAAAAAACTATTAAAGAATATCTTTAATTTTTCAAAAACTTTAACACCCTGTATCTTGCGTAAGAGGCATTTCCGACCCATAGTGTGCTATATCAAAATTAATATTTCGACGTCCCCTATCATTCCTCGAAAGCATGACCGACTTACAGGATTCACCCTGTATTTTGTCCAAATAGTAGATACCGAGATATGAATTTTTCTTTCTAAAATTAAGAAAAAAAAAGAAAAATGAAAGGCAGAGGACCTTCCTATTAAATTAAGAGCTCATACTTGGAGAGAATTTTTTTGACAACCAACCTTTTTTTCGGAGTATAAAGTGAAAATAAAAATAGTCGATTTTTTTGACTCACCCTAATGACTAGTGTATTTCATTATAAATGCTTTGTATTATTTTAGACTGAAAAGGCGCTTGCCACATTTAACAAAGCAATCGCTAGTAACCCCAAATCTCCACTGTGCAAGTTCCATAGAGCGTCGGTCTATTTCGCCTTGGGCAGGCACGTCGAAGCTCTCAAAGAATTAGAAGAACTCAAAGAAATCATACCCAAAGAATCTTCAGTTTATTACCTCATAGGTATACACCCAGCTTGATTTGTCTTTAGTAACAGTACTAATTTAATATTATTCGTTCATTTAGGGAAAGTGCATAAAAAATTAGGCAACACCGATTTAGCGTTGCAACACTTCAGCTGGGCCACAGACTTGGATCCGAAAGGAGCCAGTAACCAGATTAAGGAGGCGTTCGATCCCGCCATCGGTCGAAATACCGTGGATCCGGAGGAAAGTCCTTTATCGCCAGCTCTGGACGAGTATCCATCGGAAAGTAATTCGGGTAAGCCATCATATTAGTGTGTTCACTAGTCTGTTCAATGGAAGAATATTTGACATTAGTGCCAGTTGTTTGATATTTTACTTTAAAAGTATTTAGTCTTTTCCGTCGTTATTTTACGTATACTGTGCTGGAAACTGTTACTTTTGGGTCGGTATTTACATCTGTGGAAGTAAATCGCATAGGGATCTTATTAAGTCGGAGTGAGAGAAATGCGACGGTGTGCTGTTGCGGCGTTGCCGGTACGCCTTTCCCTATCAAGTAAAGTAAAATCACGATCGCACACCGCTTATTTTTAAACTTTTTTTCGAAAAGATAACTAGATAACATTAGATATGTTTCGGAGCATCTGAAATCGAATTATAAGGATATCGTTAGAGTATCCATTTTTTTATAACGAAAAAACGGCTGTAATCGCGATAATTTAAAAACTTAACTTTTTAACACATAACACACTATAACTTAAGACCCACTTTAGATATTGAAACTTTTTTTTTATTTTGAAGATCGGATCTTTTACCACATGCTTAAATAAGAAAAATTCGATAAGGTTGTTTTTTTTTCAAAAATTTTAAACCCATCCATTTACTTTTAGTGCATAGCAATTTTCAGCAATCGTGTAACTTTTTTATTTATACAGATTTTCACATACAGGGTGGCCCATCGAAAACGTTCCGCAAGGCATAACGGCCAGGGTATTTGTTTTTTCAAAAAATCCAAAAACACGTCAATTTTGTTTGTAAGGGTGACAACTTTTGCCCCAAAAATGATTGCAAAATCTTCAACCCTCTAAGCGGGGGTGTCATCCCCCAACTTTTTTCAAATGGGAAGGGGAGTCAAGTGGCGCCGCAATAAAAAGAGTTTTCTATTCTCTATATTTCCCCGCTTTGTTTTTGAATTTCGGTCGAGTCATTGAGAAAATCTGAAGGATTGAAATTTGAAAAAGTTTATTTAAACATTCGTCAGAGTAAATGATGGATAAATTCCTTCAACCAATTTGCTGTTTTTTCTTATTATTTCTAGATGTTTACGCATTTTTCACTTTGCCACAAGGTTGAACGATCAGGTGCGGTGGTTGCTAGATAGTTGTTCTGTGACTTGTGCATTGAAGTTCTTTTCAATATCGTTAAACTGACCCACAATAGGATTTCCAAAATACCAGCCCACACGTTCAATTTCTGAGGGTTTTGTGTGCACCTTGTGAAAAACCCTGGGGTTGTCCTCAGCCCAATACGGACAGTTGTGCCAATTAACTACACCGTTCAAAAGACCACTCATCCCTAAAACACACATTAAATAGGAATTATTATCATTCGCCACTCGTTCACTCATAGTTTCACAAAATTGCAAGCGACGATCAAAATCGTCTTCGTTACGTTCTTGTACCAACTGAATTTTGTAACGGTGGAACTTGTGTTTTTTAATATCCTTTGGACACTTGTACGATTCACGTCGGTCTCATTGGCTAATTTTCTTGTACTCACAGCGTAGTATCCATGGCAACTTCACCCTATACCGAATACCTCCATAGCTTCATTTACTACAGGATTTTCCTCAGCTCTTTTTTATTTTATTTTATTTTTATTATATTATAAACTAGTTTCATGAAACTTTGCTACTAACTCGCGAACAATTTTGCCATAAAGATGTTTGTCAGGATGGCGTTCATTGAATATCTGCGCAACCCGATTGCCACATTCATTATTTTAACATAAAGTTCAATTATTTCTAATTTTTTCTGCAAGTGATTACACCATAATTGTTAAAAAGTTTAAACGATATTGAGGAAGAATTCAACGCACAAGTCACAGAACAGCTATCTAGCAACTACCGCACCTGATCGTTCAACCTTGTGGCAAGTGAAAAATACGTAAACATCTAGAAATAATAAGAAAAAACAGCAAATTGGTCGAAGGAATTTATCCTTATCATTTACTCTGATAAATGTTTAAAAAACTTTTCAAATTTCAATCCTTCAGATTTTCTCAATAACTCGACCGATTTTCAAAAACGAAGCGGGAAAGTATAGAGAATAGAAAGCCCTTTTCATTGCGGTACCACTTGACCCCCCTTCCCATTTGATAAAAATTGGGAGATGACACCCCCACTTAGGGCATTGAAGATTTTGCCATCATTTTTGGGGCAAAAGTTGTCCCCCTCACAAACAAAATTGACGTGTTTTTGAATTTTCTGAAAAAAAAATTACCCAGGCCGTTATGCCTTGCGGAACGTTTTCGATGGGCCACCCTGTATTGTCTGCGAAGAAAATATAGCAGAAATATTAAGAAAGTTTTTGAAAAAACTACAATCAATTTATTTCTAATAGATTTCGAGATATCGATTTTTGAATTCAGAGTTCTAATAGCGCGACCACTGTCCCAATGAACACCAACTCAATTCCACTTATTATTACCAAAAATGCAAGTGTTTCTAGCTTGCACTTCAAATTTTCAAGATATAGGGAAAATTACAACGACTCGTTAATAAATAAACAAAGAGTATCACGAGACGCAATTAAATCGTGAAGCTGAACGCATGATTTACACCTTTCTCTAGAACTTTAAGTCTGACCTCTGTCAGTACTGATTGGGTCGGCCGCTCGAATGCGACAAATCTGCTATATCTCCTTCCACGTCTCTTAGCAATATGTACACAGTTTCTAGGTTTATTTCATGCGTTTGGCAACGTGTTCGCTGTTCTCTCTTTGTTCTTATTTATTATTACCATTAACGCATTGCACTCTTCTTACATACGGAAATCTCGACCCAAGACTAACCTTTGCCAGCCTACTATGCGGTATTATGTTTATGTTACAGTAAAAGTTGGAAATCAGTGATCGTTAACGATTACTAGTAAAAGCTCACCATTCACTGATTTGCTAAGATTACGCCAGTAAAAGTTCAACAGCTATTTTTGAAACCAACTTTTACTAGTGAATGTTAGCATTCCCTGGACGATAGCAGTGATTTTGAAAGATTCAGTTAGCGCGGTTGCCACATGTTGTAAAATATAAGGACAAATAAGGATAAGTTGAATAATAGCCAATATAAAGATATCATTAAATTGGGCTAAACGTTGCCGGCGTTGACAGACATCTGGCGTAAATTCGCTTTGTTTTTAGTGGTTATATATAATTGTTTTGCTATCGTTGTAAAAAGTGCTGTGCGGTATTTATATGGAAGAAATTTTGTGTTAAAAATTAAGGTAAACTGGCACTCGCAAGGAATGTAATAGTGCTTGTTTTCATTTTTGCAATATAATGAAGTCACGGCAAAAGTTAAGCATGCAAGAGAAAAAGATATTAAGGAACTTAGTGACTATAAACTTATTAAACGTTTTGATATGCTTGAAGTAGCGGGTTTGAAAAAACGAATAAATCCCGTTGAAGAAAATTCGGGCATACTGTATTTTATCCACAATGAAGAACTTTATTTAAAAAAAACTTGTACCAATAAGTAATCTTGTGTTTATGAATGTTTTTTTATATTGTTTTGTAGGCTTTAAAATGTTTACTATGTTTTCCCTTTTAATATTTAGAAGGTTAGGTCGTTATTTTTTATATTTTTTAATATACTAAAGAAATAAATAGTAATTTTAAGATATGTGGATCAGCTTGAATATTGAGGTGATCCATTATTTTAAAAAATTTTTTTTGTTCTAACTTCCACCAACATTCTTCCTCACCACACTTACCCTGTACAATAGAATAACTAATAGTAACTTTTACTGACAACCTTTTGTGAATTATTACTAGGAGAATCTGAATTGATTGAATGTTAAAAATCACTTAATTTCCAACTTTCAGTGTAAAATATACAAAAATATACATATAAAATTTAGTTCTTAAAAGAACTGTAAAAAGACTATGAAAATTGCTAAAAAACGAAAATTACGTAAAATAATAATTAAACAAAGTAATAATTAATAAGTACCTAATAATGATTACGCACAATTTTTTCGTGCCTTTTCAGTTTAACCAATGTTTATTTTATTATAACGATAACAAGAAATAAATGACAGGAGATGACATTATACCCAAAAAACTCTCAGCGAATATTCGCAAAAATTAAGTCAGTGTCAATAACTCCCAGGTTTTAAACTATGTGAATTCGCAAAATACTAAAATAACTTTCTGTCAATTTTGCCTCTGTATTTTTTTGAAATTGACCAATAACAACAATATTCGCAATTCGTATTTCGCGTGTATATGAACCTACCTTATGGAAATATATTTGATATAAATACGAAATTAAAATTGTTTACATTATTTATTTGTTTTAAGGACAAGAGGTGATAACATGAATTTTGAAGCCCTACCTGACGATAGCGAAGAAAGCGTATTCGAATAAAACCACGGTTTGTATTTTATTTATTTTAATTAGTTTTTTTTTTTTTTTTTTAATATTATTTATGATTTTATCATTATCAATTCCACTGTAGCTGTTAAAGGCTTATTTAAATTATTGGGTTCCACTCTATACAGACATCATTACATGTAATATATACATACACGTGTATATATGACATAATAGAAAAAATTGTCTCCCTTGTGGTTGGTGGCGTTTCCGTACGGATCCAAATGATATTGTTATTGAAATATCATTTCCATCGTAAATGTAATTTTTCCAGCTATATAAGTGTGCACTAAAATAATCTGGTTTTAGGTATGTAGCCAGAAGTGTTCGTAGATTATTATTTAGGTATATTATATAAACGAAAAATAAAATTTGATGAGTGCTTTGTGTCGTAATTTAAGATATAGTACAATATTCTGAGGAGAATCGGAATCGTTCATTTCTTTTTAATATATAGCATGAATAGACTGTTTTTTGTGTACATTTGTTTTTTGTGTAATATATATTTTTATGAAAGCATCTCTTCAATGCCATATTATTAATTATAACAAACAAAATGTTCATTGTGTAAATAAAAAGGATTTGAGAAAACGAAATATTTTTTATTTATTGTATTTCCAAGCCTTAATTAGGATAGGGTGTACTGGTTTTATTTCTAACTCGCTAATCTCAAATTAAACCTTTTGTGTTGTAAAATGCTCAAGATGTCATAGTTGTTTTCGCGCCACTTTCATCCGTAAATTTTTTTTACTCCAGCCTGTCAACAGAGAAAATTATAACAAATTTAACTTTTCGTATGATGGACATTTTGACACTTTTTTTACAAATTTAATCTAATCCTTAAAAGGTGCCCGGTGGCATAGCAGCAGTACAGGCTCGTCTACCAATCTCAAGGTAGTGGGTTCATCATAGATAAAGAAAAAATATTCTACTATTAAGATAGATATGAAACTTAATAGTAAAAATTTTGGGTCAGCGCCCCTCCGTTTTTTTAGTGGAGACTACGTTTAACCCAGCGCCTTCGCCTTTTCTGCTGTAAATGTTTTTTATGTTTATATTTGAATCGTGATGATTTAAAGTTACACTGATATATTAGCATATCAGAGAGCAACTTTAATAAAACATAAAAAAAAAAAAAAAAAAAAAAAAAAATATTTTTATTGTATTTTAAGAGTTTCATGTAAATGATCTAAGTCGACCATCCGTTCCAATGAATAGACCTGAAATTTATGATTTAAACGAAAAAATATAATTAAACAAAAAAAAAAAATATATTTTTCTTTTATCTAAGATACAAACCTTATCGTCTTTTGGAAACACGTACATTCTTGCAGTTTTGTTAGTTTCTTTGCAAGATGTAACACAACAAGAAAAACACCATTTTTAAGGTTATATGTGTTATTGTTTCTATTATTTCATGGTTTAAATGTTCGTTCTCTTTGTTCTTATTTATTATTTCATTAACGCATTGCACTCTTCTTACATACGGAAATTTCGACCCAAGACTAACCTTGCCAGCCTACTATGCATGTTATGTTGTATGTGTTACAGTAAAAGTTGGAAATCAGTGATCGTTAACGATTACTAGTAAAAGCTCACCATTCACTGATTTGCTAAGATTACGCCAGTAAAAGTTCAACAGCTATATTTGAAACCAACTTTTACTAGTGAATGTTAGCATTCCCTGGACGATAGCAGGTGATAGCGATCTTTATTTCATAGCCATCGCAGACGCCGTTTTTTTTTTCATTATATTGTACCGTATGATCGAAAAAAACGGCGTCTAGTTGACTTGGAAATGAACATCGATGACATTCCCCACATAATTTTACATGTAAAGTGATGGCGATCTTTATTTCATAGTCATCGCAGACGCCATATTTTTTTCCATCATATTGTACCGTATGATCGAAAAAAAGCGGCGTCTAGTTGACTTGGAAATGAACATTGATGACATTCCCCATATAATTTTACATGTAAAGTGATAGCGATCTTCATTTCATAGCCATCGCAGACGCCGTTTTTTTTTCATCGTATTGTACCGTATGATCGAAAAAAGCGGCGTCTAGTTGACTTGGAAATGAACATCGATGACATTCCCCATATAATTTTACATGTAAAATGATAGCGATCTTTATTTCATAGCCATCGCAGACGCCGTTTTTTTTTTCATTATATTGTACCGTATGATCGAAAAAAACGGCGTCTAGTTGACTTGGAAATGAACATCGATGACATTCCCCACATAATTTTACATGTAAAGTGATAGCGATCTTTATTTCATAGTCATCGCAGACGCCATATTTTTTTCCATCATATTGTACCGTATGATCGAAAAAAAGCGGCGTCTAGTTGACTTGGAAATGAACATTGATGACATTCCCCATATAATTTTACATGTAAAGTGATAGCGATCTTCATTTCATAGCCATCGCAGACGCTGTTTTTTTTTCATCGTATTGTACCGTATAATCGAAAAAAGCGGCGTCTAGTTGACTTGGAAATGAACATCGGTAACATTCTCCGTATAATTTTACATGTAAAGTGATAGCGATCTTTATTTCCTAGCCATCGCAGACGCCGTTTTTTTTTTGATCATATTATTGAAGTTATAGTTTTTAATCAACATTGTTAGTGAACAATCAATTAATTTTTCTTTATATTTTTCTTACAGAACGAAGACTTTCCAGAAGGGTAGCCAGAAGATTTATTTACCTCAACATAGACATCCACATGTTCATCAGCACCTTGGATTTTAATATTATACTTTTTATGTTATTATTGTTAATAAAAAATGATATGTTAATAAACAGTAATTAATATTAAATGAGTTTTATTGAACTAAAATATATTAGAAATACTGTCTAATCATGAACAAATAGAAAGTTATTTAATTATGACAAAAATAATGTATTCTAATACTAAGAAACCAAACAAGTTGTTCAGGAACAGACAGTATTTTTAATGAAAAAAATACCAACCTTTACCTCTTCGCTCTTATGCACTCCTGATACAAATCTGAGAAAATTCAACTTTTGATAAAAATTGAACGAACATTTTTAATCGTAGTCCAAAATCACCGATTTCTATCAAGAGCACATAAGTGTGAAGAGGTAAAGAGCAAATTTAGTACCAATATTTACCTCCTCGCTCTTATGTACTCCTGATACATATCCGAGAAAATTCAATTTTTGGCAAAGACCGCACGAAAATTTTTAAACCGTGTCTAAAATCGCCGATTTCTATCAGGATAGCATAAGCGTGAGGAGGTAAGGAGCAAATTTAGTACCACACGTAAATAAAGCATTTTTCAACGATATTTCTGCTATCTCTAGCACTTCGAACTCGTTTCCAAACTTCAACCCTTAATATCTCGGAAACTATAAGGGCTAGAGAGGAACGGAGGGCGGCTTTCGATAGGCATTTCAACCCTCTATAAGGGCGCAAAACGAGGGCGCGATCGGAAACAAAAGTTTTGGCGAAAAAATGAGGTAAGGGTTAACCTTACTTCATTTTCGCCAAAAAAAATTTTTTGTCTCCGATCATCCCCTAAATTTGCACCCCTTATAGAGAATTGAATTTCTATCGATTACAGAGTTCCGTTCCTCGATATCTCTTATAGTTTGGAAGTTATAGCCGTTTTTCGAAAAAAATCTAACTCGTTCGAACTCGTTGGTCGGGTACTCCGTTTTTGCCAGGTTGAAATTATTTTGAACAGCTTTGTTAAAAGTGAGACGCCTTTGAATTTATTTTTCGGTACCAGGAGTAAAAAGTTACATTCACTATTTTGTCAAGAATTTTTGATCTAAATATCTGATTATTTAGCAGGTCAAATATATTCTGAACAATTATATCTGTATCTGAATATGCTGGATTTTAATCAGGAATATATATATAGAATACTGTCTATTCCAGAACAACTTGTAAGTTGGTTAGTATTAGGATATATTATTTGTTATAATTAAATTCAATTTTCTTGTTGTTCGCGAATAAACGGTATAATATATTTTAGTCCAATAAAACTCATTTATTATTAATCATTATTTATTTATTAACATAATATAAATATATATTATTAACAATATTAATATTAAAAGTACATTAAAATCCAAGGTGCTGATGGACATGCTGATGTCTATGTTGAGGTAAATAAATCTTCTGACTACCCTTCTAGAAAGTGTTGGTTCTGGAAGAAAAATACAGAAATAATTCATTAATTGTTCAATAAAAAGCTTGATTAAAAAATATTACTTCTACTGTATGATCGAAAAAAAAAACGGCGTCTGCGATGGCTATGAAATGAAGATCGCTGTCATTTTATATGTAAATTTATATGGGAAATGTAATCAATTGGTGATTTTGCCACTGCGGGGACCTGGTGGTTTTGCCACTGCGGGCACCTGGTGATTTTGCTACTGCGGGGAAATGGTGATTTTGCCACTGCGGGGACCTGGTGATTTTGTCACCGCGGGCACCTGGTGATATTGCCACTACGGGAACCTGACGATTTTGCCACTGCAGGGGACCTGGTGATTTTGCCACCGCGGGGGCCTGGTGATATTGCCACTATGGGGACCTGGTGATTTTGTCACCGCGGGGTCCTGGTGATATTGCCACTACGGGACCTAGTGATTTTGACACCGCGGGGACCTGGTGATATTGCCACTACACGGGGACCTGGTGATTTTGCTACTGCGGGGACCTGGTGGTTTTGCCACTGCGGGGACCTGGTGATTTTGCTACTGCGGGGAAATGGTGATTTTGCCACTGCGGGGACCTGGTGATTTTGTCACCGCGGGGACCTGGTGATATTGCCACTACGGGGACCTGGTGATTTTGCTACCGCGGGAACCTGGTGATTTTGCCACCGCGGGGACCTGGTGATTTTCCCACTACAGGGACCTGGTGATTTTGCTACTGCGGGGACCTGGTGATTTTGCCACTGCGCGGACCTAGTGCTTTATATCCTTCAAATCCTTCAATTTAATAGCTGTTCGTCAGAAGTTTCACTTCAAATATACATAGTAAACACACTGTTGTTTCATATTACAAAAAGCAATGTCCTCTAAAGAGCGGTATGATGTTAGATTTTTTTTAGCTATGATTTGTTCTCTCATGTGGTGTTTTTTGCATTAGCAGCATTAGGTGCATATTGGCAGTTAGAGCATTGGCTATGGGAAAACTAACTAACCTTATTTTATTTTTTTTTCTGCTTTTTATTATACTGAAATGTAATATACAAATATTTATACAGTAAAATATAAAGCTATGTGTATTTTCTACCATTATTAATACATATTTTATTCACGTTGTTTTTACTTAGACAAAAATTGTAATAAATAAAAGATCCACTGAACCAACACAAAAAATATAGTTTACCTTATTCACTGCATCTCCTCATAACAATAATACATTTCTAGCAGTGTGGAACAACCATTAAGAATAAAATTATCATTATATCATCGAAAAAAGCAGATTTGGGATGTACAGCATAGCTTCCATGGATCTGAATGTTCGGAAGTATAATTTTCTGAAGAGGTATTTGCAGAAATGATTTGAAGGTAACAATTATAAGCAGAAACCATTTGGCGAATCCGTTTTTTCAACAGGATTCCGATCTTGTTATTCCAGCTTTACTTTTTCTTGGCCCACACTTTCATTGAAAAGCAAGGTACAATCGGTGAGTTTTTCTTATGAAATTCTATGCAAGTACACATCTTCCCAAAAGAAAATCTTATTTCTGTCCATTTTACTTGGTGTTTTCTCCATTTTATCTTCATAAAAAGCTCTTATCACTGATTTATTACATATCTGTATCTTGTATCTGTAACAAAAAATGTTAGGGCTCTATATATTTGACTTCACAAATTGCGCTTAAAAATACGAATTGTAGATAAATAATATAAAAAATTAGTTGTAATGTACATATATTATATAGATCGCACATTTTAATTTAACCAGTAGATTTGTTAATAAACTGAAAATAAACTAATTTATTGTACTTTTATGTATCAAATATAAAGAATATATATTTTCTGGGGTTTGGGGTTAAGATTAAATTTAATATAAAATTTTATTCATAGATGGCTCTCACTTAAAAAGGTTTTGAGAATTAAAAGTTGCAGATTTCTTTAAAATTCAAAGAAAATTTTTACCGAAGTTCAGCTATTCAACGTTAGATAGCAATAGTAGCGTTTTTTTTTATACAGAAATCTGTAAATGACTAGCTCAAATACTTAATACGTGATGGCGCCACCCATACATAGTACCAGCAGAAACCTACATTTAATTAGTCTGAGAACTTTCCGTATGGTGGCGCCATAATTGTCTTCACGTTAGTTCCAAAAATTCTCACTATAGAAGAATGGCGCTGTAATCAATTAAACGCGCCAAAGGAAAAATTTGAATGCTTTTTAGTAAGTAAAGTACGATTTTCTTGTTATTTCTTCACTGTAGACATGCATAGTAGCATAAAATACCAAACTTACCAATTGTAGAAGTCGTTTTTTCGCTTTTTCCTATAGATTCTTCGTTATTAAGCCAAGTCTAAAGAATAAATAAATCAGTATAAGTACAATCAAACTCTAAATAGTATATTACACCTCATTTCTTTTAACAGTTACTATATTATAATTAATATATAATTTTAACGAAATAAAACAAAATCACAGTACCTAAAACTAATATGATTTATTTACAATAATGACTATTAAAATTTTTATAACATGTTTGTGTTCAAATGAAATATTCTCCATTTTATATCATAAATAAACACAGCTTTTATTTAACTTTATGTTTTGATAAACAAATTTTGATAGAATATTAAATGAACAGAAAATTTAGTACAAAAATGGTAATATTTGAATATTCGAAAGTATAATTTTCTGAAGAAGTATTTGCAGAAATGATTTGATATGATATTTCAAAAACTATTAGGTATAAATTATGTTATGGCATTTTTCAAATGGAACTTTTTATGACAAATCTACTGAGCAAAAAAATACAGCACACCATTTAAAAACTACAATTTTAAAGTAAAAATATATTTCACTCACCTTGTATATGATGCCAAAATTATTTTTTAAAATGCATGCTACTATTGCCTCTATATCATATAAAAAATGAGATTGAAGACATCAATAGAAAACCTAAAATATAGATGATTTTAAAAAAAGATGCACGTCAGTTATAATAAATACTAAAAAAAATGTACGGTTAAATTTTTCTATTAAAAACTACTTTTCTTTAAAATACATATACATATGAAGTAACAATTATTATACTGAAATGTAATATACAAATATTTATACAGTAAAATATAAAGCTGTGTATTTTCTAGCATTATTAATATTTCATTTACGTTGTTTTTATCTAAACAAAAATTATAACAAATAAAAGATCCACTGAAGCAACACAAAAAATATAGTTTACCTTATTCACTGCACATTTCTACCAGTGTGGAACAACCATTAAGAATAAAATTATCTTTATATCATCGAAAAAAACAGATTTAGGAGGTACAGCATAACTTCTATTCGATCTGAATATTCAAAAGTATAATTTTCTGAAGAGGTATTTGAAGAAATGACTTGAAGACAATTATAAGCAGAAACCATTTGGCGGATTCGTTTGCTCAACAGGATTCCAATTTTGTTGCTCTAGCTTTACTCTTTCTTGGCCCACACTTTCATTGAAAAGCAAGATACAATCGGTGAGATTTTGTTATGAAATTCTATGAAAGTACACATCTTCCCAAAAGAAAATCTTTTATCTCTCCATTTTTCTTGTGTTTTCCATTTTATCTTCATAAAAAGCTCTTATCACTGTCTTATTTCATATCTGTATCCTATATCTGTAACAAAAAATGTTAAGGCTATATACTTTGACTTCACAAATTACGCTTAAAAATACGAATTGTAGATAAATAATATCAAAAATTAGTTGTAAACTATATTATATAGATCGTACATTTTAATTTAACCAGTAGATTTGATAACAAACTGAAAATAAATTCTAAAATAAAAAAAAAAAATGTAACAAATATAAAAAAAAAATATATTTTCTGGGGTTAGAATCAAATTAAGTACAAAATTTTATTCATATAGATAAGCTCCTGACTTAAATTGGTTTTGGGAATTAAAAATTGCAGATTTCTTTAAATTCAAAGAAAATTTTTATCAAAGTACAGCTACTTAACGTTAGATAGCAATAGCAGTGTTTTTTATACAGAAATCTGTAAATGGTTAGTTTAAATACTTAATACATGATGGCGCCACACATACAGAGTAAAAAACAGAAACCTTGTATTTAATTAGTTTTACCGTATGGTGGCGCTTACACCGTTTTTTCAATGTTAGTTCCAGAAAATCTCAATTATATAAGAATGGCGCTGTAATCATTTAAGCGCGCCAAAGGAAAAATTTGAATGCTTTTTAACAAGTTAAGTACGATTTTCTTGTTATTTCTTCACTGTAGACATGCATAGTAGCATAAAATACCAAACTTACCAATTGCAGAAGTCGTTTTTTCGCTTTTTCCTATAGAATCTTCGTTAATAAGCCAAGTCTAAAGAATAAATAAATCAGTATAAGTAAAATCAAACTCTAAATAGTATATTACACCTCATTTCTTTTAACAGTTACTATATTATAATTAATATATAATTTTAACGAAATAAAACAACATCACAGTACCTAAAATTAATATGATTTATAATTTATAATAATTATTAAAATTTATATAACATGTTTGTGATGCAATGTTTGTGTTCAAATGAAATTTTCTCCATTTTATATCATAACGTCCTATTGCTGCCAAAAGTAACTGACTAACATTTTTCCGAACAACCAAATTCAATCACTAACTATGTTTTGAAGCGGAGAACCGATTGCAAAAGTCATTAACTATGA
The DNA here is from genome assembly GCF_002938485.1 of Sitophilus oryzae. Lineage (NCBI taxonomy): Eukaryota > Metazoa > Arthropoda > Insecta > Coleoptera > Curculionidae > Sitophilus > Sitophilus oryzae. Next base: position 1,062,391 of record NW_022146725.1, on the reverse strand, counting down.
TTTCTGGCTATTTATGTTTTATTTTAATACCGAATACTAACTATACTATCTTTATGCAATGCAATTCATCTTTAGACATTATTTTCAAGTAATAAAAAAGTAGTTAGTAACTTTTGGCAGCAATGGGACGATAAATAAACACAGCTTTTATCTAACTTTATGTTTTGATTTACAAATTTTGATAGAATATTAAATGAAAAGAAAATTTAGTACAAAATGGTAATACATATTTCAAAAACTCATAGGTATCAATTATGTTATGGTATTTTTCAATGGGACTTCTATGACAAATCTACTGAAAAAAAAATACATATCAATCATTTAAAAACTACAATTTTAAGGTAAAATATTTCACTCACCTTGTATGATTCCAAAATTATTTTTTAAAAATGATTGATACTATTGTCTCTATAAGTATCTTATAAAAAATGAGAGTGAAGACATCAATTAGAAAAACCTAAAATAAAGTTAGATTTGAAAAAAGATACACGTCAGTCATAATAAATATGCTAATAGAATATATCTAGCTACGCAACAGAACCCTCGTTACATGTATAAAATTGTAGGTAGCAAAAGGAGCAGGCTTTAAAAGTCTGTCTCCAAATCAGATATTTTGATGTGGTAGTTTCGCTACTTAATAATAGAGGGCAATAAATTAAAAGAAAACAGTTTTCTACAAACAAAATTTAAAAGAATTTTGTGCAGTGCTGCCATTGTGTAATTCATATCGTAATACTTCTTGATAAAGCCTACCTTCAAATTTGCTACATCATTTAAACATATTAAACAGATCAGAGCTGTTTTTTTTCAGTTTGCCATGTTAGTTGGAATTAAAACTTATGAGCTAAATTACAATCACTTCCTGACGTTTGATTGTATAATTGAATCTCGAATTTTCATTGTAATTCGGCGACAAAATAATAAGTATTGTTCTACTATTATACCACTTCCCACGTTCGATTGCGTTCATACCAAGTTCATATTGGGAGAAAACGGCGTTAGCGATAGCTATGAAATGAATATCACTGTCATTTTATATGTAAATTATATGGGAAATGTCACGATCCCTTTTCCAGCCAACTGGACGCCGGTTTTTTCAGAAGCATATCAAGTGATACCATAATATAGTACTATACTACGATACATGGCGTTCGTTTGGGCTTAAACTTGGTATACTATATCTTCAGTGACATTGTAATATCGTGGTATCATGGAGCATATAAAGTGGTATTTTCTATAGTACCATATTTGATGACATAGCAATATTAGGTACATGGCGGCAATAGGGCTTAAACTTGGTATACTACGGATCTTCGGTGACATTGCAATATACCAAATTATTATGGTACCTTTAAAATATATCAAGGGTGCCATACGTACACTATTATGATATTATTTCCTGGAGTTCGATTGGGCCCAAATTTGGTATACTTAAATCAAAAAAAAAAAAATTGTTTAAATAATAATTTTAATTTATTTTACGAATTTTAATTTATTGTCCGATGTCGTGACAGCAACTTTTATGCCGAACTAATATATTATTAATTGTACCTGTGTCACTTTTTTAAAATCTACTTAGGTCTATATAAATAACGTGGCAAACGGAAGAAATTTGTTATTATAGTATTTTTAGTCAGTTAACATTTTTTGTACTGCATTTTAATAAATTATTTCCATTATTATTAAACTTATATTTAGCAATACGTAACTGAACGAAGTACTGAT
>NW_022146725.1:964472-1058928 GCF_002938485.1 Sitophilus oryzae | reverse complement strand
CTCCATACTTCGTTCAGTTACGTATTGCTCTCTAATTTTGCCTTTTCTTCATTGAAAAATTGGGGAAACTATTCTGTACACCTGTTCATTGAAAATTATGTCGGTGCCTTCGCTAGGACAATGACTAAAAATTGCCTCCGGAGAAGTATAAATAAATCCTGATTAGTGTGTCAGTTGGACGCTATCTATAGCGTAGTTTATACGGGCAAGTAAATTATCGCAAGTATATGTCTGAGAGCACTTCTACCAAACTTGCATAATGTAAACAGTATCCGAAAGCACTCTCCCAGCAAGTCACAAAACTGGCGGGGAAGTGGTTGCGACGAAAGACGCTTGCAAGTGTAAACAGGTTGGGAGAGTGCTCTGGCAAGTTAAAATTTATTTTCGTCTTGTTGAAAGTTTTTGGTGATTATTTGGATTAATTTATTTGAAGGATCTCCGGAATTGTGGCAAAAAAATCGAAAATTTACAGAGATTGAGCTAAAAAGCAAAAAGCAATTAAATTCAACACAACTGAGGCTGAGATTCAGCGGAAGCTACATAATATTCGTACCCAAACAAACCAGGAGTGGAACAACATTATAAAAAGAATAAGTAAAATCGACTCCTGACATTCGCAGAAAAGTGTTTAAATGCTTTGGGTCTTCATTTATTATTTTTTTTAATTACATCGCGTAAGCTCCAAGACCAGGCCTTCTGGCAATCCATTCTTTAACCCATATTCTTTTTCTAGATTTTCTTGACTGTTTGACGTAAAATTGCAACAAGAAGAACAGTGGCTGCAGCTCTCTTTTTACGGCGCGAATTTTTTCTACTAAACAATATACTTGTGCAATATACACTATACCATGTATACGTGCATGCAATTTCTTGCTCAAAGCATATGCCTAGATAGTACTTGTTGCAAGAAATTGCTTTAAAATTTGCTTAAATGTAAACACTATCGCAAGTTACTCTAGCAAGTTTGTGATTTGATTCGCTTAAAGCGTAGTTTACACGGGATAGAAAATTGCGATAGAACTTGCTAGAGTAACTTGCGATAGTGTTTAGTTAGTAGTAGTGTTAGTTATTTAAGCAAATTTTAAAGCAGTTTCTTGCAACAAGTACTTTCTAGGTATATGCTTTGAGCAAGAAATTGCATGCACGTATACACGGTATGGTGTATATTGCACAAGTATATTTTTAGTAGAAAAAAATGTCGCGCCGTAAAAAGAGAGCTGCAGCCACTGCTCTTCTTCTTGTAATTTTACGCAAACAGTCAAGAAAATTTAGAAAAAGAATATGGGCTAAAGAATGGATTGCCAGAAGGCCTAGTCATGGAGTTTACGCGATGTTATTAAAAAAAAAGAAATGAAGACCCAAAGCATTTAAACAATTTTCTACGAATGTCAGAAGTCGATTTTACTTTTTCTTTTTATAATTTTATTTCACTCCTGGTTTGCTTGGGTACGAATATTATGTAGCTTCCGCTGTATCTCAGCCTCAGTTGTGTTGAATTTGTCAGCTATAAATGTGATTGCTTTTTGCTTTTTAGCTCTATCTTTATAAATTTTCGATTTTTTTTTGCCACAATTCCAGAAATCCTTCAAATAAATTAATCAAAGTGATGGTATCTTCTTTCGACCACATACTCCATTTTAATATCGTTATTTAACACGCCTTCGAAAATCACTTGCACCAAAAACTTTCAACAAGACGGAAATAAATTTTAACTTGCTAGAGCACTTTCCCAACCTGTTTACACTTCAAGCGTCTTTCGTCGCAACCACTTCCCCGCCAGTTCTGTGATTTGCTGGGAGAGTGCTTTAGGATACTGTTTACATTATGCAAGTTTGGTAGAAGCGGTAGAAGTGCTCTCAGACAAATATTTGCGATAATTTACTTGCCCGTGTAAACTACGCTTTTAGAGCGAGTCGACACGGTCCAAGTGTCCTTCGACCAAGTATACTTGTAAAAAAGGTCTATACCTATGTGGCGGATTCATTTCTCCAAAAAAATCCTATGGGTATTTCGCCACTGCACTGCAAGAAAAGAAATTCATCCAAGTATTCTTGGATGAATAGCGTCTACGTCCCACTAGTCTACTCAGGCACCCAACAATGTTGCCGTTTGTTGTCCCTTAATTTCATGATTTTCAATTGTTAGCTAAACTAAAGACGTTTATAGACCATGGGTTACAAATATACAACCCTCCCCTCCTCGTGGGAATTTGTGTGTGGGAATTTTTTATTTGTTTTGCCATATAATTTAAGAGGTTTTAGTTGTTTGCCTCATATCAATTACAGCATAATCCGGAAAAACACGGAAAACCGCAGAAAAACGGTAAAATTTTTCACTTAGTTTGTGATGGTGTGTTTATTGGGGAAATAACTAAAAAAGTAGATCATCATGTTCCAAATTCTTAATTTTATTTATTTATAACATGAAAAAGACACAGAATTTTAAATTATAGATGCATGCATATGAAAATAAACGAATCAGAAAATTCCAAAGTTCCATCTGTAATCAATAGCTGTTTTGTCAATAGCTTTCTTTTTCATCTTCATCATCCTCATGTAGTATATCAGTAAAGTTAAAGGCTGGTTCATCTCCATCTTCAAACTCATCTGGATGATAGCTTTTCAAAACATCAGTTAGTTCGGGTGACAACAGATCCCCTTTGATCCAATCAATCTTCAGTTGTCCATTTTCCAATTTCCAGCCATGTCACACTGGACTTAGTGTTATGGACTTAGCGACGTGGGCATTATTCCATATGTAGCACTGGTAGTTTACAAGACGGATGTGGTTTTCAAGAGTTTTTTAATTTAGATTTTACCGACAACTTTCCACGCCGAACAAAAGAACTGGTGGTGTCACATCCTGATAATGCATGCATATTCAACATAGCATGACTCTTTGCTGCACCTAAATCCCCAGAAATACTGGTGACATTAATGACCTTTCGTTTGTTTGCACACAACCGCTGCCCTGTATCAAACAGTAAAACATTTTCAATTTCGTTGGCGTACCTTAACAGCAACATAAAAACATCTGTGTGTGTGTCTGGTGACCTAATTCTGATAGGCAATTTATCTTGAAAAGACAGAGAAGCATGGAAGCAATGTAAAATAATTTTAGTATCCGTTTCCTCTTGCGAAGAACATAGCTCTTCTTGTACAGTACAATTTACAGTTAAACCGTCTTCGCTAGTAAACAACGTGCACTGATCTTTGTGTGATAACTAAACGTTTTTACCATGAAAATAATGGGCATATTTGTCTTGTTTCCATTCATTATATAGAAGGTTGACCAGTTGTTCTTTGTTTTTGCCGTTACTGAAGTTTTTTTTCCAATCGCGAGGTATTTTGGTCTTGGACCCTTTTATTAGGAATGTTTCCCCACAACCTCTTCTTAGGCTTTCAATGTTTTTAATAGATATATCTAAGTAAGTATCTGTGACAAAATATATCCTTATGTTATTTTGGAAAGCAACTTAATATTATCTCGGCAAGCTCACCAAAGGTTTCTGGAATGTTATTAAGATCTTGAAAGTGGGCCATGCCATCAATTATATAAACGCTGATTATTAACTGAATTTTTGTTTTTTTGTCTTGTTTAAAAAATTAGTTTATAAAAAAAGATTTAAAGGTTATTTTTTTTATTTTTCCTCAGTTTTCTAAGTTTTCCGGGCTATGCTGTAATTGGCATTAGGCAAACAGCTAAAATCTTAAACTACATGGCAATACCAAGCAAAAAATATTTAGCTCACAAATTCCCACGGCGGGGGGGATGGGGGGTATATACGAGCCTTCACTCTATTATTTTTACGGTTTATTTCAAAGTTGGATTGTTATTTGGTTTATTTTGTTAGAACGATTTGCGTCTAGCCGGACCGTCTGAAGAATCTGGGAGACTCCAACCGCAACTTAGAATGGGTATCCTCCAACGGTCTAAGACACTCGAAAAAGTTCCTCAGAACCTACGACCAAGAAAAATCAAAGGTTTTCCTTGATTTAAGTAAAAACAATCTTCGGATTGTCACGGGGTTTCTAACAGGACACTGTCTCCTCAACGAACACCTCAGTAGGCTGAAGCTGAGAAACAACGGCGAATGCAGATTCTGTGGGGAATTTGGGGAAACACCAGAACACCTCATCACTGAGTGCGCCGAGACGACGACCATTCGTGCCATGAACTTTGGTACGGCTGATGTCAAGGATTGAGAGCTGGCCTCTGTGGAGCCGTCTCAGATACTGGCTTTTGTTAAAGCCTTGAGACTGTAGGATGAGTTACAACTCGTTATAACTCAAGAAAGGGGAAAACACATAGATCTGTAAAGTCGCGGTGACTAACTCCCCTCCTAAACATTCTACATTCTAGCCGGACCGTGCAACTTTACAACCCGCAGTTCCGCATGCGTATTTATCTTCCGTGGAACGGCAGAACTAAATAATGCTTAGCAATAGCCTGGTTACGAAAGCAGCCCGTGGTTCCGGGGGTGAGGCGGCCGCTTCGGGATCAAGGGGTCCGAGGTTCGTGTCCCACAAATATAGAAACTTTTTTATATTTTTACAGCTGTTTTATTTTTTTATTTTTTTTTGCAGCTGTCTGTAATAACAATCAAAATACGCCGTATGTATGTTTTGATTGCCTTGGTTTCTGGGGTATTTTTTAGATTGCACGCAAAATACCCGACCGAGTATCGTTTCTGCGCATGCGGAACTGACGTAAATCATTCGAAAAAAATAAACCAAATAACAATCCAACTTTAAAATAAACCGTAAAAATAAACGTCTTTAGTTTAGCTAACAATTGAAAATCATGAAATAAGGGACTAGTGGAACCATAGACTTAAAATAAAATATAGACTACACTATTTACATCTCAACGCGGACAAACAACCTTTTTTGTACACATGTTTACTTCTGGGTACAGTCGACCGAGCCTTCCTCATCCAGCCTATGTTGTCACGTCTTTAATATTATCAATATTTTTTTTCTTGTTATACACATATATTGAGATATTAATACTACAGTTTAATAAAGTAGGTTTTAATATTCCAGAGATGTATTAAATAGTCCTTATACTACTAAATTATAAGTCGGATACTGTTTAAAAAGGATAAGTTCTTTACAATATGACAACACCGATTAGAGGCGAGGGAGCCTATTCATTCATTTATTACCTTGTAGTACGTGTCGCACGTGTGCGGTAAAGCTTTGTTGCCGCTATCTCCCCGGCTGTATTAACGCATTTTCTTAGCTTGTAGTGCTTAAGTGTTTATTTTATTGACTTTTTCTGTTCAAGAACTATAAAATATGGTTCGCCAGTGCCAAATTTGCAAGAAATTTGACTTAAATAATCCATTTAAGTCTTGAAACGACTTTTGACCGGTAGGCAACTCTCAATTTACCCATTGGGAGTCAGTGGCGTTGTTGTAGAAAGGCGCTTATTTAGATAATATTTTAGTAAAATGTAAAATCTGAATTTTTTCTCTTACATTACATTATTTACTTACTTACATTGTAACAAAATCATAATTATAACCCTGTTAATAATTAATAATGTTTTTATTAAAAATATATTCCGGTTTATTCTAAAATTATCTTCAGAATCTAAAATAACATACAAGAATTTTAAAATGATATTACATTATGAAACAATATTTTTTAATATACCGGGTCGTCTCAAAAGTGGCTCAACCCTATAACTTTTTTTATTTTTTCAGATAAAAAAACAGATTTGTATGTTAGTAGCAGGGTTCGGAAGTAGTTAATTAAGACGTAATTTACCTGATTAACTACGTGTAGTTTTTCTTCATAAACTACATCTTTTCCCGTTCATTAACTACATGAAAACTACGTTAATAAGCTATGTATTGATATTATGAATAAGTTTCCTTTGTATGAGGTGTAATAGAGATAATATGATGTAAATATTATATTTTTAAAGCCATATTTCTTCTGTTTTCTTAAATACATTATGTGTTTTTAAAGCTTCAACTTATTAAAACCTCACCTCAAACCTTTGATATTTGAAAGTTACATACATAAGTTACATAAACTACACCCTCTACATAAACTACATTAACTACATGTAATGTAGTTTATGTAGTTTTTAAAAGCAACATGTAGTTTTCCGAACGCTGGTTAGTAGGTATATGACATAAATTAGGATTTATTGGACGTATTCAATTGTTTTTGGTCTCTTCCTGTTTCACCGAAATGATTACATCTTTTGATTTTTAAAGGCACCCTCGGTATATTGCTACTTTATTCGATAAAAAATGACACTCTGAATAGAATGACATATCATATGTCAACTTTGACATTGTCGCTTAAAAAACATATCCTATTTTAAAATTTCAATCCAGTTTTTTTTCAGTCCACTAAGTTTTAACTCAAGTAGCCTTGAAAAATAGTTTTGATCGTCTAATAGGTTTCGTGTCTTGTCTAGGCCGGTTAAAAGATGTACAAATCGTATTTTTAATCATACATATGTCAATTTTGTCAAATGGAACAAGGGGTGACTCATTAGCATATTTGGAAAAAAGCATTTTTTATGAATATATTGATACCACACACTTGGTATTTCGAGAGGTCAAATTGTCGTTATGAACCGCGTGTTACAATTACAATTAAACCATATGCGAAAATGTCAAAAGTTGACATATGATATGTCATTCTATTCAGAGTGTCATTTTCTATCGAATAAAGTAGAAATTACCGAGGGTGCCGTTTAAAAATTAAAAGTTATAGTCATTTCCGGTGAAACAGGAAGTGACCAAAAACAATTGAATGCGTCAATCAATCCTAATTTATTTCATATACTAACATACTAAATCTTGTTTTTTTTATTTGAAAATATAAAAAAATTATGGGGATGAGCCACTTTTGAGACGCACCCGGTATAATAAAGACAGTACCGAGTTATAAATGTAGTTTTTATTTTATCCACTTCCTATCACCTTCCTTGCTTTAATGGAACAGATTTATGTTTGCTCTAATTTACATAATAAGACATCACTTAACCAGAAAAAAAATTACAACAATCATATTTTTTTTCTCTCCCTGTTGCCGATTCTATTATATCTGTGGAATAGATCCTGTTTTGATTAATATTAGGGGTTGTAAATGTTTGACTAAAATTAATAATTTATTATTAATTTCAAAAATTACCTAATTTCGATGATAAAATTTCTTCTATAACGTGTATTTTATTATTTTTATCCTTTTTGGACTCTAAATTGTTTTTTCTAAACTTTTATTTAAAAAATCTTAATAAAATATAAAAAAGTTTAAATACGATATATTTTTAATTTAATTATAGCTTCATTAAAATAAAAAAATTACCCGGCTATGATACGGAGAGTTCAGGTGTACTTGAGAAACGAAAGACAGTGTTGTGTTTCTCGGCAGAGTCGTCAGGGAACGACCGTTACGACAGAGACAACCTATCTATCGCTCGTGTCGCACTCGTTATAACCTAAAACAATAACACAACAATAACAAGACAGTGTCTGACCGCATGTTCCAGCTATTTATGAATGAGATGCTCAGTCTATATTTTATTTTAAGTCTATGAGTGGAACATAGTAACTATTCTTTATTACGCTAGCCACTTGGATGCCGCTATATAACTGTACTTATAATAATGCTACACACTCGTATTATACGCTGCTTGTATGGTATATGGTATTGACTGTTATCCAAGTTGAGTTGGAAGGCTTTTTAACATCAAAGTTGCACTAAAGTAAGTAGGCTGGCTTCCAAATTCCTTAGATGCACCACTTTCATAAAACAATTGAGACCATACATATAACGTAAAAGTGAAACGCGCGCTTCATCTAGGTAAATAGTATATTTATATGGCAGCATCCAGTTGACTTGGTCCAAGTACACTTTGACCATGTCAACAACCAGCCTTTAATATAGATCTGCTATAGCTAAATGAAATACAAAGTAGGAGATGAGAAATTAAACATCAATTAATGCCAATTTACTTTATTATTTTAATCTATAGTGTAACAGTTAACCAATATAATTAGAAATAATAAACTTATATCGATCGTTCCATGACATCCTGGATATAACAGCTATAATTATAGTAAATAGGAAAATAGTATACAATAAAATAATTGCAAATATAAAAATATTAAGTAGCACATCTCTAAAATCGAGGGAGAAAATACGAATTTTCTTTTTTGTTTCGGGTCATAACCAAAAAACGTCTAGAAACCATCATAAAATCAAAAACGATTATTGGGGTGATATGTTTGAGACCTCTCCGTGACACAAATGCTACTTAGTTGTAGCACAAAAACGACGGGCTCAAAAACACCACTCTACGTAGATAGAGATCTAGACTGGTAGAGACCAGTCTTCTGAGAATGACTCGTTAGAAAAAAACTTAAAACAATTGAGACTTACCGCTACCATTAAAATAACATTATTACAATTTCTTTCGGTGTAAAGGTAATAAAAACACCAACTATTTCATTTCTAAATGTCTGTTTTTCACGCCCGTATACTAAATAGTATATCTGTATAAAGTTCCTTACAGTTTTTAAGGAAGATTCGTGGGTATGTACAAAAAAACGTCCGACAAAGACGTGAACGATGGACGTGAATACACTTGCGGGGAGATCTCTAATTTCTGCCTCGTTTCCGATGTAAACGTAAACGATTCTTTACAAATTTACACCTGTACAAAAATATATTGGTGCGTCCCTCTTGGACACTGACAATATAGCGTCTAGCATAAATAAATCCTAATCAGTGTCCGAGTTGGATGTTTCCCTAGAGTGACTTGGTCCAAGTACACTTTGACCGTGTCAGCCACTTCAGTATAGGATCTGCTAAAGCTAAATGAAATACAAGGTAGATGAGAAATTAAACAACACCAATTAATGCCAATTTACTTTATTATTTTAATCTATAGTGTAACAGTTAACCAATATAATTAGAAATAATAAACTTATATCGATCGTTCCATGACATCCTGGATATAACAGCTATAATTATAGTAAATAGGAAAATAGTATACAATAAAATAATTGCAAATATAAAACATATTAAGTAGCACATCTCTAAAATCGAGGGAGAAAATACGAATTTTCTTTTTTGTTTTGGGACATAACCAAAAAACGTCTAGAAACCATCATAAAATCAAAAACGATTATAGGAGTGATGTGTTTGAGACCTCTCCGTGACACAAACGCTACTTAGTTATGGCACAAAAACGACGGGCTCAAAAACACCACTCTACGTAGATCTCTACCAGTCTTCTGAGAATGACTCGTTAGAAAAAACTTAAAACAATTGAGACTTACCGCTACCATTAAAAATAACATAATTTCTTTCGGTGTAAAGGTAATAAAAACACCAACTATTTCATTTCTAAATGTCTGTTTTTCACGCCCGTATACTAAACAGTATATCTGTATAAAGTTCCTTACACTGTTTAAGGAAGATTCGTGGGTATGTACAAAAAAACGTCCGACAAAGACGTGAACGATGGACGTGAATACACTTGCGCTGTCGCGGGAGATCTCTAATTTCTGCCTCGTTTCCGATGTAAATGTAAACGATTCTTTACAAATTTACACCTGTACAAAAATATATCGGTGCGTCCCTCTTGGACAGTGACCGTATTGGAAATAGCGTCTAGCATAAATAAATCCTAATCAGTGTCCGAGTTGGATGTCTCCCTAGTGTAGGAAATCTGCCATTGCGCACCTTGTATTCTATCTCTTCTTGGCTATAGCGCGCTCAGTCTTCTATTGCTGTCTCTTTTCTTCTTCCAGCATGGCGTCCAGTTCGTCTGTCAGGTTGGCCAACATGTTTCCGATATCATTTAGTACGTCCACTGGCTGTTCGGCCCTAAAACAATTTTAGTTTCAAATTTTTGAAATTGAATTCCTGGATTTTATAGAACAGTCAGGCAGAGAAAACGCAACGCAACATTTTTTCGTCAAGTTTAAAGTGTTATTTTTTACTTTTTAACCTATTTTCATGAATTTTAGTAAACTGTATAAATTTTATCAATTCATAAACCCAGTTTTTATAAACTTTGTAGTATTTGGGCTTTTATTATACAGGATTAATGACTAAAACATTATTTTTCGATCAGAACCATGTCACTGAGCATTTTGTTTTTGATTCATGTCAACAATATTGCCTTGGTAAATTTTAAGAGCGAAATAGACTGCCATCAACAATGTGCAATTTGTTCAATTATTATTACTTTATAATGTTATTTTTAATATCTCGAGGGTGGGTTTTGGTAACTATTGTCGTAATGTCATATGGACACTGATTAGAACTCTATATTAAATTTAAAAAACGTTAAAAAGTAACGATACGGGCTTAAGAAGGTTGAACATTCGACGATCTTTACGGCTATCGGATGGCTGTAATGTTCTACAAGCAGAGGTTTATGCCATAAAAAAGGAAGCGGCTAGTTGCACACACGAGAGAAATTGCTGATAGACCAATAGGAATATACGGTATATTCTGACAGCTTGACCGCTTTAGGAAGCATCACCAGTGAGCTGTGTTGGGTGCCAGGCTACAGCAATGTGGTGGGCAATCAGGAAGCAGACTCGCCAAAGACGAGGCCAGGGGAGATGCCATGGCAGATGACTCACCACTTGCGACGATCAACGCAGAAGGAAGCTATAGGGTGCCATCAAAGCCAAGCACCAAAGACGTGGCAACACCGTGAGGGCTGCGCTACAGCTCGAAGACTATGGCCTGGCCAGTGATAGATAGCAAAAAGACAAAACAACACTAGAGCACAAAAGGGACCTAATTTTGCATAATGAAAGTAGGTGCCGTCACTGGAAACTGTCCCACGGGGGTTAACCTCGTGAGATGGAAAGTTTCCGACGACGATTACTGCAGAGAAATACGAAGGATAAGAAGAATAGAGCTTAGAGCACCTGCTGTGCCACTGTGTCCGGCACTGGAATTCCGACGCTTTAAAACTTTTTTTTTAAATATTATTTTTTTTAGGGACTAGAGGAAGCAGAAGCCAACATCAGCGACATCGGGAACTTTGCTGGAAGTGCTTTAACCGCAAAGAAAGAATGAGAGGAAAGTTTGGTATAATAATACAGGGGTATCGCATTGGGTCCAAGGCTTCCGAGAGAAGGATAAAACATGATCCCAAACCCCAGAAACCTAACCTAACCTAACTTGATACAGGCTTGGTTTTTATGGGTATTAATAACACTAACAGAAAGAAACAGAACTAAGGCTATTAACAAAAATAACTAATAAATAAGTATACAAACAAACAAAAAACTTGTAAATAATACTCTAATACTTTGTATTTTGTATTGCCTCCCCGGCTACTATAACTGTCTAATCAGACGTCGGTTCATATTGTTAATGAGGCTGCAAATATGATATTAGTATTTATGTTTTTCTCATTCTTCTACAAAAGCCACCTCACGTCATTATAGAAGAATAATATAGTCCGGCCTTGTGGTCGAAATTATTGCGCCGCTTTCTAGTAGACGGAAGGTCGCCGGTTCGAATCCGGCCCCGGACATGCATGTTAAATGTGTGTGTGAGTCTGTATTTGTCTGATTTTAAACGCTAATTAAAAATTAAAGAATTTTTTTTTTTTTTTTTTTTTATTATTTAGATTTTTAACAAAATAGAAAAAAAAGAATAATATAAAAAAATAACGATAATTAAAAAAAATGCCAAATGTTTGTGGCAAATTCATTTTGCTCCTTAAAAATTAACTAAGGCATGTGTTGACATGAGTGAAAACATTCAGGAGACACGGTTGTGACCGAAAAATAATGTTTTAGAAAAAATTTGTACGAAATCATTGTACAAGGTGTTTGAAATATAGGGTAAAAAACAACTCTTCGATTAATGCTGTATAATAAGTTTATAATAAACTGAGTTTACAAAGAATTAAAATTGATATATTTATATACAGTTTGCTAAAAATATCAAGGAAATAAGACTAAAAAATAAAAAAAAAAAATATATAACATTTTAAACTTGACCAAAATTTTTTCCGTTTTTTAGCCTCAGTGTAGGATGAAAAATTATAGTTGAAGGTACGTATGTACCAAAAATGCGAGCAAGTGCGAGGAAGAGCAAGCGATCATTCTACGTTAATCACCTAGTGAGTGAACAAGTCTTTGTTTGTTCTGTTTTGAGATTTACCCTTTAACAGGATGCCCTTTTAACAGGATAGTTTTGAACTAGCTACTTTTGATAGCGACTCTGAAATTCAGCACAGGATTAGTAGCAATTAGCCTCAAGAGCATTCTGGGAATTAAAAGACAGAGTTTTTTGCAATCGTGACTTGAGCACAAGAACGAAACTTGCAGTGTACCGAGCAATTATAATCCCCACATTGTTATATGGGAGTGAAACTTGGGTGTCGTACCGCCGACACATGAACGCATTAAACAAGTTGCAACAAGGACACCTTAGACAACCTCACCAAAAATTCGGTGGTTTCATCATGTCTCAAACGTATCCGGTCCTCGAAAAAGCTAACTGCGAGATTATTGAATTCATGATTACAAAGTCCCGTTTTAGATGGGCTGGTCACGTATGCAGAATGCAGAAAACCGCATACCAAAAACTCTGCTTTACGGTGAGCTTAGTAGAATGCTAAAGGAGGCCGGGTGGACAGCTGAAAAGATACAAGGACATTTTCCACAAAAACTTAAGGGGATTAACATGCAGATGAGTGGGAAAAAGCAGCTCACAATAGAATTCAATGGAGAGAAAATTGTAAACTCAGTTAACAGCGACAACCAAAAAGTAAAGAAGGCATCCAAGCAACTAAGATTTTTTGAATGTCCAGAGTGCGGTAAGCAGATAACATCACGTATCGGGCTTTTCAGTCACAGAAAATAAGCTCATGAAAGAAAACCACTTGCGTAATCATATTCTGATGCGTGTCGAATAATATTCGTCAGCGAGTAATGGCAGTATGTATGTATAGTTTTGGTGGGTCCTTCAATCTGACAAAAACCTTGTAAAACTTAGATATTTTTATTTGATGCTGTAAAATATTTCGAAATATTTTTTTTTTTTTTTCATCAAAATATTGACGCTCCTGTTTTTTTTAAATGCGACCACTCTAGATAGCTGCATTTCGAGTATGGACGTTGACTCGTTTAGTGCTATGACCAATAGACTAGTGCACTCCGCTAAACATACTATTGTGTCTTTTGCTGGCGTTTTATTCCGAGAATGTTATTGCTTTTCTATATTTAATCTGAGGGTAAATTACACTATTTAACCTATTTACCTGTTGCGTGAACTGGTGTTTGGCGTTCTGCTCGTGTTGGGCGTCGGGGACGGATGCGGTGGAAGTCCGGGTCTGGGCTTCGGCGATGAGAACTCTGCTTGGCGGCCGGCCGTACCCGCTCTGGTGCGGATCGTACCGGCGTTCTCGTTAGCAAAAGGTAGAGAATCGGATTCTGTACTCGAACTCGACTGAAACCGAAAATAACATTTAGCTCAATTTGATAAGTATAAAAGAATAATAAATAAAAAAAAACATAAAATTAGAAGTAAACTATTGCGCTACCGTGCTAGTTAAGGTTCATTCTCACTATACCTTCCATATCAGCTACCTTCCTAATAAATCTTTATCTATTTCCCTTCCGTTTACATAAAATATTATAACATGTAAAATTAATAGGACCAATGCACTAACCGTTCCGTTTCCTTCCGTTCCATATCCTTTCATACATTTTTTGGCGGATGGGCTGAAACAATGCGAAACAGCGTTGTCAAGTTCTTATTTGTACCAGCTCTGTTAACATTTGCTGATATTTATTTATTCTTTCACCTCTTAAATAAAAAAAAAACACCTTTTTTTCAAAGATAAAATTTTTTTAGAAATAAAAAAAAAACTTTCATAATGATATAAATTGTACGATAAAAAGTATGGAGACGATACGAAACGGAAGCTTACGTATAGTGTCAATACAAAAAATACGAACGGATATGGAATGGACACGGAAGGTATAGTGAGAATCAGCCTTTATACTTAAATTGCATATAAGCAGGTGTACGACTGTAATTATTTAAGTACCCATTCACAACGTACACATATTATGATTAATTTACTCTACATAATCTGAATTAGAATGGCTATTTTGCCATTGAAACAGAAATCAACAAAAAAAAAATGTTTAACGTTTTAGGGGATATATCCAAAGGTTATTAATTAAACAGATTGACAACGATGGTTGGCGCGGTTACGTCAGCTAGCGGGACATTTAAAATACCTATTAACAAAAGGTTCAATAATAATAACAATTACACTAGTTAAATTGTTCTATAAAATCTTTATCTATTTTCCTCTAATTTTGCTTTGACATTAACATTTTTTAAGCACTACTTTATTTGAAAAAATAGTTAATATTGATAAAAGAAAAAAAAAAAAAAATAATTTATTATACAAATACATCACTCAGCAAAAGCAATACTAGACATTATTGACTGTTACAGGTAGGAATGATATCTATTTCTAAGGAAAATGTGATAAATAATTTAAAAAAATATCTTTCATCAATTATTAAAACTTCTAATACGTTAAGTACACTAAACTAAACAAAATATAGTATATCCACTAAAACTGCCTTATAGTAAGCAATACAGGAAACAATATAAAAATTATTTAGCCAAACAAACTGCTGAGTACCACACGATGACGCGCAATATGGCGGCTAATGTCAAGTTACGAGAAAACCTGTTTAATTTAATAACCTTGGTTATATCCCTCCCATCGTCAGTAATAGTCAAGATAAAACAAAAAGAATACAGAGAAAAACTATTTAAAATGTCTAAATCTAACCATGTCGGAAACATTTTAGTTGTTTACTATAGACATCTATTAAAACCTAGATAAATTACTCGATTAATTCCAGCACTGTGTTTCTCGTTGATTTTCTATGTCAGTGGCATAATGCAAAGCCTTTTTTTAGAAAATATGTTTCTAGACCAACTGAAGTTTATACTAAGGTCAGTCTGTTAAACTCTGTCTGTAAAAAGAAAGCGAGTATCATATACAGTGAAGTTGTGTTGATTTCTTGGAATATGTATTTATGTATTAACTATATGTATTAGTATATTATTCCCTAATTCATACACAATTCGGTTTAAACTACTTTTGAATTAATCTTAAAGTTTAAGTAAAAACTACTTAGTATTAGTATATTCAGAAGACTTTATATTTATAAAATGTTTCCAAACATCAGAGGTTACCATTTCTCTAATGCTTGAAAAATATAAATATAAAGTGTCATGAATATATCAAGATGTTTTACACTAAAATTAAGGTCCACAGTGGAGTTAATCGATAATTGTGCGATGAACGAAATATATATTTAACAGATAAAGTGTTTACTTGTCTATGATATAGACTAGCTGAATAGTTTATAATTTTACTGGCTATTTTGATGGAAAACCATATAAACGAAAAAGTGGTTTTAGTCCTTCTTTAAACAATCGCTATATAAAAATACAGTGCTATAAATTATGTGTTAGTGAACCGTATAATTAATTCTTAGAATATAAAATGTCAACATAACTTAATTGTACGCGACTTACACTTTGTGTTTACGGACGGTGTTCTTTCTAGACTAGAAACTTATTTTCAATAATGAATACTCTCCTTCGTATCGTATCTATTTTGATAATTCTCCAGTTAACAACTTTCTTTCTCTCAAATAAATATATCGCATAAGTACTATTATTTTAACTTAGATTTCTTCACCACTGAAGGTAGAGGCGATTTGTTCATTGAAAAAATTAAGTATATTTTGGTCTGGATAAAACAGATAGTTACCTTAAAACTAGCGTCAGACCCGTTCCGATGTTGCAAC
Organism: Sitophilus oryzae; assembly: GCF_002938485.1. NCBI lineage: Eukaryota > Metazoa > Arthropoda > Insecta > Coleoptera > Curculionidae > Sitophilus > Sitophilus oryzae. The sequence goes on along the minus strand of NW_022146725.1, from coordinate 1,043,066 downwards.
GCCAGCGTCTTGATCAACTCCTGCTCCTCCGCTCCCCAACTCTGCGACGAATTCAGTTTCCCAGGCGGCGTCCCAGGCGCCGGCGGAGGAGGCAAAGGCAAATCACCCCCGCTATCCAACGATATACTCAAACTATCCGAACTAGGATACGCGGGCAACGGCAACGGACTCGACGTCTGGACGTGGTGGATCTCCACCGTTGTCGTCTCCTCCGACCCGCACTCGCTATCCCTCCTCTTGGGCGGATTCGGCGGTATCTTCTTCCCCATCATCGGACTGCCGTACTGCGCGTAGGCGTTCGGCACCGGCTTGTACTGCGGCCCGGCCGAGTACTTCTCGGGGTTGAACTGGGGCTTCTCGAAGTCGGGGAAGGTTTCCCGTGCTTTGGCCGTGATTTTCGCGATAGGTCTAGGCCGGATGATGCCGCGGGGGCGGGGGAGGGTACCGCCGCCCTCGTATAGCAGGGCGGTCTCGTTCGTGGGCGTTAAGTCGCCGTCGTCGTAGGATCTGACGCGCCAACCGACCGGTTGCTGGTAGTAGAAGGTCTGGGTGTTGTCGGCGGAGAAGGTGTGGTGCGTCCTTTCGTTGGGGTCTTCGAGGGACTCGAGGGATTTGCCCCGGCCGGTACGGATCTGAAAACGATTGGCAAATGTTAGAATATTATTCATGTAAAATTATTCTACTCTATCGTTATACAGTGACACACAATATCCGCATCAAATTGCATTTTCATCGAATATTATTTAAAATATAGCAAGTACTTTTTTGTTTTTATGACTTATTTCATGTTACCCAACTATATCAATGTGATTGAAATGGTTTTAAAGTTAATGTTCTCTTTTTTAATTATAATTGTAGATTTTTTTTTATAAAATCACTAAGTTAAGACGTTAGAAAAATTACAGTTGAAGTTATATACCGTCAATGGCGATTTCATGTTCTGATGGAATGCGCACAATAATTATTATACCATATGATCACAAAATAAACGGTGTCAAAGACGGCTGGAGTATGAAAATGGATGATAATTTTGACGAGGTCGAGCCCTATACACCATTACTTGGCCACGACTCTTTAATTTTTTAATGGCGCTTACTGCCAGTCGGCCTTAAGAAGATCGTAATTTATTTATGTATTGAGTAAAAATGATTTTTAAATGATTAGTTTTTAAATTCAGGAAAAATATTTTATTTTGAAATAGGTTTATGTGTCTGGAAACATTCTATCCTATTTTAGTCCTTCTATAACTAGTGGTACTTTTTGTGTTAGTTTTGTCAACTTTTGGCAAATATGCTAATGAATTGCCTCTCATTATCATCGATTGTAATTCTCAGCCGTCTTTGACGCGAATTTTCGATTATACGGTACTTAATTTAAATTTTATAACAGGCACCTATTTCTACGAGACAGCCTAAAATATTCATATATCTACAGGTTTTTTGTGACCTTTTTCTTGACCTATCGCGATCTGCATGATATCAGTTGGTTATTATTTTTGTCATCGATCTACCGAGTGGGTTTCCTAGACTTCACTTATTAATCGGATGGTTAAATATTTATTGTTGTTTAGTGTCTCTCTAAATGAAATCTAGCCATTAAAAAACTCATTACATGTGGGATTACCTTTGATTTAATGTACAATTTCAGTCCTTTAAAGTTTAAAAGAGACAGAACAAAAAGTAAATTTTCTTGAAAAGTGAAATTCAGAAAAGATTATTTTATAAAGGTAATTCTTGATAATTGTTATTTTTTAAATAGTTATAACATAGAATTCCAGACCTGTTTTAAAAACCAGACTATCGTAGTTTTTTGAATGTTTGAAAATTCGATATGACTTCTTACTAAATAAAAATTTTGAATTAAATAAGATTCAATTTTTCTCCATTATCACAAAATGTGAATCATGTACAATGAAGTTGTGATAACTTTTTGCTGTTTTATTCTACTCCTCTTTTTTGGAAGTATATTTATTGCAATTCATAGTTCACAATATCCTTATACCAGGGCTGGCATTTCTGATCATGAGTTACTTATTTTTGTGTGTACGAAGAGTACAGTCAACAAGCTTAGCATAATAAGATGTACTGAATAGACAGCAGGCAAGTATTTTCCCAAGCGCATGGAATCTAGCGTCAGATTAAATTTTGTTATATACTTTCTTATTTTGCTCTCTCCGACTTACTAAATTGCCATAGCGATTCACTCATATACATGTAAACGCCGACCCAAGGTTTCGCTTGCCAGCAGGGTATGCCTTGAATTATTAGAGAATGATGTTTGTGAGATTTAGTATAATTTATTTTTAGTGTTGTTTCTGTTTGCTTCATTTCTTATTAAAGGCTAGCCAATGAAAAAACTTATTCAAGGCTGCTTTTTTTCACATTTCGTTAACGAGTACCTTTAACATGGTTAGCGTAATATCATTATCAATGATACAGACTATATATCAGCAACTCTAGGGGGTAGTCACAAAATATGTCTTGATCATAATGTGTGTCACATTATAAAGAAAATTTCATATCTCATACAGCAAAATAGTAGGGTTAGCTCTGACTGGCATTTTTGTATTTACTTGTTTATTTACCATAATTAATTCGGTATATACTAAAAAGGAAATAGATTTACTGTCTTATTCCATTCAAAAGAAAGTACGATTTAGTAAAGATATGTGTGACATAATTTATGTATTTTTATGAGTCGCTACTATTGTCTTTATTTAAGTAGCGACCTACATTCTCGAATAATTTATAGTGCCACAGTACTTGGCAAATTACGTGTTTATTCACAAAGCAAAGATATATTACCGACATTAACTATTTGCGAATCCTATTCTATTTGCAACTTTTGCCCTAAATATATATAAAAAGTAATGATATATGTATATTATTAAATCACTAATCAAAATTAATTTGGTTATTATTAAGATTAACTTCAATTATAAATAAACGTACAGACCTTTTAACGGCAATAAAATAAACAACTTGCTTAGAGGATCTAATTTTCATCAAATATGTTGTGAATAATTAATACTAAAAAGCAAAATTATAACTCTTTAATCTCCCTCAATTGGGGGAAACCAAGCGAGGATTTAATGTACAATTTCAGTGGTACCAAGTTTAAATGGATTCAGTGAGCAAAAAAGTAGAATTTTCTTCTTTGAAATTATTAAATTCTTTAATTTTAGAAAAGAATATATCTAGATAATTAGATTTTAGCCTAGAAATTCAGACATGGCTCATAATACCAGGCCGTCGTAGTTATGATATGTTTTAATATTCAATATAATTAATATATCGTCCTGTTGCTGTCAAAAGTCACTAACTAACATTTTCCGAACAGCAAATTCAATCATTAACTATGTTTTGAATCGGAGAATCGATGGCAAAAGTCATTAACTACGATTTCTGGCTATTTATGTTTTATTTTTAATACCGAATAGTTACCAACTATAACATCTTTATGCAATGCAATTCTTCTTTAGATGCATTTTTCTCGGAAGTAATAAAAAGTAAGTTAGTGACTTTGGCTAATGTCAGGACGATATAAATAGTTAAAAGTAAAATTGCTTAAGTTAAATAGCAGCAAAAAAGTAAAACAAAAACCTTATGAACTAATGAAATGTTACTGAAATGTTTATATGGTGTTACAGCACCATTGGCACACAGAACTAAAATAAAAAAAAGAAATGTAAGTATAATGGTGGCTAATAAATTATCAACGTATATAGATAGAATATTCTCTTGTAAAATATTACTGTGTGTGTTCCCTGTAAAATTTGTTTGATCAAAGAATTGCATACACTACACAAATAATCACGAAGAGAAGGAGTTTTGATTTTATTTAAATTTACTGTCTATTTTTCATATAATTTTATCAAAGATGTAAAAGTATCTTTGTGGCATTATAACATTATATTATCTAACATTATTGTTTGCTGTTGTTCAATTATTAACATCTATAGTCTCTCCAAGCCGAGACTACTTGACAATGACAGTTGTTGTCGGTTATTTTATTTAAAAGCACGTATATTTTAGGTCGCTTGGTGGTTGTGGTCTCTGTCGTAAATATTAATATTAATTAATACTAATTATAGTAAAGAATGTTATTTTGTCATCTATTTGAAATACGATTTAGGTTGGAACAGTGAGGTACAATAGGAAATTACAAAAACTGTATTAGGATATCATTTGAGTAAGAAAAAAACAACTATGTACCGAAATGTTAACGTCAACAATTATTTAATTTGAATATTATAGTAAATTGCTGTTATTTGCTTTTATCATTTGTTACTTTTCTAATGACAAGTCAAAATAGACAAACAAGAATAAGACTCTACTTTTGATTTTACAGATTCGACTGAAAAATACAGAATTTTATTTTCAATATGAGCATAAGGTACAATTATATTTTGCATATACAGGGTTGTTCACCACATACGACACGATATTATGCTAAACGATTAGATTTTACAAATTGTAAGTTCGAGGTTCGATGAGAGGTCAATATAAAACTGAATTTAAAAATGTTTTGAATACTAGAGTGTCCCAAATAAGTAAAAAAATATTATAGTTATATTATTTTTTTAAATGGAACACCCTCTATATTATTCTATTGGATTCTACGATTGAAATAAAGGTAAATTTGATTAAGGTTTATCACACTTAAATCTTACCGTTTTTGAAATATTTTTCAATTTATGAAATTGCAGGCAAAAATTTTAAAGGGCTTTATTTCTCCAAAGAGTATCAAAGTTTTTTAAATATAAATATTTATTGAAGATTATTTATTGATCAGATATTGTGTTGTAATAATAAAATTTTACTACCTTATACAGAGTGTCAAAAATGTATACTAAATAATTACTAGCTTTAAACGGCAATAACTTGTTTAATTTAAATGGAACACCTTATATATTTACGTAAATCAGATGCACAATGTTATTGTCCTATCAAATTTTATTTATACCATTTTACATCTTCAAGTTTTCGTAGAAAATGCATTTTTTAATTTAGGCCTCATTTATCCACTATACCCATGGAATATTGACATTTCAGATTTTTATAGCACCATAATATGTACAAAATGTACAGGAGGTAAATATTGCAAGCCCATTGGCATACAAAATAAACTATTTAAATATTTGCTAAAAGAGTATACCAATTAAATATACCATCATTATTTCCTACCAAAACACCAAAAATTAGTTAATTACATACTTATAAAATTTGTTTTAATTAAAAAAATTATTCTAAATAAATGTGGATTTGGCTCAGAAAAATCAATATAATAATAAGTTATAAAATGAATGTCTGTGTTTTTATAAATAATCATTCATTAATAAATGAAGTAAAATCTATAAGGTGTTGCTTTTTACCACACTGACTCCAATACACACAAAATTCAGTTTTTAGTATTTGGAGCAATTATTACTACAACGTAAACAGTCAAAATAATGCTGGATTTAGTTTTGGGATCATATTAATTGGTCCTCTTTAACAAAAATATTTAAACAGTTTTTATTTTTTAATTAAATAAGCGAACTAGATATATCGACAATATTAGTATCTGTACCCTTTGCAAATTTGTTATATCTTTAAAAATAAGCTAAAATGTCAATATTCCATGTGTATAGCGATAAATGAGATTCTAAATTATAAGAAAATGCATTTCTATGAAAGCGAAGAGGTGGGTAAAAATGGAACAATACAATTTGATAGACAATTACATTGTGCATCTGATTCGTAAAATATATAGAGGGTGTTCTATTTAAATTAAACAGAGTTATTTGCCGTTTAAAGCTAGTAATTATTTAATATCAAATTTTTAAATAAAAAAAAAAAAAATCGTAAAATTTTTATTATTGCAGCACAACATCTGATCAATAAATAATCTTCAGTAAATATTTAGTATTAAAAACTTTGATACCCTTGGAGAAATAAAGCCTTAAATTTTTGCTGCAATTTCATAAAATTGAAAATATTTCAAAAAGCAGTAAGGTTTAAAGTGTGATAAAGCAACCAATCAAAATTTACCTTTATTTCAATCGTAGAATCTAAAAATAGAATAATATACAGGGTGTTCTATTTAAAAAAATACAACTATAATATTTTTTACTTATTTGGGACACTCTGTATCTTGTAAAAATATTTTTAAATTGTAGCTCTAATAGTCGTAACAGACAAACTTTACAATTTGTAATAATCTAATCGTTTAGTTACAATACTCCGTGTCATGTGGTGAACAACCCTGTAATTTTTCACGTTCTTGCCATGTTTATTATTATATTATTAATATTAATCATTGTATTTATGATAGTATAGCACAAATGATTCATAACATATTCATCCTCTAAAGCTTAGATGTCTAGGCTAAACGTTGCTGTACCCCAAGATTCTTAGTATGTAGTACCATATAATACAATATAAAATATTAAGCTGTGGTAACAAACATAACGAAATAAAACTAGTATTTATAAAGTTAAACGACGAAGTTAAATGACCTGCTGTAGACAGCAATCACTCGGATGCAAAAAACGCAAAGGAAATTTTTTTTTCGTCCGTTAATGTTATATTTTTCACATTTTTAGTCCTATTTTTCTGATTTTTAGTTGGTAGTAGGGTTTTTGCAAACTATATAATTATTATTATAAAAAAAAAAATTCAGTTTTTTATAAATTTTAGTATTTGAAAACATATAAGGCTAATCAAGAAAGGTTGTTTTTACTAACTATAAAAATACCCTGAGCAATAATTTCGCTAACAAATTTCGCTAAAGCATTATTTTCGGTCAGAACCTCCTGAGCATTTTGTTTTTGGATCATGTCAGTACATGCCTTGAGATTTAATTTTAAAGAGCGAAATGTACTTACCACCTACAATTTGCAATTGTTTCAATTATCAATTCTTTTTTGATGATATTTTCAATATGACAAAGGTGGCTTTGGTGATTATTGTGAACTATATACTACAACGAATTGCCCAGCATGTTCGACAGATCTGAACCATATGGAGCACATTTGAGAAATACTTGACAGGAGGTTTAGAAGTCGGGAAGCGACACTAGCTTCATTAAATGAACTTCGCTTGGTCCTTAAAGAATGGGAAAACATATCACAATGTGATATATGCAGCTTCATTAGCAGTATAAACGGACATCTACAGCTGCTACAAGATTGTGAGTAAACGATAGAGTAAAGTCCATTATCTCGTTTGTTTCAAGGTTTACAAAAAAATGTTTAATATAAAAGTTATAGGGATGGTTATACACATTTTAAAATTATTATAGTGTACAAAGGTGCTTCAAAAAAATGTGGCGGCTATAACTTATGTTTTTAAATGCAACAACCTATTTTTATTTTATTTTAGATTCTGCGTAAAATTCCATAATTGTTTTATATATAATGTTATATACTTAAAATTAATAGTTTTGTAATATTCAATTTATTTAAACAAATCATTAAATTGCAGTGTAGTAAAAATTGTCAGTGATGCCATTGTTTCTGAAGTTTGGAGTATCTAATGGTTAAGTCGTACTTTACTCAAATAAACCAAATCGCAGTAGTGAATTTCTTGGTGTATTTCTATATTATGAAAGATGACACTTGGGATTTTTCGTCAGCGCGAATAGCCACAGATTAGGGTAATACTGGATTACCTAATTGCTGAAGACTGCTGATATAGGAATTTTCTTCGACATACAGTAAAGATTTTTCTCGTAGTAATTCTGGTTTATAAATCATTTGGTAAAGCCAATATTACTACTGCTGCGAAACCGTCCCATTGCACGCTGAAGATGTTTTCTAGATAATATATCTATTCTTATAGTAGTTAGCAAAATACTATATAATATCGTCCTATTGCTGCCAAAAGTCACTAACTAACATTTTTTTCGAACAGCAAATTCAATCACTAAGCATAACGAGTGGAGAATAGATTGCAAAAGTCATTAATTACGATTTCTGGCTATTATCATTTTATTTTAATACCAGAATAGTTACTAACTTCTATAACATTTTTATGCAATGCAATTCATTTTTTTAAGACGCATTTTTTCTCGTAAGTAATAAAAAGTAAGTTGGTGACTTTTAGCTAATAAGGCTATAATACTGAACCAAAAAATGTGGTTTTCTAGGCTTGTCTGTGTATATCAGTAACATTGACTAGTTCATTTCCCAAAGAAAATCTGTAACTAATATCTCTACCATTTATACTCATTACAACAAATTTAACTGAAATTCAAATTTTGTTCTTAACTTGCTTAACAGACATGAAATTGTAATAATTAGTACTTTTTATCATGGCGACTATGATGTTATAGCGTAAGTGTATTAAAAATATGGGTAAAGATAGAAAAAATTGGAATAAATCGCAAACTAATAAAATAGGTATATAACATACTTAATAAAAAGTTGAAGAGTTTTGTAAAATCTATCAGAAAAATAATAATATATAAGGTAAAAATGCATTTAAAAAAATTGAAATTTCTTGATTTTAAGTAGTTGAAATTCTTAAATATATTTTGAACACCCTGTAACATCTAACTAAAATATCTTTACATAGGTCTTTTCCTGTATCTCTATAAAATTCTCCTACCAAATGTTAGTTGTCTAACTAGAATCAGCCATCAGCGACAATTTTTATCACACTGCAATCTAACATTTGTTTAAACAAATTGAAATATAACAAAAACTATTAACTTTAGGTATATAACATTATTATAAAAAAGTTATGAAATTTTACGCAAATGTAAAAATAAAATAAAATGGGGTGTTGCATTTAAAAATATATGTTATATTCGCCACACTTTTTGAAGCACCCAGTATACTGTATAATAATTTTAAATTTTTTTTTTTTAAATGTAAATATTTATGTGTTACATTAATATTTTTTGTAAACCTCAGAAACAAATGAGATAATGGACTTTACTTTATCGTTGACTCACCCTACCTTTAGGAAAGTTATAGCAACCAATGGAGGCAATACAAAGTATTAGGTATTTGTTACAATTTTTTTTTATTTTTTTTGTGTGTGTGTGTGTTTTCTTTTAATATCAGGACTAGTTTAGCCTTTAACATTTTTTTAACCTAGTGTATAGTATCCAATGATATATTACAATGGTCACCAAAGCCACCTCGTCGTATTGAAAAAATAACATCAAAGTAATGATGATTGAAAAAAGTGCGAGTCGGACTCGTGCACGAAGGGTTCCGTACCTTTCATTATCTATACAACATTAGACACTATATTATTATAAACTTTTTGCGATTTAGTTGAGAAAATTTGAATGCGCGTATAAGTAATTAAAAAAATGAAGAGCGCATTACTAAAAATTGTATTAATCAGTAATAATATGTAAAAGTAAAAATAAATATGTAAGGGTAAAAAAACATTAAAAAGTCGCCTTGACTAGGATTCGAGCCTGCCTTACTACGGCTCAACGTCATAGCAGCGTAAAGCCCAAACGCTTTACCCACGCGACCACCGAGGACTTGAAAGATTCTATGTAAAAATTCTTACTTAAAGATAATGTTTAGTGAAAGGTAACATTTATAAATATTTATTTAATTCATTTAGTATTTGTTCTTATAGCGGCAACATAGATACATTATCTATACAATATTTCCACTGTCTGGCTATAACGGTTCATAAGATAGACCTTTGACAGACGGACGGACGGATAGCGAAGTCTAAAGGAGGGCGCGCACTGCATCGGATCGGACCAGCAAAAGCGACTGCGACCATCGTACATATAGACAGCGCCGGCGTCCACTAAAACATTTCGGCCTGTAGAGGCCAGATTCCTACTTCTACCTATCTACGATAGTGGAGTCACCGCCTTCGCCGTTTCTCGCCGGACTGGTGCCGATTCAGTGCGCGTACACCTTTAGTAATAGCCTTGTATATGGATTTTTAAATTAGCTCAACCTAAGACGTTTATGGATGTAAAGCACCAGATGGCGGGGTCTTTTACTACAGAAAAATATTTTTTGTTACTCTGAATTTTGAAGAGACCAATAAAAAACAGAAAAATAAAAATAGTAATTATTACAAAATCTATTGGTTTTGTTTATTATTTCTGTTTCTGTAGATATTTTTTATCTATTAGATATGCTATAAAGCTGGTAATTATACAATTTGACCAGGGCTGCGGACCATTGTAAATACCCGACAAATTCCGCAAGGCCGACGAGGTCGTTGTTTTTCACTGATAAGAGAAAAAAAATGTTTTTTTTACATTTTAAATAATTTTCAGATATTTTTTTTCTGAATGCACATTACAAAGTATTTTTACTGTTCTTTTGTCCGCTTGATCTATTATACTGGTCGCACGTATCGGAGTTCTGTTTCTTCTAGTTTTAAAAAATGTTTTCTTATTTCTTTGTAGTAGTTGTAGTGTAAAATTAGATTAATTTTATTAAGTTTAATTATAATGTTTAGTGTAGAATACCACAAATAGTTTAGTAGTGTTTTTATAGTTTAAATATTTTACAGCAGTTAAGTAGTAGGTGAAGGGAAAATTTGGTTATTTTTTTTTCTTTTTGTTTGATGAATTAGTAAGTTTGATAATTTTTCAGTGTAGAATACAAAAAGTAGTTGTGTAGTGTTTTTATAAGAGATTATATTAGTTTATTTGTAGATGAGTAGTAGGTGAAGGTATTTGGGTATTTGTATTTTTGTTTTCTTCTAATTGTAGTAATTCTATTAATTATTGTGATAGATACACTATATCTTCCTTCAACTTCATTGAAAAGTGCATTATCATAGATTTTGGTTTTCTGGTAGTAGAATATACGAAAAAAAACCTGATCAAATTTATTTTAAATTAAGATTTTTTTTTTTTTTTATTAATCAAAATTAATCTAGTCAAATAATAATAATAGTTAGTTTCTAAATACTACACAGGGGTGAGTTTCCTACGATATTCTCTATGGGCATCTCGGAAACTACTGGAGACTGAAGATAGAGAGTCGGTTAAATGAAAGAATTGCAGTGTTGTGGGGTCCATAAATATGGCGCCTTTCGGATTTTTCGAAGAGATTCAAGGCTTACTAGATATTTCGAAAAAACAAATTTCGGCTATTTTAAAACTTTTGTCTCTAATTCCATTATAATCTACCGTATGATCGAATAAAAACAGCGTCAACGATGTCTATGAAATGAAGATCACTGTTATTTTATATGTAAGAATTCTATGGGAATATCATCGATCGTTATTTCATAGCCATCGCTGACGCCGTTTTTATTCGATCATATATTTAAACAAAAGTTTTTCACACCAAATGTTGTAGATAATCACATACCTAATGAGTTTCTGTTTTTCTGTTTTTTTTTTTCTAAAGCCTGTCAAGTTATGTAAAATTCTTTTCTTGTCAATTTCCATACCAATAATACCATACCAATTAGTTGGCATCAAGAATGTAAAAAGTTTTATGTTTTTCAAAAAATAAAAAAAAAAAAAAAAAAAAAAAATATTTAGAATAAAATAAATCTAAGAATGAAATGATTCTTTTATACCTGCACATTAAATCCAAAATTAAAATAGAGTATATTGAACTTTTTTTTAAATATTAATTAATAGCCATTAGCATTATTATAAATTATTATATAAATAATGTACCAACATATTGAAATAATAATTTCTTTGTTAATACAGTTTAGAATTCTTAAAATAACAGGCAAATATAATCCACAATTTACAATAAAATAAAAGTTTTGTTTTAAATTTCTAACTGATAAGCTGATCACTATTAAAGTTCGCAGAAACCGGGGGCTATATTATTATTTTAAATTACTCTGAGAAAATAACGAAAATAATCGATATTTTTGACTCCGCCTTGAAAGGTTCACGATTTGTTCTCCAGATGGCAGCACATTTTGTCTAGTCGGTTGAACAACTTTAAGAATATATACAAGATTAATAGGGGTTCCCATTTTCGCTTGGGTACAGAACCTAGGTACAATTTCTTGGTGGCAAGTTCATTTCATATAAAAATTAACCAGGCATGTGTTGTTTGAGACATAAAAAACAGAGACAAAATGCTCAAGAGAGATGATACTGACAGAAAAACAATGTTTTAAGATTGCTCACAAAATTATTGCACAGAGTTTTAAAGTTAAGGCAAAAACAACCATTCGATAAATCGTGTATAATACAGCCCAATACATCCTGTATAATAAAGCCCAATACTAAAGTTTATAAAAGAACTGAATTTGATTTCAGTTCAATTTTAATTATTGCATCTGAGTGTAATCTTTGAAATATAATATAAAAAAAAAGTTTTTTTTTTAGTTAAAATAATTTAAAATATAAACAAACACTACGGTGAGGTTTTTATAAAATCATATTTGCACTTGACAAATACTATCTGTATCTATAAACGTATGAAAACTAAAAACTAGTCATAAGCTTTGTTAATTGGGAGCCAGATCTAGAAAAGTAGCTATCAATATTGACATACTATACATCTAAAATCAGTTTTAGGATAAGTTAGTTTCAATTATTAACAGGTAACATTCGATATTATACATCTAAAGTATCATGCAAATGAGTTTGAAATACCTTGATGGGCACAATATCTGTGCAATACATTGAATAGGTATAGGATGGGTTGGTAGTGGGGCCCATCGACGTCGTCATGTGCCTCGTCTGGTCGATCTCCCAGGGCTGGTGGAACGAGCGGAACGTACTGTGCACCTGAGGGGGCGCTCCGGGCGAGGGGAGGTCCATGGGTACGTGTACCAACACGTCCTTACATACATAAACATGCAGCGTAAGCAATAGGTCAGGTTGGTTCGGCAGTTTTGTCAACATCTTTCTTATTTTACACTTTCGAGTAATGTTAGTTTTTTCTACGGCCCCAGTGTTTTATTTATTTATTAATTAAATTGCTTTTATATGATAAAGGGTTTTATAATGATCAGAGGTTTGTTGGGATCTTCATTTCAATTGGTCAAAGTTTTGTTTTGTCCTGTTTTAGATTCAACTAAATTAATGTCTGTATAATCTACGAAATAACCCTATGACAAAGTAACAGGTATTTAGTATTTTCTGTCATTCTTGAAAGTCGATATATTTTCTGGTGGGTGTGAATACGATTAAGTTTCTTTATAGTTTTCTAGTATAGCAACACTTCTATATATTTCTTTATGGTGTCTCGTAACGATAATACACGAAAACACATGAATTTAACAGTAAAGAAGTTCATGTGAAATACTAAAAAGTTTTTAATGTCTCTTCGCTATAGCTTGCTCTATGTGAGATAGGATGATTTCGCCAGATGACACCCAAAAAAAATGACAGAAAAAAAAAAAAAAAACACGTTTGACTTGAAATGACAGCCAACAACTAATCACTGTATCACACAATTCTATCAACTAGACAGACTACAGGGTGGAGTCCAAATTCAAATGCTTTCAAATGGAAACACCCTTTTCTATAGGAGATAGACGAAACTAATATCGGTGTCTGGAGGTCGAATTTTCATCCAAAACATGATGGTGAAAACCGCACATCAATATCTGTTACCGTTTCGGAATTACGGGGTGTTTTTCAAATGTGCATTTTAACAAATCACTGTAACTTTTTGGCTATAAGGAAAATTTCGTATTTCTATGAAAACACTTCCAAAACACGCTTTTTACGTAGAATTTAATGGTTTAAGTATAATTTTTTAAAATTAATAATTTAAGAGTTATCAACAGAAAAAATTTTTTTTTTGATTTTTTATTTGGGACACCCTCTATATTTTAATTAACTGAAGAATTTAAAATTACCTTTCCAAAATATACTTGATATTTTGGTATAATCACCTTCGAAATACAGAATTTTTAAAGGTTCGCCACTTTTAACTAGTAGGCTTTGGACCCCTTATTGATGATATACCCTTAATGGAACTGGAAAACATATTTTTTCCAGCAAGACGATAACACACACCGCCTAGAACCACAAGTTGTCAGCAAATTTTGCAGCCAATTTCAAGAATAATTGAATAACTAACCCAGATCCCAGCCGTTGGCCGTCTGATATTTGTGGAAGAACAAAGGTTCCTTATTCTTCCACATAATCTAGACAAGAAATAAGAATTAGAAATACTTAGGAGTTATGAGAGGGTATCTTTGACCCCCACTGAGTTAATGAATTCCGCGAGAAATGTTTAAAAACTGCCCCGTCTCTGTCCATAACAGAAGACGGTCGATATATCGAACACCTGTAGCAAAATCTCATGTCTTGGTTTGCTATATTTTATTGTTATTAGATATAGTTTAAATGTGTTGATGTTGGTTAAATATATTTAAATTGTTATAAAACTCTGTATCTCTCATATAAACTTATTTTCCTTTCAATGCTCTGACTGAACTTTTTGCATTACAGCCGGTGCCGTTCAAAGCCTACTTATTTAAAGCGGGCGAATTTTTATATACTCTATATCTCGAAGAGGAATCGAGCAAAATATCAAGTAGCATTTATATTTTTTGGAAAGGTAATTTTAAATTCTCTTCAATAAATTAAATATACAGGGTGTCCCATATAAAAAAATCAAATTTTCTGTGATAATTCTTAAATTATTAATTAAAAAAAATTATACTTAAACCGTTAAATTCTGCGTAAAAATGCTTTGGAAATGTTTTCATAAAAATACTTTTTTTTTTTGTTTATATTTGATATTTGTTAAAATGCATATTTTAGAAAAACACCCCGTAACTCAGAAACAGTAACAGATATCGATATGCGGTTTTACCATCATATTTTTGACAAAAATTAAGTTCCAAACATCGATATTAGTTTTTGTCTATCTCCTATAAGAAAACGGTGTTTCATTTAAAAGCGTCGGGTGACCCACCGCAGTACAAAGGTGTCCCATTTTTGGTTGAAATCAGACGATATCTCCGCTATTAGTGAAGATAGAAGGTGTGGTTTGCACAAACCTGTTCCACTTTTTTCTCCAACGGAAAATGCTGTAAACCAAATTTTCATAGCCCTCTTCGTTTCTGAGCCACAGGGTCTTTTTAAATTTAGCAATTTGGGACACACCTCGTATCTCTGTTATCGTGAAAGGTATCGAGAAGGTGAAAACTCTTTATTGTAGAACTTATAACGCAGAGTAGAGTGGCGTAATCTATTAATCTACGAAAAGAATAATGAACTAAAGTTATGTTTTCTTAAATGGAACACCCGTATATTTATAAATTATATGATCGGGCTTGCTATAAGCTTCTTAAAACTATATATGACTCAATATTTGAGTTTCCACTATTTTACCACAATATTTAAAAGTTTTCATTAAAACATCATTATTAGTAGTAGTAGGCCATGATTGATAATAAAAGAAACTCAAGAATTATTAAAAATATACTGCCATCTATCTCTTGGTATAATTTTTGAGCCACTAATAAATTCTTTATTTATCAGGGAAACCTAACTCTTTACCGCTATTTGTAAATCTCTACCGCTATTTGTAATCTTGGAAGCTATCGTACCGGAACTTTTAGATACTCCTTTAGCTAATTTACATGAAATACTTATACTTTGACTTTTGAAAATATTCGAGTTTTGTTAAATGGCTATTTCCCAAATCTATGAATTGAGACCAATATGGACCCATACGATGCCACCCTGATCTCTGGATTTGTCCGTTCTCGATTCTGATTTAAGGGATTTTGAAATATAAGGAAATATATTGTAGCAACTACAACAATGCCTAAGACCTGGAAAATGCTATCAGGCAAGCTTTAAGATATTTGCAAACCCCATCCCGTTATAAAAAAAATTGGGCGAAGGGAGACACGTATAGCCGCCCATACTAAAATATGTTATAAATAAATTATCTCCAAAAACTGCGACGTTGTTGATTTTGATGTTATTACCAATTTTGCCAAATATTGTTCCTAAATCTTAAATTGAAAACCGCGTTTCGCTAGCTACTGTAATTTTGGAGTTACGATTTTTAAAATTTTAACCCCCACCCATACCCCCATACCAACTCCCACCCCACAAAAACTAATGGCCAGAAAAATGGCATCCCGGGTGCCACAGTATTTTTGTGCCAAATTAAAATCGGTTTAGCGGTTTTGAGTTATCGTGTTACAGACGGACAGACGAACACCATGAAAATATTTTGTATTTAGGTCAGTTATGACCCAAATAACTAATTTTGAGTGAAATTAAAGAAACTTTTTTTTGCTGATCCTAATATGCATACCAATAGGTATGGGTAGGCTATTAAGATCGGCAAAAAGTTTTTTTTAATTTCCACTCAAAAATGAGATGACTTGGGTTATAAATGACCTAAATACAAACTATTTTCATGGTGTCTCATTTTGGTTCAAACTCAAAAACCACTGAACCGATTTTAACCAAATGTGGCACCCGAGAATCTGACCGTTAGTTTTTGGTGTGGTTGGGGGGTTGGTAAGAGGTATGGGAGGGTAAGAACTAAAAAATCGTAATAATATTGTGTAGCAACACGGCCTCAAGTGTATGAATATTGCAACAAAAATTCTTTCAACTCTTCCCAAAATCAATCAAAATCACGGTACAATGTTAACTTTATATTTTAGTATTGCGAAACTATCCGTTCACTGTTCGGTTTTTATATGATTCAAAATAAAAATAATAAATTTTAAAATTAGTAATTTTTAATGGCCATAATGCGTTCTTTTAAAATCATCGAACAACTAAATCATTTCCATAGATCCAGTGACTTACCGTGACTTTGAATTTTGAGACCAAAAGCGACAAATAATTTGTCAAAAAATCATTTACAGCTATATGTTTTATTTTGCAAAAATGTTAACTAATAAGTTAGAATAATTTATATTTCTTTTTTTTTTTTTTTTTTTTTTTTTTTTTTTTATAAAATAATAAAATTACAGCACAAATCTTAAATACGTGGACTATTAACAACAAATACATCGTAAAGGACTATTTTGGTAGCATTCTGAACGTGGATTCAAGTTAAACTTTTTTAGAAAATGATTTTAAAAGAAAAAATAAGACACGATGCTTGTTTCGAGTAAAATCCTAGAGCTCTAGTTTGTTTTTATAAACTCTGGCACATGATGCAGAGTTGCATGAATCTTTGGAGTTATCTTAATACCTAAGTTAAGTATTTCCAATCTAAATTGTTCGATGTCATAATTTCAATATGTTTACATCCTGGTCTTGACCAAAACAACTCAACGAATTGTTGATTGAAGATACAGAAAACACTGCAATATATTTATTCCTAAAAAAAGATGTTTAGGTTTTTGGCACATAAAAATTTTGAATAGGATTCTTTACCGGGCGATATCGTCTTCGAAATATCCACTTTCTTTAAAAGTTGTCTGGCGTTATTTCCGTTACATTTTCCATAATGATGAACATTGGTATTCTCCAATAATTCAAGACAATCAAATAGTTTTTGAACCACACCTAACAAAGGTGAAGCTCAGGAGGGGAATATACTTTAAGACAGGTGTTGCTTCGTCGCCAATGATTAAAGGTATGTTTATACATTTTCTAAAAATAATTGCCCTTTTTTATATGGTTCATCGAACAACAGTTTAAAAAATACAAAAAATATTTCAAACAAAAACGCTTACTAAAATCTTTGGCTTTTGTTATATTTCTTTTTTTTTTTTTTTTTTTTTTAAATTATTTTATGTAATACTTTTATAGTTTTGAATAATCCTTTAATTTCCGTTTCCTTTACATTTACATCACACCATGGGCAAGTGTGAATGGATGAATTTGACTGAAGACCAAGGAGAATCATAATAAGCTTAAGGTCAGCGGCAAAAGTATAGGACAAATTCCACATATGGACTGCAGATCTAACGTCTCAAAGAGGCTTTTAATGTTAGCATAAGATTCAGACAACTTTGGTTCTAAGCCAATTATGAATAGTTTACTATTAATTCCAGCACTTTTACATTTCTTGAAATATTCAGGATCATTTTCAGGGAGCACATTCAGACAAACTTTAAGTGATCCACCACCACTATCAATACCAATTTTTAGATGAAAATCTTCAGGTAATTCTCTAATTTCCAAAATATATGATAGAAGACCAGATAAATCTGAGCAGTAGACAAAAATTAATATTAACTGAACATTTTTCCTTTAAATTATTTTCTAAAATCATTTAGCAATTCTAGTTCAGAATGCTACCAAAATAGTCTTTTACGATGTACCTATTTGTTGTTATAATAGTCCACGTATTTAAGATTGGTGTTGTACTTAGCTTTAGTTAAAGTTAGCGATAAAACCACTTAGGTAGGGAAGAATTATAATTATTCTAACTGATAGTTAACATTTTTTTATGCAAAATAAAACATATAGCTGTAATATCATTTTTTGACAATT
Source organism: Sitophilus oryzae (assembly GCF_002938485.1). Classification (NCBI taxonomy): domain Eukaryota; kingdom Metazoa; phylum Arthropoda; class Insecta; order Coleoptera; family Curculionidae; genus Sitophilus; species Sitophilus oryzae. Next base: position 1,024,721 of record NW_022146725.1, on the reverse strand, counting down.
ATTGCTTCAGTTTTTGGTCTCAAAATTCAAAATCACGGTACGTCACTGGATTTATGGAAATGATTTAGTTGTTCGATGATTTTGAAAGAACGCCATTATGGCCATTAAAAAAATACTAATTTTACAATTTATATATTTTTTATTTTTGAATCATATACAAACCGAACAGTGGCCTACCAGGCGCCAGGTTTTTGCCGATCTTAATAGCCTAACATACCTGTTGGTATGGTATGTATTCTTGGCGTATGTATGACTATTTTAGTAAATACCACGACGCCATTGCGTATTTTACATAAAGTTCTACAAGAATCAGTTTCACCTTCTCGATACCTTTCATAATAACAGAATACGGGGGTGTCCCAAATTGCAAAATTTTCAAAAGACCCTGTAGCTCAGAAACGAAAACTATAGAAAATTTTGTTTACAGCATCTTCAGTTTGACGAAGTAATGGAACAGGTTTGTGCAAACCGCATCATTATTAAAAACATTTATCATAATACCATACGATCGAAAAAAAAATGCGTCAAAGACGACTGAATGATGACAAACAATGATAATTATGGCGAGGTCCAAACTGCTGAAGCCTACTAAATGCGCTTACTGCAAGTTGGTAAGAAGGTGCTAATTTATTTTTATAATGAGTAAACATTATTTTTTAAATAGGTATTACCTAGTTTAAAATTCGAGGAGAAATATTTTTTAGAAAATAAGATTTGTGGTGTCTGGAAACGTTCTATGCTTTTTAAAAGTCTTTCTATAATTTAGAATTGGCCTGGCCAAAATTGTCATCAATTTTATTTCGTTGTTACATTCACAAAACATAGATTAGAAAAAATATAAAATCAAAAATATAAATTGATCTGTTGATGTTTATAGTACACTGAATGATTCGAATGACAAAACCGATAGATACAGCAATAAATTAATGTATGCATTAAGAGATGGTTAATGGTTAGTAGAAGCGTACAATAAAATAAATCAAACTACAATAAAGACAGTGGCATCACTGAATGGCGTGACAGATAGAAACGAGGAGTGTGAACAGCTTGCTGGCCATCTATTTGGACAGGGTGCAACGTAAATGCATGAAACTGACGTTTCACATCTCACGTGTTTCCGTTTTGAACCATTAAAAAATTAGTGGAAATGGTACGCCATTATGCAGCCCAATTATTTTTAGTCGTTACGATAACATTACAGATGTGGTTAAATTAATAAATAATCGGTAAAATAATCGATGATAATGATACGGTTACTTTGAACATGTTTGCTAGGGAGTGTGTTAGAAAATAAAAAAAAAATAAAAAACTAATGTAGGTAGTGTGATTTGTGTAGCAAATTAACCGAAACAACTAGAGGTTCGGATGCTGGATGTGAAACATCTATTCTAACGGCAAAGTCGATGTTTCTAATCATCTAAACGATCTAAGACTCGTGAACAGAATGAAAACATGCTCAAAGTAAAAGAAAGATTTTTAAGCCTTAGTTCATAGACCTGAAATATATCATAATTCGATACAATTTAGTGTTGCCAGATATGTACAGTATATGAAACTATCTCATCTAAAATCGTTAGATTCCTCTGGATTTTTACTCAATTTAAAAATAATTATCAACATATAGGATAATAAGTCTAAATTGTAGAAAGTTACTCTGTAGAAACTACTGATGTAGTTTCCATAACATTAATATAGAATTTTTGTCTTACGATGATGCCTCTTGTTTAAACACATTTTCAATATAATACGACTCTGAAATATTTGAAACTCACTGAAAAATCTTTAGATTTAAATTCCCTGTAAATTTGACAATTTTATGTCAAACACGCTATATCTAAAATTTACTTAAACTTCAAAGTTAAGGACAATGCACACTATCCGTTCCGTTTCCCTTTCCTTTCCATATCCTTTCCTTCCATACATTTTTTGACGGACTGAAGCGTATCGGTCAAGTTCTTATATTTGTACCAGCTCTGTGAAAATTTTTCTGATATTTATTTATTCTTTCGACCCTTAATTAAATCAATTATCATTCAAAAGATACAAATTTTTAAAATAAAACTTTCGTAATGATATAAATTGTCCAATAAAAAGTATAGAACTGATACGGAACGGAAGCTTACGTATAGCGTCAATACAATAAAAATACGGAACGAATATGGAATGGAAACGGAAGGTATAGTGAGAATCAACCTTTAATCTCTTCAAAAATGTCCAGTGGGTATTTCGCCACTTACATTGTAAGAAAGTCTACAAAATAAAATAGTTATTTTTAAAAATAATCAAGAACAAATAGGTTAATAATTAATTAGGATTATTTAAAAAGGGTCGATTTTCGCAAATCTAAGATTTGTCAGCATTCATGGGACACAGGGCATAGAGTAGATTTTAACAACGCAAAAATTATTATGAAAAAAGTGATAGCCTCTAAACGAAAAATAAGGCATTTTTAATACAGTTTGATATAAATAACAGCGCTTTCAGATGGAGCGGAGCGTTCGCGCGGACCGTACGCGCTGTTTTTGTGCTGCTTGTTTTTTCAAGAGATAGCCGTCAGACGAAATCATCCGGACGGAGCATACGCGACCCATGTAAAATTGTTCATTTAAACCAAAGTTTAAACTCATGGAACTCGCTGACGCTCCGCTCCATCTGAAAGCGCTGTAAACGTATTGTTCAGGCATCTGTAGACGTTAGTAATATATGGCTGCCGCTTTAAAGCGGCCCATACATTATCAAACAAATTGCGCAACACAGGCTGTTGCGCAACGAGTTGCCAATGTATGTTAACGTTTGATACGTTGCGCAATTGTTTGATAAGTCTCAAGAATGTTTAAATTCTTTTGTGCAACAGGACTCTGCGCAACGCGTTTTGTAGTGTATGTGTGTGTTGAGCTTCGTTGTGCAATATTTTAGTTCTTTCATCCAAATTCTATGATTTCTTTTTCGTTTTTTTGGTATCATCGACATCATCTAGGGTATATATGATAATAATTGACGTAATGGCAATTGAGGACATGATTGTTTCTCGAACAATGCACAACTTTTAATAAAAAGTTTGATCAAAATTTTACCAAGTGCATGGGTAATGCATTTGTGCAACAATGTATGGGCCGCTGAATCAGTTGTGCAACGCAACGTTGCGCATCGCTTTGTTGCGCAATTTGTTTGATAATGTATGGGCCGCTTAAGAACATGTAATATTATAAGATATTAAGGTACAATAAGAGACCAAAACGTATAAAGGGCGTGAAATCAATTGAAAAATTACCATCCCAATTATACTTTTATATTATCTAAACAAACCTGGCAACACATTTTTAGGATTATACTATTCTACGTTTCAGTAGTTCTTCACTTCAAAAAAATTTCATTGCCCTAGATTAGACGATAATAATTTTGAGATATAGTAAGTGATAACTATATAGAGCAGTTTTGTAGACGCTATAGGTTTATTATACCATAGCACATGAATCAACTTTAAAAATGAATGTGATAGACTATGGTTCAGTATTGAAACTAAAAGAATTTCGGACTTCCGTTGTCTTTATTTATTTTTTGATTAACACAACGTTTCGGTGAGATGGATCACTGACCATTATCAGGTATAAACTGAAAAAAAAGTTTACACTTGATAACGGTCAGCGATCCTTCTGAGCCAAACTTTGTGTTAATCAAAAAATAAATAAAGGCAATGGAAGTCCGAAATTCTTTTAGTTTCAACTTTAATAATGTAGTTGGAAATTGGTATAAGTATTATACTTCAAAATAAGCACCAATATCATGAAAAAATTCAGAATGGACACTACTGAAACATAAAGACTTTTCATAAGGCTTAAAAACTTGAACGAATGAAAAAATGGAACCGAGAAAATAAAACATAGTGAGGGGGACATCTAACAAAGTTAAAAACTATAAAGCCGCACTCACTTGTGTCGAATAGATCCTGTTGGATTCCGAGTTGATCCTTTTGCCCGCCTTGATATCTTTGATCCGCTTGATCGCCAGCATGACCTTCTTTTGATGGCCCAATTTAACTATGCCGAACTCTTCCAAGTCTTCCCAGGTCAGTTGAGCGACATCATCGATTGTCTGGTACCCTTGCTCGATGAAAGCGGAGAGGTATTCGTCCAAACGGAGAAGATTTAACCATTCTTCTAATGAGCCCTATAGTACAAAGAAAGTATTATTTCTATACAGTATTATCTGCTGATAATGCTCATGGTTAATGGTTAACACATCAGTTTTAATTATCTGCTGATGATGCTAATATGTCTAGCAAAACGCGCGTTCAGTGTTAAAGTGTTTTGGGATATTGGGGCGAACTTGTGTTTTATTTTGTTTAAGTATTTAATAAATGTTGAAATAAAAATCCACCGCAAAATATGGATTTTGAAGGTTCTTGGAAGGATTATAAATAGAAGTTGATAGAGGTTGTTTTTGACACATTTTCGTGTGTTAAATTCAGGTTAACTATTAATTATACGGGGTCGTTGTTGTCAAAGATATGAAAAAGGTTTTATCGGTATAATAATAAATAACGCTTTATTGTGCAAAAAGCCAAAATAGCTTCATTGACAAAGCATTTACAAAACAAACAATATACAAATAATAAAAATATACAAATAATAAAAAATAATTATACAATTCAAAAAAATTAAATCATTAAAATTACAAATATAACATAATTGACAATTGCAGAACACAAAAAAAGGCGTATCAATAAAATTTTACAATAGGAAAATTGTAAATGGATATAATTTTAAGAGTTATAAAATATTAAATACTCGACCTTTGACCAGTGTGTGAGATGATGAAAATTTTAAAATTCAAAATTGTTCATGATTAAACATCAACAAAAAAGTCGTTTACCGCATATAGGGCTCTCTCCAGTAAGTATGATTTCAGAGCTTTGCGAAATGCGGAAAGAATGAAAGCGACTTGATATTCAAAGGCAGATGATTGTACATTTTTTGGCATTGAACAGTATTGAACTAGTTCTGAGCACGTTGGCAGATAAAGATCGTGTCCGCATTCCTAAGTGGATAGTTATGAGATGGCCTTTCGGGAATAACAGATATGTGCTTGCGCAAACGGATTCAAAAATGAATAAAGAAGAAAGAGTCAGTATTTTGAAATGTTTAAAGAAATTCTGGCAGTGAGTTCTACTGTTCAGGCCCAATAAATATCGAACTGCTCTCTTTTGAAGTTTGAAAATACGACCAAATTTTATTGCACAGCAAGTACACCAGAATGGAAGAGCATAACGAAGATGTGACTCAAAAAGAGCATAATAGGCTATTCTAGAGGTTGATAAGTTAAGTTCCTTAGAAACTGATCTTAGCGCAAAACAGGCAGCGCTTAGTTTCTTTGATAAAGCTTCGATGTACAAGTCCCATTTTAACGAGTTGTCTACAACAAGTCCTAAGAATTTCACAGAGTCCACGACGTCAATAGTGGTGTTATTAAGTATAAAAAGTTGTATAGTTTTTATATGACAAAACTTTAGTTCTTGATAGGTTGAGGCATAGGAGATTACAGTCACTGGATATAGTATTATATAGTGCCGTAACATCTGGGCCGCTCCAAGTGAAACTAGTATCGTCCGTAAAGAGGCAGATTTTACCGCTAATGTCTAGATTTGCAATGTCGTTGATAAACACATGAAACAAAATAGGGTCAAGTACTGAACCCTGAGGGACACCACATTCTATAGGCTGACAAGAAGACATAGACGTAACAATCCTCATAAGCTGCCTTCTGTTGCCAAGATGACTTAAGCCATTCGAGCGGCACTCCCCTGAATCCATAGTATTGCAATTTGTTAATTAAGATATTATGATTTACACAGTCGATAGCCTTAGAGAAATCATATTATCATTTTATTCTAAACATTGTTACATTGTTTTAGAGTTTTTTTACAATCTTATTCATATTGATCTTCCTTTAAAAAGAAAACTGCAGGTATCCAATCCCTCAGTACCAAAATTGTATGTGTTGCCTAAAATTCATAAGCCGGATAAATCTATGCGCCCAATTGTTTCGTCTGAAGGTTCTGTAGGACTTATAATTTGGTAAAATGGTTATCAAGGTAGTTCATAACAAACTCATAAAATCTAATCTAAATATATTCAAAATATTCAGCAAAAACATAGATTTGAAAAAATCAACTTACAGGAATAAACTCCGGCAAGTTGTCAGGTAAATTCAACTGGGCAATTTCGGCTTTTAACTTCTTCCGATGATTTGGTTTCTTAATTCCGATAGCTGTGAGATCTTCTGGAGTCATTCTGCCGATGGTCGGTAAGTCATAACCCGCCGACACAAACAATGGGTAGTATTCTTCGAATTGCAAGTCTACCAGCCACGAGTGAATGATATCTTGGTCCTAAAAATAAAAATTAGATTGAAAAAAAAACTTAAATAATTTAAGTTGTATCATTAATAAAACAATATACATTCGGTGTAATGGTTCCTGCTCAACTGAATTTACCTCGTTTATAAACAAAAACTAAAATTGTTCTTCGAAAAAACACAGTGGAAGTTGTATATCATTTAATTCAAAATGTACATTTTATCGAAATTATATACTCTCCCGAGACATACTATAATTGATAACGCTGTCGAGATTTTTCTTATTAAAATTGTTTGTTCATTAAATTTTCATTTTAGTTTTTTTTTTTTTTTTTTTTTTTTTTTTAGTAATAAAATTATTTAAATAATTTACAAACATAATAAATCGGTTGAGAGGTATTATTCAAAAGAAACCCTATCTTGTGGAACAAAGTTTAAAGAGAATTTGATACAAGGTGGGTCAAATTTGACGATTTTATAGGAAAAGAAACATCCCTTTCTATAGGAGATAGACGAGAACTAATATCGGTGTCAGGGGCTCAATTTTTATCAAAAAACATGATGGTAGGAATCATGATTCTGGTACCGTTTCATGGTTACGGGCGTTTTTCAAAAATGTACATTTTAACAAATCGTTGCTTTAACTTCTTTGCTATGGAAAATTTTGTACTTTATGAAAACATTTCCAAACGTTTTTTTACGTAGAATGTAATGGTTTAAGTATAATTTTTTAAATTAATAATTTAAGAGTTATCAACACAAAAATTGTTTATTTGGGACACCCTGCTTTTAATTAAATGAAAGAACTTAAAATTATGACACAGACGCAAGACGCCTCAGAACGCTGAAGTTATCAACTTAAAAATTTTTGCAGCCAATTTCGAGAATAATTGAATAAGCTAACCAAGATCCCAGCCGTTGTTGGCCGTCGAGGCCGCGGGACTTAGTGCCTATGGATTTTTATCTTTGCGGAAAAATAAAGGTTCTTATTTTTAAATTGCCCGCTATAATCTAGACACAAAATTAGAAGTACCAGCGGTTATGTCAGGGTATCATTCTTTCACTCCCACTGAGTTAATGAATTCCGCGAGAAATGTCCAAAAACGGTCCTGTCTGTCCATAACAGAAGACTGGCAGTGAGTTCTACTGTTCAGGCCCAATAAATATCGGAGCCTCTCTTTTGAGTTTGAAAATACGACCAAATTTTATTGCACAGCAAGTACACCAGAATGGAAGAGCATAAACGACGATGTGACTCAAAAAGGGAATAATAAGCTATTCTAGAGGTTGATAAGTTAAGTTCCTTAGAAACTGATCTTAGCGTAAAATAGGCAGCGCTTAGTTTCTTTGATAAAGCTTCGATGTGCAAGTCCCATTTAACGAGGATTGACATGTCGAATACCTGTAGCAAAATCACATGTCTTGGTTTGCTATTAATTTTTATTGTTATTGATATAATTTAAATATGTTGATGTTGTTAAATATAGTTTAAATTGTTATAAAATTCTGTATCTCTCATTGCAAATATTTTTTTTTATTATTTTTTAATTGCTGCTCACAGCTAAATTTTTTTGCATTACAGTCGGCGCCGCGCCGTTAGATTTAAAAGCCTACTTATTCAAAGTGGGCGAATTTTTTAAAAAATCTATCGAAGAGGAATCGAACAAAATATGCTATATTTTGAAAGCATACTATATTTTTGGAAAAGTTATTTTAAGTCTTTTTAATGAATTAAAATTATACAGGGTGTCCCATATAAAAAAAAAATATATTTTCTGTAGATAATTCTTAAATTATTAATTTAAAAAATTATGCCCCAAACCATTAAATTCTACGTAAAGGTACTTTGAAAATATTTTCATAAAATTCAAAATTTTCCATATCAAGACCACAACGATTTGTTAAATCTGCATTTAACCGGTAACGAATGTTTTTTCACCATCATGTTTTGACAAAAATTGAGCACCAGACACCGATATTAGTCTATCTCCTATAGAAAAAAGTGTTTCCTTTTAAAAGATTCCAATTTGACCCACCCTGTACCTAGATATACATTTATTATACGCTATAAAAGAAAAAAAACCGCTTAAAGTTAGGCAGAAAATTGTACCAAATTGGTACTCACTTAATAAATATATTTTAAGTATGTTTTCTGCCCTGAAAAACCCAAATTTTTAGGTTATTAGTAAAACAGAGTTTTTAGTATATTTTTTATAAATAACTGGGTGATAGATCAATAACATCAAAATATCTATTTTATATATAATCCATATCTAGTAAATATTTGATTGTAATACGTACTGGTACTCCTTGATGGATCATTCTCTCTATCCTGCCTTGGATCAGATCCGATCAGATCACGAACTCAAAAAGAACACCTGGGGCTATTCGAAGAACCTATGGTACTTCTCCCTGCCGTGCTCAGAGGATGGTACGACGCCCTGCCGCTGTCGAGGGAAGCGGTACTATGTCTGGACCCAGAACCCGCGCTCCCACTGGAAGAACCTGGACTATCTCGACCTGGGGACTAGAAGGAAGGATAAGTTACATCATGTAAATAATCCAAGAGTTTTGTGTGTAATTCTTACTAATAAATATACCACGAGCCTTATGTCTTAGTTAGTAGACTTACTCTAGTTAATGTTTGATCGAGCTCGAAACAGCAATGTAGCAATTTATTTTTTTTTTTTTTTTTTTTTTTTTTTTTTTTTTTTTTTCAATAATATTTTTTATAAAGGAAATTCTTTGTGATTCCAATGTTCAATGATGTTAGTTTGTAAAGTCTTATTGTACAAACGATGTTATTTTGTTAATTGACTCGTTCGTAAGTTTGTTTTTATACAATAATTGCAAAATTTTAATGCCTTTTTTATACATTTTAGAAACTATCCAGATGATGGGAATAAATTTCTCAAGCTTAAATGAAATAAAAGTAAGTTTTATTAGCCTATGTGGCGATTATTGACTGCATCCTCACTAAAATTGAGTTTTTTCTTTACTTAGTCAATTTTAAATGTTGTTATTTTTGTTTATCATCAAGATGCATATTTTCTTGATACTTTGTTTTTAATCATCTCCGACCTTTCATTTTGTTAAAAATATTTAAAAACTAGTAACGATTTACAGCAATTTTCTTATTAAACGCATGCCTTTGCTTTTGGTTGTAATCAATATACCTATGAAATAGTCTTTATTTATTTTGTAATGTTAACTGTCATTGAAAAGCCATATTATTATTGTTATTGGCAGTTCTCTGGCAGCGTTTACTTGGAGGCTTTAAGTTCAGAAGTTACGCGGGGATATTGTTGTTTTAATTGAACATGGTAGAGATCTACTTCTGCACTTAAAACCATTTCTGCTAGAGCAACTAGCAACCTATGCTAGCAACAGACAGTAATAATATGCCATTTCCAATGATAGTGACATTAAAAAAGCATTAACCACTATTTCATAGGTATGTTAACTTGAGGATCAAAATCAAAGGTATGCTTTTAATTCTGAAATTGCTATAAATCGATAATGTCTTCTTCAAAGCAAGTATCTCAATAAAAAATAAAGTAACTAAGATAAATCAAAAACGAACCATCGAAAAAAGATGCACCTTGATGATAAAATGGTTTAAATTCATACTTTGTTAAACCATTCCACAGGGTGTTTCAAACTTTGCGGCTCAAATAACGTTTTCCTCTTATAATAGACACAAAGATTTATTAATTTTTAATTTAAAAAGGCAAATAATTTAGCTATATATTGCGTAAAAATCATATCAAAATAGGCTTAGAGTAGGTGCAACGACGTCCCGTAATCTTGATGTTAAAACATGGTGGTTTTATATACCTTGTTTCAAAAGATGTGCCATCTCTCATGGGGAGATTCCTCACGTAAAATAAGATTTATTTTTCCTTAAGCTTATCAACAATGTCCCATTCTGCTTTGTTTCTTAACTACAGGGTGTCGAATTCTTAATAATCTTTATTATAATTGTCTTCCAAGATCTTTTAGTGATTCGAATGAAATTTTGATGGTAAAAGTTACTATAAATGCTACATATTTTAAACGACCAGGGACGTGCATATGGGTTATCACTGGAATATTTTTCTAAAAAAACATGTACGTCACTGACTTTTTTCTCTTGTTAGCGAAATATGGACTTTGATCCAAGTTAATAACAATCTCAAATTATCATTAACATGCAAAAGTTTTAAATAAGTACTCGTTGATTCCTCATCAAAAATTATGAAAAAAAGTTCCTATAAACATGGGTATGGAAATACATAGTTTTAGATACACAGGATGTTAAAACTTTTTAAAATTAGTTTTTTTGTAATTATCTTAAATACCATTATTTTTTTATTTGAAATTGCTGTATGTTGGACTAATAGTAATAATAACTACTAGTAATAATATTTAATAATAAATTAGGCAAAATATATAATTTATTAATTTTGATTAATAAAATTGCGTTTATCTGATCAAGGAGGCCGAATTCGACAAAATATCAAGAGATAATTTTTAATTGGCATTAAATAGCCTACATAATTTTAATATCAAAAGAAAAAAGTCAGTGGCACACATGTTTTTTTTTGAAAAATATTCCAGGGATAACCCATATGCACGTCCCTCATGAATTTATTGACACTTTTTTAGTATTAAAATATGTAGCATTTATAGTAACTTTCATCTTCAAAATTTCATTCGAATCACTAAAAGATCTTTGAAGAAAATTATAATAAATCGAAAGATTATTAAGACTTTGACACCCTGTAGCTAAGAAACAAAGCAGAATGGGACGTATGTTGATATGAAAAATAAATCTTATTTTTACGCGAGGAATCGCCCCACGAGAGATGGCACATATTTTTTGAAACACCCTGTATAAAACCAGCTGGTTATGTTTTAACCGCAGGATTACGGGACGTCGTTGCAGCCATCCTTATTAGAACAAAATAGATTGAACTTTAAATAACATGAAATTTTAAGGTGTGTCCGTTTTTTGTGCCGACCAATGGAGAAGCTCAAACAAGTAGGTAACTATTATCTGTATATACAGTAAAGTAAATATTGATATCAAATAGGTACCTGTGTCATGTCAATACCCTGGTCCTCTTGTAAACTGAGCTGGTGATGGTAGTACACGGCCGCCTTGTGGGTGAGCACCGCTCCGGGGGGCGGCTGACCAGGAAACGTGAACGTGGGGGCGGGGAATATGGGTCCTGGGGATTTGCCCGTGCTGCCGCTGACTGTACTGCCGTAGTCTGAGTGGTCATCTGAAAGAAAAAACACTATTAGGATTTTTGCATAATTTAATTCACACCACGGTGCGAAAATTGTTGAAACGTAATATATGTAAGAGCAGAAACGAATTTTTGCGATGGAAGTGTGGTTTTTAAGTTCATGGTCGTTTGAAATAGATGAAGAAAGGATGTTAAAAAAATAGCTAAAACATTGGGGGAGAAATGGATCATAATGTATTAATCACGATTAATTAAATTAAAATAAAAATAAAAATAATAAATTATATATTTTACTTGATTCATTAAATATTATTACTATTAGTCCAACCTACAGCAATTTAAAATAAAAAAATAATGGTGTTTAAGATAATTACAAAAAAACTAATTATAAAAATTTTTAAAATCCTGTAACTCTAAAATTAGGTATGTTCATACCCATGTTTACGGAACTTTTTTTCATATTTTTTGATGAGGAATCAATGAGTATTTATTTAAAAGTTTCGCAAGTTAATGAAATTAAAATTTTTCAAAGGTTGCTATTAGACTTGGATCAAGGCAAATTCATAAAATTGTGTTTATCCCATCAAGGAAGCCGAAATCGACAAAATATCAAGAGACACTTTTTAATCGGCATTAAACTGCTTACACTATTTCGCTAACAAGAGAATATCAGTGGCGTACATACTTTTTTCAAAAAGTGATAACCCATATGCACGTCCCTGGTAAATATGTCGACACTTTTTTAGCTTTAAAATATGTCGCATTTATAGTAACTTTTACCCTCAGAATTTCATTCGAGACGCTAAAAGTACTTGGAAGAAAATTATAAGAAATCAAAAAAATATTAAAACTTTAACACCGTGTAGCTACGAAACAAAGCAGAATCGGACCTATGTTGATACGAAAAATAAATCTTATTTTTACGTGAGGAATCTCCCCACAAGAGATGGCACATGTTTTTTGAAACACCCAGTATAGCCAGCTGTAAGGTGTCCAGTTGGCGATGACGATCGATGACATTTTCCATATAAATTTACATATAAAATGAGAGCGATATTCATGTCATAGCCATCTAACGCCGTTTTTTTTTTAATCGTACGGTATAATTGTGTACTGAAATTTATTTCAATCTCTTCAATGTTTTAAAAATAACCAACAAGTTTAGAACGTTAATTCATGTAGACTAAAGAAATGCATCTAGAATGTGCATGGCAAAAATCTTTTGAAAGTATATAATTTTAATTTAACGCCCAGTGAGGTGAAGTCGATCGTAAACCAAGCTTTATAACAACTTTGGTGTCATTGAACAATTTATACACATAGTCTTTTACAAAAAGATCTAAGCAGTTCAGTGTTCAGTGTGACGAGAGCCGCTAGCTTAAACGATTCAATTTTGCATCTACATCTCTAAAGTTTGTTCAATCCCAATATGCACCAAATGCAAACAATTATATGAGGGTATATGAGGGTTGCAGGTGAATAGTAATTATTGTAGTATTACTGTGTATTACGTCCAATGCCTAGGGTTCCCAACCGTCCCGGTTTGGCCGGGATTAACCAGGAATCAGAAAGTTTGTCCCGGCGAAAGTTTTTGCCTTTGGCCGGGACCTGGGCACTAATAAAGGGGCACACTACACACATAATATATTTTAATTTCTAATATTTACTGTTTTGTTTCAATTATTTAAAAGCTTAAAAATAATTGTCCCGGAATCGCCGATGCTCAAGTTGGGAACCCTACCAATGCCTCATGTACTTGTCTGGTGTATACTGGCTTTGAATAAACTGTATCTACATACATTTTCGTATTAAAAATAAATAATATAAGCACCAAGTAATTATAGTCATTCAGTAATTCTGGTTCTCGTCCTTAACCCCGTCCTTGAGAACCCGTCAATCAAACTTGGGCTAAACGGCGTACCCACCCATGAAAACCAAAAAAAACATACCATCGACCCGTTTTAAATTCGACAGAAGCAGACGGTAGTTATTAGGAATGTCCCTGTCAGGAGGAAAATATCGATATTTCAATTTACGATATTTTACCACATAAGCTAATTTTGTAATGCATTTACACATTCACTTAATACATCAAATATCTTGACAACATGTCAATAATATATCTAGTAGATTAAATCTAATGGAAGGAAAAAACAGTTGTTTTTTCAAAATTTAATTAATCATTTTTTTTTAATTTTCAATATACAATAATTCGGCTATTTTGGACTTATTTGAAAAATGACAAAGAGAAAATATATTTCCTTTTTTCGAGATCTACCAGCCATTAAAATATTTGCATATATTTTAGACTCTATATCATCATCATCATTTAGCTTATTTCGTCCACTGCTGAACAAAAGCATCCCTTAACTCTAGCCATTTCTTTCTATTTTGTGCCACTTGAATCCAGCTTTAGTTCATGAATGCCGTCCACGACAAACCTATTCTTCGTAAAATTTCGTGTCTGATTATCCCTTCTAATACCGATCTCATGTCCTAAGTATTAAAAAAAAACACAATACCTGACAAACCCAGGACAAACAAATCTGGTCACCCTGTATAGTAAATACATATTATGTACCTATTATCTCTGCTATTATTTACTGGAATAAAAAGATTAAGGAATGAGTATAATGCTAACCATGCATGGTAGACGGAGATGGGGGCCTAGGGTAGGTATCCCTGGCAGTTCTGTTTGACGATTCATTTGACACATTTGAATGTGATTTGAAATGTTGTGGATTTGTCAGACTTTGCTCAGCCTATTTTATGTTACTTATTATTTATTCTACAACTGGTAGTTGTTTAGAGGTAGTAAATCTTTTTAGTAAAAGATTTTTTTGTGGCAGAACTTAAATGCTACTATTGCGATTTATCGAAAAAAGACTGTAAAATAGTTGGTTGTGTAGCGTGCGGTAGATCTCAGTCAAAAAATTGAGGGAAATAATGGAATAACTTTTCACTAGTACGTGACTATATAATATACATACGTGTAGTAAACCGACCATTTATGAAATTCACTTAAAATTAACTAATTACATATTTTTTCATGCATTATTTTTGCTTTTATTTACTACTTGTCAAAGATCGTCAAAGAATTTAGATACGTCATTTTGACTTACCTGCTTCAGTAGCATATCGGATGTTTGAGTTAATTTAATAAATAATTATTATAACTTAACTATTTTTTATTAGAATTTTATATTTTTATAGGAATTTTAATAACGACCAACATTTATTGACAACGTAAAATAATACAACAACGTTTGAATAAAATTAGAACGGCATCGGCACTGATAAACCAGTATTTAAGTCTATACAGAGTGGTCCGAACTGTATTCCGGAAACTTTGGCAGCATATTCCGCAGATAAAATAAGTAAAAAAGTTCGTATAAACGTATGTCCTAAAATGCTTAGTTTCGGAGATATAGGGTATAGAAATTTCATTTTTATTTCGATTTTTTCTAAATAATTTCTGAAGTAACGCCATCAAGTAACGTAACGTCGTTCTAAATAATTTCTGAACTTTGATGTCAATATGACTCCTATTTGTAGGGGGGCACCACCTACATGTGTTTTAACTGATTTGAAAGGTAATAACTTTACGTCCGTACCTGTATAAAACTACTTAGTGAAGAAATATACATTTCCGTGATTTTTTACGTATAAAATGACTCTTGGTAAAAATCGCTACGAGCAACAGTACTCAAGATATATAGAATGGAAATAGTCAATACATGTCATTATTGACAACAAAATAAACATGTTGAGTTGGTAGTTATTTGACGGAATTATAAATTTGGGGGAAAAAAAGTCGTAAATGTATATTTTTTTCACTCAGTAGTTTTATACAGGTACTGACGAAAAGTTAATACTCTTCAAACCAGTAAAAAAATATGTAGGTGGCGCCCTCAAGTAGAGGAGTCATATTGACATCAAAATCAAAATTTTCATGCCAAAAAACTCCCAGACACCGATTTTCATCCAAATATTGACGTTACTTCAGAAATTATTTGGAAAAATCGAAATAAAATGAAAACTTCTACACCCTGTATCTCCGAAACTAAGCATTTTAGGACATACATTTGTACGAACTTTTTTGACTTATTTTTATCTGCAGAATATGCTGCCGAAGTTTCCGGAATACAGTTCGAGCCTCCTGTATATCTGATAAACCAGACCTAAGTTTTTGATATGCTCCTTCGTTAATCTTTTTATTCACAGATTATTAAGAATATTCCGTAGTGTCAAATATGAAAATGCGTATAAAAGAAAACTTTATACTCCTGTATCGACATTTCAATATATCGATCTTTTTTTGAATGTCCCTAGTAGCCGCGTCCTTTAGACCCATTTGTACGAGTGGCCTGCTACTGCTGTAAACGAAATTCCTCGAAACTCGTCGTTTCCATCTGAGGAAAGTCGCTTGGCCGTGCGACTTTGTAAAGGCGGCTTTATACCGCTGGCCGCGGTAAAATGCTTCTTTTTTGTATACGCGCGACCGTAAAAGCGCTATTACAAAGTAAAGAATGTTTAAAAGAAATCGTTTTAAATACCTTTACGCTCATAATTATTTTATATAGAAGAGCATGCGATTAAAATGTAGAAGAAAAAAGACGCCTATAAGAAAATAAGTTTGCATTTTTCATTTTCCAGTTCTAAATACAGTTCCATATAAGTATGTTTTCTTGTTTTGAAAACTATTTATATGTTTTATATTGTAATTTTAACGCTTATAAAGGTCTGAATTAATATTCCTAGCGACGTCGCGCACTGGTTTGTTCCTATAAAGCGATATATTACTTTTCATTGATATACCTACAGGTTGAGCCACGTACGTCCAAAAAACGAACCAGTGTGCGGTGAGACGTGGACGCCAGACGTCGCCGTCGCTAGGAAATCGCCCCCTTCAGGACTTTTAATATATCACAAATAGCGCGCGCGATCGGTGTCAAAAAACTTCAACAAGAACAAACGAATGTAAAATAATATCTTCTTGAACTGACATTTGATCTTGAATTTTTACACAACGTTTCCACTTGTATGTATTATACAGAGCGAGTCTTAAATAAATGCAAATATTTTTAAAGGTTGTATATTTCGTCCTCTGAAACACGATTATGAGGTTTTTTTCCCGAACAAAAAAAATCGAAAATTTTGAATTTTCTCAAAAAAATTTTGGAATTTTTTTTTAATTTTTAGTTAAAAAATATAATTTCTTGATAATATGGCAACACACGATACAATAAACGAAAGTTAAGCTCCTTGGCGGTAGCAAACCTGTTCTCCGCGCGCATGACGTCACCCGTGTAGTAATTTTCTGTTAAGCTACGCCCACTACATGCGTAATATCTTCCGTTTATTGTATCATGATGGCAACATAGGTAGTAGATTAAATTTATAAGAAAGAAAATCCAGAAAAGATCTAGTGGTTCTCAAAATTTTGGCAAAATTTTTTTTTGGAAATTTTCAAAGTAAAATAACTCTGTTATTTTGGACTTATTTGAAAAACGGTAAAGAGAAAATGTATTTCTTTTATCGAGATATACCAGCGCTGAAAATATCTGCACTTATTTAAGACTCACCCTGTATATATGTGACCAAGAAAAATCAAGATTTCTTTGATTTAAGTAAGAACAATCTTCGGATTGTCACGGGGTTTCTAACAGGACACTTTCTCCTCAACGAACACCTCAGTAGATTCTGCAGGTTCTGTTGGGAAAATGGGAATTTCATATGAACTAGTAGATATAATATTTGAAATTGGAAAAAATACCTTTTTAGGTCTTTTTTAAAAAAAAGACCTAAAATATACAGGGTGCAGCATTAAGAAAAGTTAAGTTATAATTTCTTGTTCTTAACTTTTTGAATCTTACATTTTCTACATTAAAAGTATTTTGCTACCTCCAACAAGTAAGCCTGCAGGTATGGCACTAAATATTAGTGATGGGAAAAAACAATTAATTTCAATAATCGAGTACTCGGGTTTCAAGCGATTTCAATAATTGAGCGATCGCTCGAGCGAAATATTGCTCGTTTTTAAAAATACGGGTTTTCGCTCGTCGCTTGTTGTACTCGTAACATATTCTTTCAGTGCTGAATGGCAAGTACCAAGCGACCAGCGACTAGTAGGTTGTCACTCAGATACGCAACGGATAACGTCGTATAAATTTGCTACCTGCAATGTATGTAAAAAATTCGCTCGGCTTTTTATCGAGTATGTCACATTAAAACCGAAAATCAATTTATTTCATTCTAGGATCGCTTGCTTTCGTCGCTTTCGTCACTTGCATCGCTCGTTCATAATCGAGCGATGTCGGTTATTTCAATAATCGAGTATTCTAGCGAATTTTCGCTCAACGGTTATCCATCACTATTAGAAATATACCGAGCGCTTATTTTGATTGATGCGTAATCCAAACCAGAACAAACAAACTGCTTCAGAGACACCAAGAATCAAAGATGCATCATCCTTTAAAATTTCCCAGGAGAGGGAGCGACTCATGAAATAGCATCTATAGAGCCGTATTAAAACTGCAATTTATCAGTGTGAGCTACGAACGTGATATTATCTCGCAGGACGCCGATGATGATGAGAAGAAGAAAACGCGCGTCGCAAGATTAAGCGCAGTACCGAACAAAGACAATAACGTTCGTGTACGCTTTGTACGGAACGACAAGACGCAATCGAAGAGTCTCGCTAGCGCCGACGATTTATCTCTTTGCCGACGACCGTTCGACAATTAAAACGGCTTCGTTGCGTCCTCGGCGACCTAGACCATCGTCGTTTTCGACCATTAAACGGCGCCAGCGGTGTGAACGCGGCCTTAGGACGTCGACGGGTGAACGTACTCCGCGCGGATCGCGGCTTCGCTGGTTCGCTACGAGATCTAGGGCTGTTGCACAATGACGAATAATACTGTTTGTTGTACAACAATCGGATTGTAGGATATACTAGACACCTGCAATATTCGACTGCCAGGTACACTTCAATACAAACAAAACAACAACTTAATATTTTCCAACATTAGACTACAGTTAGTAGGTTGGAACCTTTGGTAATTACACAAGGGTTTCCCTACACAAGGGAGTGTCTAAAATCTACATTTCCTTTCCTTCTTTTTTCCGGCATTCTCGGGGTCTACTTTTTCATTTTCTTTTCCCTTGGGATATCCATTTCAGCAGATGTTTTGGAAAAACTGTGTTCTGATATCCTTTGTACATGTCCGTACCATATCAACTATTTGCTTCTTATATCATTAACTATCGTAAATTTAACTCCCATTATTTCCCGTATTCGTTTATTCTTGACGTTTGTTCGTTGATTTTCCAGCGGCTCTCGTCCAAAAATCTATTTATGTTGTTACCATAATTTTTTACTTGCTCTGTTTTATAGGCCATACTTCGTTGCTATAGTATTTTTACTATAGTATTGTAAAGGAGTCTTTTATTTGACTTAGTAGGAATAGATATAGCCAAGGTCGCTTTCGTTTTAGCTGAAATCTGTTAAAAAAATAAAAAAAAATTTGTCTTTAAAAGCTGCTGTGAACCATAGGAATTTTCAGGAATTTTTCCTGCGGAAATGCACGTATTTCCAAATTTCCTTGCCTAGGGAATAACTGAAATTTGCTATAAAAAATACCTTTTTGCGTTTGTTTTAATACACACAACGGAAAAGTCTAGGGATACTCTAATTTTATCCATCGTCAGTGATACCCATTGTGCATCTCTGATAGAATTTAATAAAATTAAAAATAAACAAATAGTTTACCGGACGTATTGGAAATAAAATGGGAAATTTACCGAATTTTTCAAACTTACCTTGATTTTTATTGGACTCCAAAAATACACATTTTTAAAAAAAAAAAAAAAAAAAAAAAGATAAAACCAATTTTACTTAATAAAGGATATAGCCTCCTCTACTGTTCATTACAGCCTACATCGTCTCTCCATGCTCCTGATCCGGTTGTCGATCTCTTCTTGGGGTACAGCCTGCCACGCTCCATTCACGGCCCGAACCAGATCCCTACGAGTTTCACGAGGCGTACCCATTCTCAAAATTCTTCTTTGGACCGCGTCCCATACGTACTCGATGGGGTTGAGGTAAGGAAATTGTGCCGGCCAGGGTATGATATTTAATTGATGAGCATTGATAAACTCACTTACCACTCTGGCTGTATGATGCCGTGCATTGTCATGCATGAGAATGAAGTTTCTCCCAGAATCATTGGTATATGGTAACATGGCAGGTTCAAGAATTAAATCACGATGTGATTCCTGTTAGAAACCTTTCAAGAAAACGAGATCGGTTTTTCTGCCTAACTGGGCTCCTCCCTAGACCATAATTGTTCCACCTCGATAAGGGTGCACTTAGTGAACATGATAAGATTTCCTGGTTCTCTTCATACCCTAAGCTTTCTCGAATCCGGATGAATTCAAAAGCGTGACTCATGCGTGAGGAGAATATTGGCCCATTTTTCATTCGACCACTGAACTTGAGCAAGCGATGATCTTGAGCCTACAAATATCGTAACTCTCTACCTAACAATATTTCCTCTCGTTAAGGTTTGGAAATATACAGGGCGTCTGCTTCTTAAGTTGACCTCTCTTAATCTATTACGAACAGTGTCAGGACTAACTGTTATATTATGTGTTTCCTGGAGAATTAAAATAAGCTCTGGTGCTGTAAGAGTCGGTCAGCGTCGAGCATTTATTTGTAAAAAATGATCTTACTGAGGGGTAGTAATGCGAAGATGCCCTGTGTGCCTTTCAGAAACATCACCACTTTCACGATAGAGTGCACTTAATCGAAATATTACACTTTGCGTTACATTTAATGCTCTAGCTAAGTCGATTTGGCGCATTCCAACTTCGAGCATACCCATGGCCCATAGCATTTCGTCTCTGTTAAGATGTCTACATTCCATAATGTCGTTTAATACTAAACAGTGTTATTTGAATGAATTCTGGCCAGTTATCCGAAAAACATAGCCAGTACAAGTTAAATTCGAACAATTGATACTAGGTGCTTTTTATACATTTTGACAAAATGCACAAAACACTTCTGCAAATATCCAAATTTAGAAATAACTAGTGTGACTACTTGGTTTCAATCGAAGTAGAAAGAATCAGCCTAAAAATATGGTGGTTTGTTTTATTCAAAACATTTATTTTTAGCTTTAATGAAATGAGTATCCCTAGATTTTTCCGGTGTGTGTATTTTCTGAACATATAAACACAAAATTTCCCTGCGGAAATAAGCTGGTTTCATTTTCTAAGGAAATTTATTAGACTTTAGAATGGCTGAAATCAGTTATATATAAAAAACAAATATATTTTTGCCTTTTAGAAGCATTCACGAATTGGGGAAAATAAAAACTTTCTGATTAAATTATCGGGTTTTGTAAAATATAAGTAGCCACGAATATAGCAATATTTAGCATTTTGTGGCAGAAAGTCCCGCAATATATAGAACAGTTTAAAGAAAAATATCCTTAGGATGAAGCACTTTTTGAACCAAAAATCAATTAAAAGATTATTAAAATCCTTTAACCAATCTAATAATAAAATCTAATAATATTTTTGCAAAATCACAGTTAATTATTAAAATATAAAAACCACAGATTAACACCATCCACAAAGAAAAGCTAACCAAAGCAACCCAAATGCTAACCAATCTAATATTTTGCAAAATCACAGTTAATTATTAAAATATAAAAGAAAACTACATGATCCAATGCTTTTTTGTTTTGAATCAGCCTTATTTACGTAAAGCTTTAATAAAAAACAAGAATAAGTGCAACATTCCGAGGTCCTTTAAGTTTTACAAGAACCTATATTTTCTATTCTACAAGAATTGTTATTCCTTTGAAAGATGTTTTATCCCACCCATCACCCCTATTCGCTCCAGGGTCCCATGGCTTCTAAACTAAAATGTGAAAAACAAAGTGCACCAAATGACATTGACACATTTCTGGGAATTTTTTGTATTTCTTTAAATTAAAAAAAAAAAAAAAAAAACAAATATAAGTTCATTTTCATGTAAAGCTGATTTCGGCTATTCTAAGATTTAAAGCGATTTTTTTATGTAAAAATAGAAATAAAATTTCCGCAGGCACTTTTTTGTGTTTTATGTTTAGAAAAATGTCTAAAAATTCCCTTGAAGATTAGTTTTGATTTTTGATGTAACAGATTTCGGGTATACTAAAGTCCGAAAATGAAAATGACGCATTTCCACAGGAAAATTTTTGTATATTTGTACTCCTGACGCCTTCTAAAAAAGTCATTTTTTATATAACAGATTTCAACTAAACGAAAGTTGAGCCGTAGTAAGTCATTGGAACAATCTCTAAAAAACAACCCAACTAGCATGATTGCCAACTGTACATTGTCATTTATTTTACGTATTCAAGCTCTATTGTATACTAATTATTGTAATAGTACAATTTTCTCAGCGAAAGCTGTACAATTTAAAATCGTCCGATGCAGCGTTCTACAGTCGACATTGCCATGTTTGCTTCGAGGTGATGTGTGTTTATTTTCTATTTTGTAAAAAAAAATTTTTTGTATTATAATTTGTTATTCCAGCTAATAAAACTTTCGTGTACAAGAAACAGTATATGTTTAACAGTGGCAGCAAGGAATTGTGGTAATATACAGATTTTTTCCAAGTGGATGAATTCTGCTAATATTTACGTTAGATACCTATACGTACGTACTTGCATTAGCAGTACATATGTATAGGATGTGTAGGAAAAGAAAATCAGAAAGTAGATCATAAAGTTTATCTTTTTATATTTTCAGGTTTTAATATTGTAATATAAAGAGTAAAAACTTAAAGAGTCCATTCACTAGTCCGAAATATTAGCAAAATAAGCGTTCGGCATTTAACGTTTTATGTCAAACTGGCTAGATATTTTACACAAATGACGAAGGGAATTAAAAGAGATAAAGGATTATACCATATCCGTATTGTAGAACATTTTTAGACAACTTCTTTATCTTTAAGATTTTGATGATGGTCAAACGTCAATAAAATATTCCTTATGTTTGGAAGAAATTTTCTCGAAAATAAAGAACGCAATTTAAAATTCCGTTGCAATACGAAATAGATTGAAGTTTTGTGATTACAGTGATATATAATTTATATGGTTTTGTAACAAATTGCTCGCTATTTTATGGCAAATGCTGAGACTCTGCGAACCTTAATCAAGCCTTAATCCAAAGCATTGTGTTTGGAATTTTGAATGTGGCTTAAGACGACAGGATAGGGCTAAACCTTAAGGCCAGATTTCTGAAATATATATATTTCCTTCAATACCACACCCACTTTACCCGACCCCTAAGAGCGACCAGAACAGTACAGCGTAATAGACCCTTAAGATTCTTTTTGTGATTTTCTTTGCCATATTGCCTTGTCACTAATTGATAGTAGAGTTAGAGGCTTATTAAAGAGCTAAAATCAAGCATCATTGGGGAGTTTTTAACATCTGTTTATCACTGAAACTAAATCGTTCATAATAGAGATACTTAAAATAGATAATAATTACTTAGTGCTATATTAGGTACTTTTTTGTTATTTTAACAGATACCAACATTTGATTTTGGGTGTTTACATATTTTATTAAACTTATCTAAAAGGCTTTACGTCAATATTTCTTGTAGAATACTAGTTGTCTCATACTGTTTAAGGTTAATGAAAACAATATGTCACATTTGACAGGATACTTTCAATAGACAAATGTATTTTGACGTAAAATTAATGAACTACGGTTGACGTTCTGTTTTCTATCTATTGAATACCAACTGATATATTACTTTTTTCAAGTACCTGGGCCAGACTTTAACGGCAGGGTGCACACTTCTTTTTGCTCACGCAAAAATAGACAGAGATTTTTAGGGTTTCTCATAAACTGATAAGTCTTTAACTGAGAAGTGAATAGTGTTTGTTGAACACTTGATTTCTTATCGGATCGATTATACTACATTGTATATTTAATTCCATTAGAAGAATCAAAATACAGAGTGGAATGATAGATAATCGATCAATCATATTGAGATTCAAGGAGCATATGGCTCAATTAAGATGTGACAAGGGTGATGAATAGTGCGTTGCTCAATGTATTTCAAAAATACATAAACTGAATTATATAAATCGCTGCTTAGATGTGATGTATTAGTACACCAAAATCAATAAATTGTAGGCAGAGTATGAAAGAGATAATGGTCTATGTTTTCTTTCTAGTTTTCTGTTGTAGATTGTAGTAAGTTGTATTATGAGGGAGAAAGTTAATTACCAAGACCTTACAGACTTATTGTTTACTGTACAGGTTATAACTAATCCTACAGTCTCAGGTCCTAGGTCTTTTTTTAAAAAGACAACAATTATCTGAGACAGTTTACAGAGGTTAGTTCTCCATCTCCGATATCAGTCCGTACCAACGAATGTTGTCGTTGGCACGAATATTTGTCGTCCCGAGATGTACTCATTGATGAGGGTGTTCTGTTGTTTTCCACATTTCCCCACAGAATCTACCATTTGCCGTTGTTTCTTGAAAAGCTTCAATCTACTGAGCTGTTCATTGAAGAGACAGGTAGGTGACAGAGAACCTTTTAGTAGAATTGCGATTGATTTGAAGTGCAAATTTTAATTAAGAACCACTGAAAAATTAATATGTGAAGGTACCTATATAACTAAGTATTGTTAAATTAATTTTCTATTTGGCCCCACACCAATCAATTTTAAAGTAGGTATACAAATCATGGTTTCCGTGAGTTATGTGAAATATAGCAATAAAATTACAATGAAAGAATAAAGAGACAGAACAATAACAAATAGAGAGGTATACATTCAAAATCTTACTTAAAAAGATAAAGAATCATTGAGTCTCCTGTAATTTAAAACTTAATTTGTTCATTTCAAACATTTCGATATTTTTAATTTATAGGAACAAGAATAAAAACTTTTAAAACGACTTAATAGCTTGTTTTTAATGTCTTGACACATCTGACACATTGCTGGGCCTCATTATATCATAATTACGTGGGAATATTGTAATAATAGATTAAATAAAATGGAACTTAGCAAACTGTTCATAGAAAAACGCTGAACATCTGGACTCGGCCTACAAATTTGTCACATAAGGAAAATTTAATACATCCTTGGAAATATTTGCATGGTTCAGATTTAAATAATGTGAAGTGCTAATCTAATTACCATGTATTTTTTCTATATGGACATATATGTAGGTATGTATGTTTATATATGTATAAGCGCCTCGTAATAAATTCCTTTCAGATATTTTGAGAATAATTTCCAACGGTAATTTATTTTATTCATCTAATCATCAAGGAGTTTCTAAAGAACATAAAATGTCTTTTTTTTTTTTTTTTTTTTTTAATTTATTTTTAAAACTAGCCAGCTATTTTAGAAACAAACAGCACAACCACCACCACAAACTGACACCTAACCAACAAAATAACAGCAAAACAAGAGGTATCAATTTTAGCCACGTAACATACGTATTTCCATTGTCAAAAATCTAATGAGATAAATGGTCCTTTACTTATCTGTAGTTAAAAGGAGTTGAACTGGGCGTTTGCTTTTATTGGTGTGACAATTTCAAAATGTGTAATAACATTGTCCGAAAATGTTAATACAGCATGGGAGGGGCATGTGTTCAGTAGTCTCTCAATGTAGAGCCAC
The DNA here is from genome assembly GCF_002938485.1 of Sitophilus oryzae. Lineage (NCBI taxonomy): Eukaryota > Metazoa > Arthropoda > Insecta > Coleoptera > Curculionidae > Sitophilus > Sitophilus oryzae. The sequence continues at coordinate 999,428 of NW_022146725.1, read as the reverse complement.
TCAACACAACACAAGACACTACTGCGGCTGAGCCATTTTAGAATTAGAATTTTTTTTTTTATTTTTTTTTAATCACTGCGACCTTGCAGATCTATTGTGTGTCCCATACCTTGAGTTTCTTGTTTGATAATGGCTTTGACAAAAGTCGGGTTTTACAGAGAGTAGTTCTCCATCTCCAATATCCAGTCCGACCAAAGTTCATGGCACGAATGGTTGTCGTCTCAGTGCACTCAGTCGGATGTGAGGTGTTCCTGAGATGTTTCCCATTTTTTCCCCATAGAATCTGTTCTATGGCACAATCTACTGAGATGTTCATTGAAGAGACAGGGTCCTGTTAAAAACTCCGTGACAATTCCGAAGATTGTTCTTACTTAAATCCAGGCAGATTTTTCTTGAACGTAAGCCCTCAGAAACTTCTTCGAGTGTCTTAGACCGTTGCAAGATTCCCATTCAGGTTGCGAAGATGGAGTCTTCAAGTTCTTAGTTCTACTTTTAGTTGGTTACCCTTGAAACAAAACGGTTCTGGTCCAGTTAGTGGAGTGTTCGCTTCTTTTCTAACTAGATCATTTGCTTTTCCATTGCCTAACCCTTGGTGAGCAGGCACCCAGAGTGGGGACTTTATTTTTCTTGCCTAATTTCTTCCAGCTTCTCTATGCATTCTTTGACTAATTTCGAATTGATTGATACTGAGTTGATCGCTTTTAACGCTGCTTGACTATCATCTTTCGATAGCGTACAGCTGAGCCATAATAGGGCCCTTATATAGCCAATGCAATTCGTTCTGCAAGGTTCTATTACTATTTTCTTGTTTAAGAACCTATATGAAGAAAGATTGCATCTTTTCTGTCTACAAATAAATCACTTTTATATACACCTATTATCCAAGCATATCTGTATAAGCCATATAGTCGTTTTAAATTTACTATTGTTGACATTCAGCTGTCTAATTTGACTAGTCGACGACTGTTATAGGCCTCTTCAAACACCATCGTCGTCGACGACGGTCGGCTTCAACATTATTACTGGTTAATCATTTTTTTCTTATTGTTTAGCAGTCAATTTAAATGATTTACAGTTAGGCGGTTCGCGAGACCTCGACTCCGTCACGAAAAGTACCGATTTCACTATTCGTTTTTTCGGACTTAATTGATGATAATTGATTGTCGGCAGTGGTTCGAGAGACCGCTCTTAACCTCAGTTTCGAAGTTGTTGTTAATGGGCCGAGGAGCTATTCAGAAGTCCCTAATTAAACAATGTCAAGTTTCATATTATTGGTTATTTAATACGTCTGCTTAATGACGTAGTTTTTTCGCTTTCGAACTGTGTTGGCTAACTTTTACTTGGATGGAAGTTCGTCTTAAAATGATTTATTTGAGTAATTGTATTTGAAAATGATAATCCGTATTGAAATGGATGTAGGTCTTTTACAGCTTTCTTAAAAAGAGCCTACGTATTTCATCAATGAAAAAAAATTACTTTATTGATTATTTGGACAATTATAAACAGGAAAATAGAAACATTATTAAAACGCTACAAACCATATTTTTATTTAGAAAACATTAAACGAAATTTAAAATTAGCTTTTTTATTTTTAAGATAAAAAAAAAACGAGATTCAGTATGTTAGTATATGACATAAATTAAGACCGAATGACGTATTTAGTGTTTCCGGTCGCTTGCTTTACCGGAAATGACTACAACTTTTAATTTTAAATGACTCGGTATTTTTTTACTCCATTTAGAAATTATATTCTGGAATAGAATGACATATCATATATTAAACTTTTGACATTTTCTTTAAAAATATAGCATTTAGAATTTCAATATAGAGTGCTATGGCCATTAAATGTAACGATAGTTTGACTCGAAATACCAAGTGTGTGGTACCAAATTATTCGTAATTTTTTTTTAAATATGCTAATAAGCTATCGTTATTTGAAAAATTGAGTTATATGATTAAAATTACGATTTGGATATATTTTAATCAGCCAGGAAAAACACTTAGAAAAACATTAGACGATCAAATCTACTTTCCAAGGCTCCTTGATAAAAATTAATTGTTTTAACGCAGCCATGTGGCTCGCTAGAGTGGAAATTGAACATTCATTCAGAATAATCATTTTCTACCAAATAAAGTAAAGTATACCGAGGTGTCATTTAAAATCAAAAGTTGTAGTCATTTCCGGTGAAACAGGGTGACTGAAAAAAGTGAATACATCAATTAATCCTAATATATGTCATATACTAACACCAAATCCTCGTTAATTTATCTGAAAAATAAAAAATTATATGGGTGAGACACTTTTGAGAACCCCTGGTATACAACTACAATTCCATACATATGAGGCATTTCAGAAAAATGGATGAAAATAGAAGAGAGAATACAATGTTTGTCTAATTTTCCAAGACTATTATCTATTTTGACCAGATATTATTGTGTGAATTATTTGATTTTAGAATATATTTTACGTAAGGACTGTTTAAGCTACTCAACTAAAAACGACGCTAGATAAAGTTTTTGAATATACGGACTAAAACTGCTAAATGTAATTGAAGACGAATGGAGCATCACCGACGCTTGGTATCAGGAATGGACGTCGAAACAAAACAGTAACATGCCCCATCACCATCCCACCACCAGGTTTTGACTTACTCAGGAAAACCTGGTGCACGCTAAATAGAATTAGAACGCAGCATGGCAGATGCGCCTATACTTTAAAGTCCAAGCCCCACCTGCGAGTGCGGCAAAAATCAAACCATATCGTGGAGGAATGCCTTGAAACGGCTTATAACGGCAGACCAAAAGATTTCCTATTGGCAACTGCAAGGATCAATAGATGATATAGAGATTTTGATTTAATGTTCGTTTTGTAATTTTTTCTTTCTTTTTGTCATATACATTACTTTTAATATCTTAATATACCATACCTTAAATAAATAAATAAGTGAGACTTTGATCATAGCATAGAAAACACCTTTTGATCATAGCGACATGCAAAAAAACTTGTATCTGAATTGATGCTAGGATTATTTAGGTGACATTTAAAAAAAAATATAAGCACAAGAACAATGTGGTAAATGACGACCATGAAACCTAATTGATCAGATGGGAGAGGAATAAAATTATAATTCTTCTAAGTACCCATAGGATTTTTATAATAACAGAAAACCTTTATTAATATACTAAAAACAAGTAATAATAAAAAAAAATAAAATATATTATGGTATACCAAGTGATGAACCATTGCGTTTTTAATAGCTGCATAGCATGGTGTGGTTGTAATAAAGACTAAGAACAATAAAACGGGCAGTGATCTACAGAAACGATCGTAAAACTGGGTCTGGGTTAGAACACATGCGAGAATTTGTTCTGTCTGAGAAATCTAAAATTCTATAGAGGAATAAAAACATAATTACTTAAAGGTACATAGTCTTTAGAAGAAACTTGAAGTCACTGGAAAATTTATAGATCATTTTTTTACAAAATAGCATGGAGACATAGAAAGTAACAGTAGCATAGCTCCAAATTGGCCTACCTCAAGATGGTAACTTGCCACCACTGTTAAACATACGTTATACCAATGATATACCAAATAAGAGCCAAATTTATAATGGGACACACATATAAAGAGACTAAAAAGAAACATAAAAAAATAATTAAGTTAATTAAGTTAAGAGTATAAAAAAATATTGTACCAAATATTATAACAAAATTTAAGAAACCAATATACAATGCGTTAGTTTCATCTAAGAATATAATATTTAATTAATACGTGGATACGATAGAAAAAAGCATTAACATGCTACAAGAGACAACAAATAAAATACTACAAATTATATTTAATCTACATAGACTAAGACCAACAGGAGGTATACCAAAAACAAAAGAACTGAACATAAGATAAATAATTAATAAAATGTTATAATCAAAAATAAAAAATAATAAAAACAACTATATTTGACAACTAATAAACAAAATGCACACTTACGAAACTAGAACAAAATCAGAGATCAAGGCAGCCAAAGGGAATTAAGAAAACTTCACAAAACTAATAGCAAAACTAAAGAAACAAAATATTTTTTTTTATGTTTATTTAAAATAAACACAATTTAATCATAAAAATTATAGAAGAAATCAAAACATGACATAAACTAGCAGATTTAGTGAACTGACATCGACCAGCTTATAAAAGAACCAATGCAACCCGGATGTACCATCTGGGGAGAGTCTTAAAATGACTTCAAACTGTGCAGTTGATGAAGGGAACAAATGGAACGACAATTTCTTCGACGAAGGAGAAATCTAATTAAAAGTATTCAGATGTACGTATTATACAGTTTTATATATAGTTTGTTAATACATAGAAATTATTGAAGCAAGAATTATTTAACTAAACAGAACAGCAAGTAAACGACTCAATGCTACATCCACATCTTTATGCACTGGAGTTTGAACCCCAACGTTTGCTTATCTTTAATTTAGAATTTTTTTTTAAAAAAATCTTAATTGAATTTTAGAATGAAGGTTTACAACTCAGTTGGATTGAGGATTTCTATAAAATCAGAGTAATAAGGTAGAGTGATAAGAAAGTAATAAGAGAGGCAAGAATATCTGGTTGCATTCCCCAACAACCTCCGTATCTAATCTTTCCTATCTTCTGGGAATTCCGCAACACCAACCGAGCTCAAGTCGCCGAGTGATGGTTTTCTATTAAAAAGATATACTTGTCCACTGACTTAAACTATATGTACCAGGGAAAGGGAGACTGGTTCTCACTCATGTTGACCGTTTTTTTTTTTCTTGGAGTTCGAGAATTGGCCAGAGGAATGTTGTGCGGAAGAAGAGCGTCGAAAGGCGCATTGTAAGATGTTTATTCTGTACTGCGAAATCGCCTATTTTTTATTCTGATTCGGTCGGATTCTTTTGTTCGGAGAGGTGAAAACAAAATGTTTTTTAGTTTATAAACTTCATATCATTATTAATTTGGCTCTGATCTAGACGTGAAATTCCATGTAGATTTTAAATATTGTGAAAAAGTAACCATTTTTTAGAGGAAAAGTTGCATGAAGCTTATTACAGAATTCATTTAAATGATTCAAATTAAGTATTCATTTTGAATAGATTCTATGGAAATTAATGTTTTTAGAATTTAGAAATACTCTCTCTTAAATATAAAAAAAAAAAATACCAAAAAATAATATTTAATCTAGGTAGACTAGCATAATAGAGGAAGTGTGCGGTATCTAACGAAGAACTGAACATGGACAATTAGCAAAAGAGTGTGAGTTATGATCCATAGAAATGGCCATTGTAGATCAGCAAGCATTTTGGCATGCCACTGATTAATCCAGATCCATAACCAGGCAGCCCTCTCAACGTAAAACCGGTTTTGGCGCTGGGTTATTTGATTCTAGGGTGTAGAGGGTTCGATAAGAAGGGATTTTTGGAAATTCAAACAAAAATCAATTAAAATAAAAAAAAATATTTACAATATTTTTATTTAAAAACGGTCAAGTTCCGAAAAACAGCAAACACAGATATTTATTTTGTTTCTTTAACGTATTTTTAAAGTTTTTTAAAATGTATACAAGTGTTTTTGAAAATCTAATGGTGTTAATCAAGATCCTGCTTAAAGCCTTGACGTAAAAAACAGATTTTTTTGGAAATAGATTATTTTAGGGTGTAGAGGGTTCGATAGAAGGGATTTTTCGAAACTCGACTTCTAAGAATTAATGAAACTTCTCCTCAAATATTAAATATTATTTATTTAGAAACCGGTGAGTTTTTCGGAAGAAACTCTTAAACACGTATATTTTATTTGTTGTTTTACATATTTTCATTTTATAAATTTATACAGGTTGTTTCATAAATATGACCAATGAGTAGCCAACGATTCTGTAAACTGCTTGACGTTTTGGCAAACGGATTTCTCGAATCTCAAATTCAAAGTTAGAAACTCAAATATTACAATATTTTGTTATTTAAAAAACAGTTAGTCTTTCAGTGGACCAAGCATACTTCCTTTAGTTTTGTATTTTGAAATTTTTTAAAAAATCCTTACAGGGTGTTCAAAAGTTGGGTAATTTCATAACCACGATTCTACTTAAACTGCTTGACGTACAAAACTTATTTTTGGCAAACGGATTTTGGAAAGTCAAATTCCAAGGAGATAAAACTACCCCTCAAATATTACCTAGTTCTTATAATAATATCGCCATTTTCTCATGCTGACATAAATGAGAAAATTTTATCCAGTTGTATGTTAATGGAAATTCTTGCTTTGCTTTATCATCACGTACCATTACAAATGATTTAATTCGACGCGAACAGAGAGTCACGGCGCTGGAATTTTTATATGGATTAAATTATAAAATTTTATGAATATCTTCCACTTCTATGAAGAAGTAAATGCTCAGGTCTATGACTTCCAACAAATGTAGCCCATAAGACTATACGCAGTAAGAGACAGAAATTGAAGTAATTTTTGAGATAGGAAGTATACTTAAAATACAAAATCTACATAAGTCGGTCCTCTTCGTTCAACAGTTTTGAACTACGCAAGCGTGAGAGATGCTTCGCGATTAGTTGATTTATTTTCATAATAACCAATAGAAGTAGTTTTCCAAGTTTCTATATCTACCACGTAAATCAGTTTAGCGTCTGACTATTCCTTAACTTTTAAAATTTTAATTTAGTCTCTGACATATTTAAAATAAAACAAAGAAACGGATAGAGATGATGTATATCTGAAATAACAGGTTGAAATAAATACCACACCAATAAAATAATATATTATACGTTATTAATGTTAGAGTTTAAAATTGTGCGCGCGCAGGTGACAGCGTTCAGCGATGAAGTAGACGAATCAGATCGTTTTATTCGGCGCGTGCGCACGAAAATCCTATTGAACAGAAAGGATAGACTTATGCAAGATTGATATTCGTATTTCTATTCCTGGCTTCATTTTCCAGTCATTGTGTAAATGCAGTACTAGCAATATATTCTTATAATATATTTAGTTTCGAGAATAAAGAGGCTGAGTCTCATTAGAATTTACTGAAAAGAAAATCTAAAAATAAAAAAAAAAAACATTTTTGTAAAATATGCTACGTTAGAATCAAAACGGATATCGAAGCTTGTCTGAAAATTTGATCGTATTTAAAATTCACGGTGTTTGCGAATTATGTGGGTTAGTGTTTTACCAAAACGGAAAAGGCAGATTCTTGAATATTGTACCAATTTTTGTAAGAAAAAATACTGTAGACGGTCATTGGTTCCCGGCCTATTAGTACTTTTCGTCATAAAGATAGCCAAGGGCGATGCAAACAAAGAACCTGTCCCCCGTACGGCCCAGACTCGACACCTAGCGACCTTGCGCCAAGAGCGATAAGAGCTGGTCAGTCGCCTGCTCGCAGCCCTGAACTCGCGATGCGACCGAGAGATAAATAAATCGTATGCGCAACATCTGATGCTGCAGATTCGTTGCGATGGCAGAGAAAAGGCGTTTCGACTTCTTGAGAAACGAGACAGAATAAAATACAATGGCACAAATCGATCGCTCATGGCAAATATCCACAAATTGTGCCGTTTACTTTTGACAGTCCTGTTAATCTTGATTTCTCCTGTTATTTCTTGTATGTGTGAATATGTTATATTTTATAACAATACATTTTCATTTATTTGTTACGCTACTTATTAACTACATAGTTTACACAGTTTTTAAAAAATCCATATCAAGATTTCTGTTAGATACTTTATTACGTATTGCTGTTGCCGGTTCAATAGACATTGGTAATATTGTGTCAACTTTCGCCCATGCTAAAGCAAGGAAAATAATTTTAACATGTTCATGTTTCTATTTACATTGTTTATTTTAATTTAGTTAGTTTTGTTGTTGTTTTTTGATTTGTTTTTATTTATTTGATATTTTATATGCTTTGGGTTACATATTCTGTGTTGCAGTAATAAACATATAAAAAGCTTTATATGTCACTTTTTCAAACATGTCCTTTAAATCAGTTTAATAGCTAGTTCGTAAGAAGTTTCACTTCAAATATGCGCATATAGTGAAAATATAAAAAAAATATGCGCAAATATGCATACGAAGTGTTAGTCCCACATTGATCTAGAGTTTAAAAAAAATAAACTTGAACTAAAAATGACAATTTAAAGAACTAGAATATTAATTTTAATTCTTTCAAAGACCTTTACTTAAATTTCATCTTCCTACTCAAAATGCACCTTTTCACATCAAGATTACCTGCAAAACTAACTTTGCTTTTGCAGCAGCGCAAGAGTCACAAACCATTTTCTGAAACATTAACTGCCTGAAAAGAATAAAATGCGGAGAGAGATTTCCTAAAGTTCGTCGACTTCTTTGCTACGGAGGCTCCGTCAGTCAGCCGGCCGCTTTTAAGCGCGACATTTTTCTTTGAAAAGAACTTTTTAAACGGCCCGAAGGGAGTCCCGGATCGCTTTTACGTCTTTTTAAATTTATTCCGAGACGGATTTACGGCAGTAACAAACCAACTCCCCCGCCTTCCTCTCGGTGCTTGTAAGACCGCGGTCATAACTTCAGGAGTAAGAAAATGGTAGAAGTTTTCGAAGAAAAGGAGAGATATTTCTAGTTTCTTGTCCAAACATATCTTAAGTTCGAACAGCTTTTAAAATCACACTCCTGCACATATACGTCATTTTGTTTTCAATGTTACATCAACCGCATCATCTCCATATGAAGCTTTATTCCGCATCTTTAAAGATTTAAAATCAAAAGGTAGTTATTTTATTTAGGATAAAATTTTCTGAAAGATATAAAAATTATATATTATTTTAGAAAATGAATCAACGAACTATACATATATTAAAAGAGTTTTTTTTATTATATGATTCTTCTTCCTAGTTGGCTGTTTCAGATCATAAAAACACTCAATAAAATAAAGGCTTTTTTCCATAGCAACTGTTAAAATTGCCTGCATCAAAAATAGTAGATAAAATAGTACTTTAACCGTAAGGGTAGATTAAATGATACTTTAACAGCGAGGATAGGTTATATATATGTTTATGTTATATGTTTTTTAATTGCTAATTACTGTTACTATTATTTATTTCTGAATATTCTGTGGCCTACGACAAATTAGTAAGCATTGCCTACATGCCGTATGTTGCCACAATGTATTACGTAAATCTATGGTAATAGAGAAGCATCTTAGTTTAAATTAACGATGACTAAGACGTTTGTTCTTCGAATTCATTCCACAAATTAATGAAAAACAGAATTGTTGCATCTTTTGATGATATCAGAGTTAAAAAAATAATCTTAAGGCGCATATTTATTTGTTGTAAAAAGAACAATATAGTAATTACTCATATAATAAATATAAAATTCGTGATTTTATTTAAAACAGAAACATGAAAATATGAAATGTAATCAACTCGGTAATTAAATATGACAAATAAAACGATTAACAATATATTTCAAAGTGCCAAGAACTGCATGTCTACATTTTGTAAATAATTGTTTAAGAATTTTCTATTAACAATTAGATAAATAATAATTTCAGAGTCAATATAAGTATTATTTGAAGAAACTATTGTTTGATCTATATTAGCTAGTAAGACAGAAACGAATAAATCGGAACAAGTTCAAAGATCAAATGACTCAATTATTAAGATATGACAGAGCCGACAAACATTACGTTACCAAACGTATTTTCATTAAGGTCATTTTAGAGATATTGGTAATTTGAAATTGATCAAGAATGTCTCAAAAAAATTAATAATAAATTATAATGTTGACTATAATCATTGTCAAAAAGTATGCTGTGTTTTATTCCTTCGGAATAAAATATAGTTATAGAGTCTGTTCTTTGGGGTGGGAAGTTTCCATTGGCCCACCCTGTATACTTTGAGACCGAGATTTTGAGTCTTTTTATACTTCTTTTAATTTAAACTAGTCTCTTTGAGAAGAATGGACGCCTTCTTTAAATTTTTATTTCTAACCACAATTTTTCTTGGAGGAAGATAATATAATCAAAGGCCAAAATGACATTTATCGCAAATTTTAAAGTACAAATAGTGGAAAAGTTAAAAGTTTGATAACTTTTCATTAATTGAAAATGTCTACCTACCACTAATTTTGACGTTCTGACTGCTTACATTGAAATTAAAGGAACAAAACTTCTACGCAACTTGAAACCACTAATTTATTCCAGTAATTGGTGAGGTTCTGAATGAAGCTTACAACAGCAACTTTTTGTTTGATGAATAGATATAGAGTATATTTGTTATAGGAATAATTTTATATAGCTTTATAGGAAAAGTTTTACAGTTAAACAAGCTGATTTTTTTATTTAAATCAATAATTGAAATAAAAGTCCGTTGATTTAAATCATGATTTAATTCCTGATTTAAATCAAGTTCATTTAAATCTTTAAACTCTGGACTTAATCGACACCAAACTACGACAAAGCCTCAACAAAAGAAAGATCAACTCCCGATTTTATCAGAAAATACAGTGATGTTTCCTAATATAAAAATATTTTTAGTTTTCCTCATCTGCTGCTGACAGGAATCTTACATTTGAAGTAAAACTACAAAACTGAACTATACAATGCGTCTACTTTGTTTGAACTAATATCTTGAACAGTGTTTCTCGAAGATTGAGCTAGAATATACAATGTTTTCGGTTTGTTTGAACTAATATCTCGAACCGTGTTTCTACTGATATAATCACAAGTGATGGCTACTATCTGCTTCCGCCCACCGCCTCTACCCCCAAACAAGAAGTCCGTCCTGGGCAACGGAACGGTGCGGTGTCCCAAAAAGAACAACCCCTTACTTTCCTCCACCTATCTGAGTTTCGTGGACCCGTGCGACGGGGTGGTCGAGTCGATCGAAATGAAGAACTTGAAGAGCAAGAAGTGTCGGAGGGTATCGCACACGAACTCGTTGAACCGCGGGCGCGAATTCAAAACGGTACTGACCAGGAGCCACTCGGAGGGACACCTGGAGCAGAAGGGAGTGGAGGAGGTGGGACAGCCGCTGTCCATCAGCCGGTACATGAGGGTGCTGAGCGGCAGCTGGAAGAATCTGCTCAATCGTAAGTTTTGTCCTCGTATAATAACAATGTGACAGTTTTAATACTTTAATAGATTATACCTTAACAACAAATAACATTTAATGTAATATAATGCAGTTTTTATATGAATATACACGGTGTCTCATATAAGAATACGGATTAATTCAATGACCTCGTAAACCAGAATGAATTTCAAAATCTAAAAGAAACTTTCGTTATTTCGAAAGTAATAAGATATTTTTTGGGAAAAGTAGAATTTTCCTGATTTAAGTTATTTTGAAAGATATATAATACATATTCCACATTCCCTTTGCTACTTTTCTTACCCTACACGTTGATATTATTAAAGGCCTAATGTGACGATTTTTTCCGAGATGCCAATTTTAACTTAATTCTTATTTCAATTTTTAAAAGCTTTTGACTTATCAAATACAGTGATGCAGCAGATGTAGTTCAGAAATATCTAATAAAGAATTGTCCCATAAGAGACAAGGTACAAGTTCGTATTAAAAAAAATAAAGTTGATGTGATGAGAAACGAAACGTCAAAGTTAAAATCTAATAACATCAACTTGGTGAAATGAATGTGCAATTTGTACTATCATATCGTTTCAAATTGAGATATAATAATTAGAAATAAAAATTAGAATGAATTGAAAATATTTCCGAAATATCTTCAGAAATAATGGATTTTTAGATTTTGAAACATGACGTTGTTACGGTTCAGCAAGTTTATAACATTTACCTAATTTAAAGAGTTTTGTGTTTTCGTTTTTGATTTATGAAATCGCTATATTTTGCATTTGATATCGTTCGGAGACCCTGTATAACATAAAGGTACAAACACTTAACATTTCCAATAGAATATTCTTCTTTTATAGCGTTTTTAATAAAATATACTTCTATTAATTTTCCATTAATTTAAATAGAAAGGTACCAAATTAGAATTAAAGAGCCCAGATAAGTACAATATATATAATATATAAACAATATAGTTCAATACCATTACCTGATACCACTACTTAATAAGGCATAACCAAAGCGCTTCAAACATTCCGTAAGGATTATTTTAATTTGTTTTTAATTTTTGCATGTTATGATTATTTATGCTGTGTTCTTTAAAATCAAAGTAAAGGATTGCTAGTACATTACTAATTACTAATATCTACAGATACATGAGCAATTTATTTTTATTAGATTGTCAAAGTTCTGTTATTATTTTTTGGAGGCTATCGCTTCTTTCATAACTTTTGCATTGTTAAAATCTATTCTGTGCCCTGTGTCCTATGAATGCTGACAAATCTTAGATTTGTTAAAGTCGTCCTTTCATCCTTTCTTAAGCAATCTTTTATGTTAATTCTAAGTTATTAATATATACACTAAAAACATGAGTTGATAAAGGTGTCATGTCGCATTTTTTTTAAATCAGTTTTATTCAGTATTTCAATATTCCTTTGACAGATCTGTCCTCCAATAGACTCTAAATATCAGATATAAATTCCATAAAGAATATCCTAAAGGTGTCACATACACCATCAATAATTTTTAGACGTGTTTTGTCGATTTACTCGAAACTTTAAAAAAGCGACATACCTTTATCCACTCATGTCTTCAATTTATAATTTATGTTTTTACTCAAACACAAAGTTGCTAAAAATATAACAAAAAATAGTATGGTGCCTTAAAGATACACTTCTTTTTTCTCTAGGGAAAAATGAAGAAAACATTATTAAAATTTCGTTAGACGCAGACAAAAATGCAGAGAAACTGTAGAAAGTCCATATACTGAAACTGTCTAAAGAAGTCGGGATGAAAATACTGGGGGATTTTTTTTGCTTCCCGCTCTGTTTGCTAAATATTATTATATGACGAAATTAAACTATATGCATAAATATTCAGGTTTAGATATTTCATCAATATAAAAAAAATGTCATAGATATATTTTTCTATCAGGATAGTTATGTAGTAATTAAATTAAGTATATATTTTGTTTGTAATTAGTATGGGTTAATTAGGTTTTGTTTTTTTTATTTCTCTTTTATAAAGTCACTGATATGTCAAATTTAAAACATTATCGTGATGAACTTAACTGAGAACTGCGAACAACTTCTGAAGAACCATTGTTTGTGTCTAAAAACTTATTTTAATGTTGAATTTATATTTGTACAGTTTTAAGTTATAGGCATATACAGATTCCTGTAATAATGTGTCGAACATATGTAAATCCTATAATAAAGAACTAAGGGATTATCTTTAGATGCACAATTAAAAATGTACATTTTTCAGTATTTAAGGTGTTTCAAACATCTATTTTCGCAGATTTTCTGGGTATTATTACATATAGCTCGTTCAATAATAAAGTTTTATCAATACCACCTAATCATTACTTTTTTCTTGTAGCTTGCTGTTGATGAACCGATATTTTCTTTTTCGATTATGTCTTTTTACATTAGATGGTGAAGTTGGCCTTCAAATAACAATCATCTTCATGATCCTAAAATCCAACGCATAAACTCTATTTCTTTATATGCAACTCTAGCCTCTTCGGATATTTTTTCCAGTAAAGAAACCAATGCAATTTAAAACATTTGCTAAGTAAAAGGTTACTAGGCTAGACACCTACGCACACCAATTTCTATGTAGTTTTTATACGCATTACATACATCTACCAAACAATTTTAGTTTGCATTTTGATGGATAAAAATCTGTGTTTGAATGGGAACCTGTTTGTACAGCTTAATCGTGGGATTTAGACCACCTTGTATAAAACAAGAAGAAAAGTAGAACAAGAAAAGGAAGCTTGATTTTTCTGATATTCTCTTCGGCAAAATATCTCCACTATTCTACCTACTCAGCCATGAAAATAATAATTTTCCGACTTGTCACATATATTTCCCACGTAGGTCGATTTAAATTTTATATACTTGAGATATTATCCAGCTAAATATACGGTGTTATAAAATCCGCCCACGGATTTTTGCACGGAGCATACAAATTGTGCTTAAGAAACTAATTCAGAAAGGGTGTATTAAAACATATTTAGTGTTGTGGGTTTCATTCTACCTACTTATATTTTTTTTCAATGAAAATAAAAAATATAATAGTAAGTATAAGAGAAAATTTCAAAATTATGGCCTTGTGATTTAAGGTCGAGTACTAGGTATTAGTGATGGGCATTACGATTCTTTTTAGTGAGTCAAATATCACGATTCAATTTCTCATATTGAATCGACTCCTACGATTCGTCCATTTGAACGAAATGCACAATTTACGTTTCATAAAAACAAGAATCGTAACTGGCACTACCGGCGATAATCTGGCCGAACAATTACTTAAGGGACCAGAAAAAGAAATATACAGTTCTTTCATTTGTTTTTCAACGCTTTATGATACTAGCATAATTGGATTGATTATTTTACAAATAATATTAAATTATCAATCAAGTCATAATATACCATTTATTAAAGACTTCTTAATACCAATTTAATATTTTTAGAGCCATATTTTAATTCCGATTTAATAATCATATAATAAATAGTATATAATACCGCATGATCGAAAAAAAATATGGTATCCAGTTGGCTTGGAAATGAACATCGATGACATTGCCCATATAATTTTACATATAAAATGACAGCCATTTTCATTTTATAACAATATCTGACGCCGTTTTTTTATCACATTAAGCAGAGGCCAACAATATTTATTTGGAGTTGCATAAAAACACGATTTCGTCTTTTAGACCGACATTTAGTGGTTTATAGTCGGTAATATTATTTTTAACAAATATATTAACGTCAAAATTAAATATCTTACAGATACCCCGTACTAAGCACAGTATGACAAATTTTTTCTTTGTAAATAACATTCTTATCGTTTGCATTTTATGCCCATGATGTTTGTTTAGGGCTTTGTTCAAGTCTAAATATTGGTGCCTGACTCTATGCCTATATCACCGCCGCCGCGCTGTAAAACCGAACGATCGCATTGTCATCGGATTCAATTCTCACGATTCTTTTTACGGCCCATCGTTCAAATCTTATGGATCCGTGTTGCCGTGCTGGCCACGATTCAATTGAACGAACCGTATTGTGAGCAATGAATCAATTCTCACGACTTTTGAACGAACGATCGCATTGTGATCCGATTCAATACTCACGATTCTTTTTTACGCTCATCGTTCAAATATTATGGATACGTGCTGACCACTATTCAATTGAACGAACCGTATTGTAAACAGTGAATCAATTCTCACGAATTTTGAACGAACGATCGCATTGTAATCCGATTCAATACTCACGATTCTTTTTACGGCCCATCGTTCAAATCTTATGGGTCCGTGCTAGCCATGATTCAATTGAACGAACCGTAATATTGTAAGCAATGAATCAATTCCTACGATTCTTTGAACGAACGATCGCATTTTGATCCGATTCAATTTTCAGGATTCTTTTTTACGGCTCATCGTTCAAATCTTATGGATCCATGCTACCGTAAGGCTACGATTCAATTGAACGAACCATATTTTAAGCAGTGAATCGAATCACACGATTCATTTTAATACTTGTTCAAATGAACGACTCGTTCAATCTTTTTTTGCCCACCTCTACTAGGTATCACGTTATTAAATGAGTAACTATAAACAATTATGATTGATTGCTTGAAGAAGACCATTCTCAAAGACTTGTCGCTGATAGAGTTGTTGTTTGGCAAAGTGATGTTTCTCGAATATGGAATTTCCAGACTAATACACTGGGTGTAGACCTAGGAGCGGTCGAAGACGTATTACAAATCAACGGCATAAAAGGTATATCTACTTATGGGCGAAACCCTACTATGGAAATTCCAACAATCCAAAAAGATATGAGGGGACAGCTTGTATCCCTTGGTGAGCTGCCACCCCGAGTAGGAGGATTTATCCTGATCAGGACTATATATAATAACAAAATTTATAGTCTGATCTTAAGAAAAGGAAGTCTATTTTCTAAGATTCGTTAGATCACCTCCGTATAAATTCTCTACGATGCGATGACTTAATGAAGACGTAACCATATGCCAAAAAGAATCAGATAAAGCTCGAGAGAAAAAGAAATAAAATTAATCATGGGAACACACTTCCGAATCCGTAAAAATAGGTAAATACCCTCGTTTGTTCCGATCTTTTGTTCACGCCTCCTTAATGGTGCTTTTAGTACCGTGACGCTGGAAACAGATGAGAGATACTCGACAACGTTCCACGTCTCGTTCTTCGCATTGTCCAAGATTAAAATCGCAAATTACGTGTTGCGCGAGGTGTTAAATAAGATTGTCTTCTTTTTTCTTCGTTCGCGCTTATTTGGGAATAATAAACAATAGCCCGAAGCGTGTTGGTTAACCATTTCGACACGAGCAGTAAAGTATGATCGTTAACGTCATAAAGGCGATCGGGAAAATATGAGATCTGTGGTAGTTGGGTGTAAGTGGGTTGGACAGATTGCAACTGTTTAAGGCAGCGGTCTCCGGTCTGGGTCCGTTTAACTTTAGGGTATCCGAAAGGGGATTTAAGTTTTTGTATCATGGTAATTAACAAAAAACGGAAAATTGTAGAAAAAATTAAAGAGAACTGAAGAATATATGTGGACGTCTATTATTATTAGTTATCGTTGTTTTCTCTACATCATGCACTTCCTCACAGTAGGTATAATTTTTTTATTTATTATATTTTCCAAGTGCGAAGATTCGAATGAAATTTGAGGGTTAGTTGGGGTTAGTCATCAGGGACGTTCAAATCACCGTGCCATATGCACGTCCCTGATAAATTTATCGACACTTTAGCATTAAAATATGTAGCACATATAGTAACTTTTACTCCTCAAAATTTCATTCCAATCACTAAAATTACTTGAAGAAAATTATAATAAATCGAAAGATTATTAGACTTTAACACTCTGTAGCTACGAAACAAAGCAGAATCGGACCTGTTGATATAAAAATAAATTATTTTTAACTTATTTTTACGTGAGGAATCTCCCCCACGAGAGATGGCACATGTTTTTGAACACCCCATAACTCTGTTGTGGCACAGGTTTTCGCTACCCTTATAAATGCCCCATTTAAGCTGTTTAAGAGGTCTAAAGGAGTAACGTAAATGTTTTTATTACTAAGTATATAAATATAGGATATATAATGTAGGTGATATATAAGATCTTTGAAATGCCCAATGATGCTCCAATAATTTCACAATATGTGACACTGTAGTCAGTATCGATCTTCTTCATCCAGCTTACCTACAGCATCAACGTTTTCCTGGGTGACTGCCTGGTGGACCTGTTTTTGGATTGTCGCTAAGACTAATCCGTCCACGTTTAAATTCTCCATACCAACTGGAAATTGGCGACTGATGTGGTGCTTCATTGCCGTAAACAGAAACCAACTAGGCAATGCATTCTTATCGAGATTACTATTTTCTAAAAATTAAAAAAAATTATTGGGTAAAAATTTTCTCGGCTTAATTCCATTTTTTAACTGACACGTCAACTTCAAAAATTCAATTTAGGTACAGCTTTAAACAAAGCGGTCTAAAACTTTGGCATCAACTAGATGAAAGTTAATTTTGACATTTGATATAGGGTGGTCAGAATTAAAATGGTTCAAGTCCACTTCCTACTATTTTAAGATAATCGCCTTTATACGTTTATAAAATATTGTTTTTTGCAGTAGAGAAATGAGTCAAGTCATGCATCACGCATTAAGCAGCTATAGCCTGTTTTTGTTTGGTTTCTGAATATTGTGTTGATTGCTTTCAGAAGTAAACTGGATCAAGTCCATAAAATTTAACGCTGTGAGCGATTTTAATACACGTACTAAACTAAAAATATTTTTTGATAAAATGGATGACAACGAAACAAAGTCTGAACTGTTTGCACCAAGTGAATCAGATTATCAACCATCTGAAAGGTCTGATTGATTTATCATTATTTTCACTATTACTATAGGCTGTTTTCTTACAAATACTTAGATATCTGACATGTTGATGATATGAATAAAATTACACGAGGAAGAAAAATCTTATCATTTCATATAGACATGTTTCATTTCAAACAGAACAAATAAAAGATCTTCCATTTATCCTGCTTATATACCATAATTTTTATAAAAATCGAAGAAAACACTATTAGTAGACAATGTGAAGTCAAATCCCTTAATGATGAAGAAGAATGTACCGATGAACCAATTTATATCTAAAATTTCAAATATTTTCAGAGATAAAACGGTTCAAGTCCAAAAAAGTATAAACAAACATTCTTAAAAATGAACACATCCGTTACTTTAGTTTGCAATTATATACAATTTAAAATATAATAAAGCATTGTATCAAGTTTTCTTCTCTAGCTTGTTTTATTTTAATTAAGTAACATTAAAAAATTGAACTCGCATTTTCTCAAAATTGCCTTCTAGGATCCAGTTCACTTTTGAACCCCCCATAGGTTGACAAGCGCCTGCTACGTTTCTATGTGCAAAATATAAAAGAGAGCCCTCGTACAAAGAGTAAAATATCCAAGAAGTGTTACATAAGGCTAATTTAAAAAATTTAGATCGTTAAGAACCTGCGAAAGGTTAGTTTCTACACCTTCCTTAATTCTTTAAGCCCGATCCATACATACATAAACTTTACTGCATTACCATATTCGCGAATTATAATTGGTACATGTTGCATCTAAAGCATTCGTACAGTTGCGTAAATAATCATAAAACTTTTGATAGCCTGTCGTCAACACGGCTTATCCCACCAGAAGGATAACGATCTAATGAATGGAATGAGTCAGAATCGGGTACGAAATAGCACCTCTACTACAATAATTTATAGTCGTAGAAACTGGTCGACAAGACAGCTATGTTGTTTCCGTTGATTATGTTTTGCAAAAATTACATCATAAAATGTTGCTAGACTTAATAAGGATATAATTAATGGATCATTGTATATTTTTTTAATGTAAACTTTGGCGCAATATTGAAATTCGAAGATTTTATCAAACTATTAATTATTATTAACACAAATTTCATTATACAGTTTGAAACAAAAAGTAATATATCGCTTGGCCCGGTTGTTCATACTCTGTTCAAGGTGAGTTCAAATATATAAACCGAGTTTATAAGTTTGAACTTAATTCAAAAACTAGGTATTTCCATGATTGAAATTGAGTCTTTTCTTCGAGGCTTAAACTGGGTTTTTAATCATCTTATACTTACACAACAATGCCCAGTTTAGCGTTTTTTTGGGTTCATTTGAACTCGAGTTTAAGCTATGTTCATTCAATCGGGCCTTAGTTTGTTAGAACGTCAATGGTTTTAATAGAAGTGTCTCTACGAAAATGGTGTTCTCTAAAAAATATACCTCCCGGCACAAAATTCCGCCACCCTAAAATTTTGACTAAGTTTGATGTTTCATAACTTTTGAATTTATAATCCGATTTTTATAATTATGGTATTAGTTTGTAGATAAATTTGTTGGCATTATTTTTTATTATTTTAATGGCTCATATATTTCGGTTAGGTGGGTTTATACCGGGGCAAATCAAAACTTCGTTTTTTGCAATCAATTCAAAACACCCTGTGGAAAAAATGGGATGGGCATTTTGGATAAAAAACACTTTCCTGTAGTCTTAG
This sequence comes from Sitophilus oryzae, assembly GCF_002938485.1. Classification (NCBI taxonomy): domain Eukaryota; kingdom Metazoa; phylum Arthropoda; class Insecta; order Coleoptera; family Curculionidae; genus Sitophilus; species Sitophilus oryzae. The sequence continues at coordinate 979,706 of NW_022146725.1, read as the reverse complement.
ATGTATTCCTAACATTTCATTTTTTGAATTATCCTATTATCTCTATTCTTTTATGAACTACACATTTTAAATAAAGTACTAATATTTTTACAATCTTGAATATGTTGAAAATGGAGGTTTCAATACCCACTGTTATATTGAGGATGTCCTCCAAGAAGTTATGGTTCCATTTGCTCCTTTCATTGGAAATCAGTTTATACTGATGCATGATAGTGCCAGGTCGCACGTTGCGCTGGATAACTAGTATGTCGCATTGATAGTAACTTTTACTCTCAAAATTTCATTTGAAACGCTAAAAGTACTTGCAAGAAAATTATAACAAATCGAAAAAATATTAACACTTTAACACCATGTATCTACGAAACAAAACAGAATCGGACCTATGTTGATATGAAAAATAAATCTTATATTTTACGTGAGGAATCTGCCCACGAGAGATGGCACATGTTTTTTGAAACACCCTGTATACCTTTATTTTCTGTAACAGGCAATCAAACTGTTTTCGTAACCGTTATACGAGTATAACTCGGTAGAGAAACGTTTGAACAACTTTAGGAAATACAAAAGTGTTGAATACATTTTGGCTGCCTTTATATGAGGTGTTAAAATCTTGCCTATAGAGGGGTTAAAAATGTATCCATTATTACTACTTTTTACGTCATATGTCACTTGTCCATTGTTAAGAAAGTTTTTGTTTCTTTCTTTCGCGTATCGTTATAATTATGATCCTTTTCTATTTTTCTAATAAAAAAGCTTCATTCAGAACTTCTCAATTATAGTGGAATAAAATAGTGGTTTCAATTAGCGCAGAAGTTGGTTCCTTTAATTTTAATGTAAGCATTCAGAACGTCAAAATTAGTGGCAGACATTTTCAATTAGTAGAAAAAGTTATGAAACTTTTGACTTTTCCACTAATTATACTTGAAAATTTGCGACAAATGGCCTTTGATTATCTTCCGTCAAGAGAAATTGGGGTTAGAAATCAAAAGTTTATTGTTTTATAAGGTAAATATTAGGCTTTCTCTATGGATACAACTGACTAACACAAGCTGTTGCTAGGATATTCTATTAATTTTAATTGTGTTTTTTAAACATTGTGTAATTAAGATAACATTGTAATTCAAACCACTAATTTATTCCACTAATTGCTGAATCAAGCTAAACTGTGGTTAAGTTGGATGTTTAGGTTTTACCTATTGTCTAATCAATTCATTATATTATACACCTGACATGAAGAATAAATAAAAAATGAAGAAATAACAGGTGATATTATATATATGATATATTATGACGCTTATATATAAGCGTCATAATATACTTATATCTACAGTGCGGATCTTGTTATTTCCAGGAAAAACTCGCAATAACAAATAAAGACTTGGCAACCTCGATTCTACAGACTTTTTCCCATAACGTTACCACCACACATAAATAAAGATGTTTCATATAATTTCATTACACAGTAACAAGTTTCTGTTCCATATGATTTGCTGTTAGATTTTTGGAGAATCTGGTTAGCGTAATTTTTTTCGCAACGCAGCTGGTTAGCTTTAACACATTTGTTCCAGTTTAGTAGTTATTTAAGCGTCGTAAGTGACACAATATCGCTTGTTAACTCGTAATACTTTGATTTAGTGCGACGAGATCAGGATTTAATAGAGATAAGAAGGTAAAAACTGATTGTTCTACTTTGATATTGCTTTTAGTCAGATGATATTATTTATCGTATATTTGATTTAAAAATGTTACAAGGCTGATGTTATTTGTTTAGAAAAATATTAATGTGGGATGATGTAGTTTTCTATTTAGCCATACGCTGTAAATTTAAATATTTTTAAAAATTTATATATACAGATTCAGCAACAGTATATTTAGCATGGATATGTCCAATAATAGCGAATTTTGGTATTTCATTTAAGTGCAGACTTAATGATCTGGAATTGAGACCAAATTTTGTAATTTGTTCTTTATATTATTATTTACATTTAGATTCAAATATTTTCTATATTATCTCAATATCCTTTCTATATTTGAATATGTTATTTTCCTACTATTCTCCCTTGAATTTTTATTCTATAATGTCTAATAGTTATTATATAAAATAAAAATTTAGGTCAGTTATAGTCATATTTGGATTAGGATGATTTAGGATCTATTGTGTGTTCCCCTTTCTTGAGTTATAACGAGTTGTAACTCATCATACAGTCTCAGGGCTTTGACAAAAGAGGACTTTTTTTCTTGAGTTCTGCTTTAAGCGGAAGTAATCGGATTTTTTTAGATTTCGAAACATGGAGTATGGTTCAGCAAGACTGCTGATTTGCGAAATCCTTTTTTTATGGAACATCGTGTATATATTCGATTTCTATACAGGGTGGCCCATCGATAACGTTCCGCAAGGCATAACGGCCAGGGTATTCGTTTTTTCAAAAACCAAAACACGTCAATTTGTTTGTGAGGGGACAACTTTGCCCCAAAATGATTGCAATCTTCAACCCTCTCAGCGAGGGTGTCATCTCACAACTTTTTTCAAATGGGAAAGGGGATCAAGTGGCACCGCAATGAAAAGAGCTATCTATTCTCTATATATCCCCGCTTCGTTTTTGAAACTCGGTCGAGTCATTGAGAACATATGAAGGATTCAATTTGAAAGTTTATTTAAAGATTTATCAGAGTAAATGATCAGGATAAATTCCTTCAACCAATTCGAGTTTTTTTTTCTTATTATTTCTATATGTTACGCACGTTATTCTATATGTTTACGCATTTTTCACAGATGCGGTAGTTGCTAGATAGTTCTGTGGCTTGTGCGTTGAAGTTCTTCACAATATCGTTAAACTGGACCACTATAGAATTTCCAAAATACCAGCCCACACGTTCAATTTCTCTGAGGGTTCTGTGTGTGCACCTCGTGAAAAACCCTGGGTTGTCCTCAGCCCAGTACCGAGAGTTGTGCTGATTAACTACATCGTTCAAAAAGAAAGTACACTCATCGGAAAAACACACATTAAATAGAAATTATTATCATTCGCCACTCGTTCACTCATAGTTTCACAAAATTGCAAGCGATGATCAAAATTGTTTTCGTTAAGTTCTTGTACCAACTAAAATTTAGCCGGGTAGAACTTAATTTTTAATATCCTTTGGACATTTGCACGATTCACGCCGGTCTCATTGGCCAATTTTCTTGTACTCAGCGTACTATCCATGGCAACTTGCCCATCACGAATACTCCATAGCTTCATTTACTACAGGATATTCCCTCTGACTCTTTTTATTCATAACGGAACCAGTTTCGCGAAATTTTGCTACTAACTCGCGAACAATTTTGCCATAGAGGTGCTGGTCAGGATGGTGTTCATTGAATATCTGCGCAACCCGATTGCCACATTCATTATTTTTAAAATAAAGTTCGATTGTTTCTACTTTTTCTGCAAGTGAGTCACCATAATAATTGTTAAAAAGTTTAACGATATTGAGAAGAAGTTCAACGCATAAGTCACAGAACAGCTATCTAGCAACTACCACACCTGATCGTTTAGAGATTCCTCTAAACACCAATGTGTAAAATAACTATTGTAAAATGTCTTTCTCTGGGACACTTATAATTTTAATAATCATCTGTTGTTTGTTCAGTTTGAAAATTTTTATTATAGAAGGTGAGTCAAGTGCAAATATTTTCAGGGGTAGTAGATCCCAATAAAATAAACATAATATATTTTCTTTATCGAGTTTCAAATAAGTCAAATCGAGTTATTAAAGTTCGGAAATTTAAAAAAATAGATTTTTTTTTAAAAAAATTGAGCCACCTCAATTTTTCGGTATTTGCATCTCTTTTAGTGCCGTAATATCAGATATTAAGAAACTATACCGTGGGGAAAATTTGCGGTGAACAGGAAGTTCTAAAAGTTTAAAATATAGGAAAATTTAAAAGAAAAAATGCTCTATTTTTAACATCTTTTTGCAAAAAAGCTCATAGACGTGTTCCGGGGGTCGAAATATACAACCACTGCAAATATTTGCACTTATTTAACACTCACCCTGTATTGATTTTACCCAATATTCTTTTATTAATAACTAATAAATATGACTGACTGGGCGTTAAAAAAAAAAAAAGGATGAATAGCATTAGGTAAATTTAAATAGTCTCGATCTAAATGTATACTAAGAATATGGTAGCGTAGATTGATAACTGGGGGGGGGGGCCTCGGTGCAATATTTATCGAGCTCCCCTTTGTAAGAAGGTGGACGAATTTGACGCGAACTCTGCGGTTGACGGAGAAAACATATATGTATATGCTTGGCTTGAATTGGGACGGACTAAAAGTCAAGTCTGAGAACTAAAAGCTATGTCTAAATTGTTGTTTAAAATGTTATGAAAATTAATTTGCTAAAATTACTGAGACAGCAGAGAAGAGTTTAAACTAGATCAGATAATAAAATATTAATATGTCTCGAAAATCCAAATATTCTTATTATGGACTGTAACATAACATTACATCAGCACACATTTATATCCACTGCCCAGGTATTGCCTAGGTTTTTTTCGTTTGCGTCATGGCATTATCATACAAGATGCTAAATGTACAAAAGTATAGAGGAAAAGTTCGTGATAAGAACTATACAGGTCGGTTGTCTGCAATAAGTGCAAGTATTTTAAGGAGTGGTAGATCTCGATAAGTCCAAAATAACGGAGTTATTTTACTTTCCTTGAATATTTCCAAAAAATATTTTTGTCTAAAAAAAAAAAAAAAAATTGAGAACCACTGGATCTTTTTTTTCTGGATTTCTTTCTTGTAAAACCTATATACATATTATCAAGAAATTCTGTTGTTTAACTAAAAACTAAAAAATCCAAAAAAAAAACATTTTTTCCAAAAATTTTTAAAAAAAAAAACCTCATAGGCGTGTTTCTGGGGGGTTGAACTATACTACCAGTTAAAATACTTGCACTTATTTCTGGGACACCTTGTATTAATAAATAAGATATTATGTTTCTTCGTTATGATCACTTTGTTTTTGTGGATTTGGGCTGGTTGTCTGTTTTTCCCAGGCCGGTTTCCACTTCTCCTGAAAGTGACAGTCAACATAATAAAATATAACAAAATTATATTACATGTGGTTTTTTCAACAGTATAATATACTAAACAAAAATCATTAGGTGGCATTGATGAAAATTTAATTGAAGTAGAAATTCGAAATACTATTTCGTAACATGAAGATTTAAATTTAGTTTTTTGTGTTTGTATCCCCGGATCTGGTAACGTTAAATTGTGCACCACTGTTGACTTTATCTAAGTATTTTACCGTTTTAGATTTCAGATTCGAGAGTATTTAAGAGGTTTAAGTATCGAAGTACTTATTAGGGGTACGGGTCGTGTTCTCACGGTCCACACTTATCTCGCAGAAATCTGAAAAGAAAACTTAATGAAAACGTCGGCGTAATCCAATCTATTCGGTCAAGTTGTTTTTATCGTTAACTGTTACGCTTCATTTTATGAACAAAAAATTAAATATTTTGTAATTTAGTAAGAGAACATGCATGTTATGTACAGGATGTTAAAGAGATTTTAATTTAACAGTTTTCCAAACTATTTAGATTAGTAAAAAAGAGGATGTCTACCCTGTCAAATATACAGGTGGTCCGAATTGTATTCCGGAAACTACAGCGTATTCTGCAGATAAAAATAAATAAAAAGTTCATATAAATGTATGTCCTAAAATGCTTAGTTTCGAGATAACAGGGTGTAAAAGTTTTTTTTTATTTTATTTCGATTTTTCGAAAAATTCGATATTTGATGTAAATGGTGTCTGGAAGTTTTAAAATTTGATTTGATATTTATATGACTCTTACTCAATGACTATAATAATTTTTTTAAGTAAATTGTATTCTTGGTTTGAGGTCAGGTGTAATTATATATTATTATTTATTTATAAAAAATAATTTCATGACGTTTCGACCATTAATCCGCACGGTTCATAATGAGTACACCCTAATACTATCTGTCAGAATTAATATTTACAAAAAACAGTTAAAAAATACAAAATAAGATTACATTAGCTAGCTATCCTGAACGTAGATTTGTTACTTTTCGTTAAAACTTATCCTAATTATCCTAATTTTAAAAGTTTTAAGAAAAGGTAACAAATCTACGTTCAGGGTAAGTCATTATTATTTAATTTTTGTATTTTTAACTGTTTTTACATGTAAATATTATTAATTCTGACAGATGGAACAAGTAGAGAAGATTATTACTCATTATGAAAAAGACCAAGTTACACCTGACCTCAATCCAAGAATAAAATTTACTTAGAATATATTTCATAAGGTCAAAGAATAATTGAAACTAAAATAACTATAATAATTGACTGGAAATTTGATGTAAAACATTCAGTTTCAAAATGAAAACATTGAAAGTAATCAAAATAAAACATCTAAAATTCATTCATGGAACTTCGTCTCAACTGGATAGTCAGTTACCTTTAGCGGCTAAACGTTTGACATTTAATAATCATTATTTTTCGTTTAATGAAGAGTGAAATTGTGGAATACTTCATTGTATCTTCCTTTGTAGGCTAAATGACAACTAAAATTCTAAATCTGAAGTTTGTGAGTATTCCAAAAGTACCTTAGAATTTTGATGATCGGTGAGTTCATCAAAGTCATTGTTGAAATTAAAGAACTTTGCCACCATAATTCATAAACTACATGGTATATCTACAACAAAGTTACAGGGGGTCAAAAGTGCTTACTTATGGTTTATTGAAAAAAACAGAAATATCTTGGTGTTGAAACAGAAGATAAAAAGAAATTTTAAAAATCCTATATGTTTTCAAGAAAATTATATTTTTATTGTCACAACATTATTGACTGGTATTGCAAACTTCTCATACGTCATGAAAGTATCAGAATATTTAAAATACGTTGTTATCTAATGTTTATTTTGTAAGTGTGTGAGATATTTAACAGATCCGGGGACTTTTCGCGGCCCTATTAGTAAATATACACATAAAACACTGGAGCAAACTAAACAAACAAACGAACCAGATAGCATCGATGTAACAGGAAGTGGTACGTTATGTTAGTTACTATACTTACTATTATTTACTAAACTTACTATTATTTATAAATAAATATAACTTATGATCATCGAAGGCAGAATACATTTTTTTTAATTTTAGTCCTATTATTTTAATTTGACGAACATTCAAATGTACATCGTACATCTAAATAGAATATCATAAATTTTTGGAAACAAACCTATAGAAATTTGGACAGAAAAACTTCTGGCAGGTTAGCTAGTATAAAACGATTTTAATTATTTTCATAACAGCCACACAACTATCTGTTATAAATTAAATTTATTCAATACTAGCTGATCTCACATGTTTACACACAACAATGTTATATAAATTAGTTATTCATTATGTTCATTAACAACTATATTTTTATATAGTAATTCATTCAGGTCTAATATCAATGACTTGTTTTCATATAGATACTCCCACATTACACTCGATGTTTTGAATGTCATTGAAAAATGTTAATTATACTTTTATCTCTTATTCAGTTCAGTCTCTAGCATATAAAGATATAGTGGACGTATAGTATGTTTTCCCCACTATTTCATAAAATTTTAAAGAAAATACTGATTCAATATGATATAATTTAAAATATTTTTTTCTGTCACAAAATACGTCTAAAATAAAAACTTTCCTTTAGAGTTTTATTCCATTAAATTATTAAAAATATTATTTATTTAAAGATTTTCTATGTAGAAAGTGCATCTAGTACTTGCAAGAGTCTTAGAAATCTTAGAAAGCCGCAAGAACAAAACCAAAGCCACGATTAATCTCTCCAAGACCAAGTGAGTTTTGGTCTTGGTCTTGGTATTCCGGTATATAGGTACATATCATTCTTTTTATTCATATATAATCATATAAATAGTTAGCAACTTTAGTATGTGTAAAAGATAGACTAACGATATAAATAAAATATAACTTAAACATAAACTTAACATAAAGAACTAACGATATGTACATTGATTTATTTTGTCCCAATATATACAAGCAATATAAAAACAAACCGAGTCACCGATTTAATATAATCCTCTTTTTTTGAGGATCTTCATACTAACAGAAAAAGAGTATTAATCAATATATCTGCTCTATTTATACTAAAATATCATTTGGATTTCATGATTAAATAGAAAGCTATTATTATTAATAACTCATCATATAGTCTCAGAGCTTTGACAAAAGTCAGTATATTGACGGTTTTACAGAGAATAGGTCTCCATTCCGATATCAGTCATACCAAAGTTTATAGCGTGAATGGTTGTCTCGGTCCACTCGGCAATGAGGTGTTGTGGTGTTTCCTCATTTCTCCCCAGAATCTGACCGTTGTTTCTAAGCTTCAATCTACTGAGGTGTTTATTGAGGAGACAGTGTCCTGTAATAAACCCGAAGTGACAAACTGAAGTCATCATAAATCAAGGAAAATCTTTTGGATTTTTCTCGGTCGGAAGTCCTGAGAAATTTTTTCGGAGTGTATTGGACCGTTGGTTGGAGGTTTCCCATACTAGGTTACGGATGGAGTCTTCCAGGTTCTTGAGTTCTGCTTTAAGTTGGTTTCACTTGGAAAGCAGAAAGGTTCTGGTCCAGTTAGTGGAGTGTTTAAGTTCTTTTCTAATTAGATCGTTTGCTTTTTTTTTTTTTTTTTTTTTTTAAAAAGTTTTATTTTCTACTACTAATATGATTCAGATTCAATATAACTGGCGAATTGGCGCTACTGCACGCTATTGCCCAAAATAATAACATGTAAAAGGTCAAAATTCCACAAATCGTGCACTTCATACGTTCCATCGCACAGAATGGTTGTCTTACTTGCAAGCTTATTTCAAACAAAGTAAAAACTCCCAGGCTCTAACTGGTAAATACACAACTGTGGTGCTGTTAAAGTTTTTGTTTTGTAAATTTAATATTGAATATTTTAGCCGACCATACCAATGGGTATGATAGGCTATTAGATCGGCAAAAAAAGTTTTTTTAATTTCACTCAAAAATGAGTTACTTGAGAAACCGCTGAACCGATTTTAACTGAATTTATACCAAAAATACTGTGGCTCCAATCTGGCCATTAGTTTTGGTGGGGTGGGCGGTTGGTAAGGGGGTATGAGAGGGGGTTAAAATTTTAAAAAATCGTAACTCCAAAATTAGGTTAGCTAGCGAAACGCGGTTTTCAAATTAAGATTAGCAATAATATTTGCAACAAAATTTGTATTGATCAAAATCAGTCAAAGTCGCAGTTTTCGAGATATTAACATTTAGTATGGGCGGCTATACGCCTCCCGGCGCCAATTTTTTTTTTTTCTCTAAATCTAGTCGCCGTTTTTCTAATTACAATACTCTGAATATTAAAACTTGACATTAGTTCCCATTTTACATGAATTCATGGTGGGTGTGTTCTTTTTATTTACTTTGTTTTATTTATACTCCCACATAACATTCTCCGTTTTTATATCAATGAAAAATGCAAATTCAATAATCTTAGCCTCTATTTTTTTCCTAATACTTTTATTTATAGTCGAAAAGAAAGAAAATATATTTTATAGCGCCAACAACATACATACAGCATTGTATCATAACAATATGTTTCTGTGAGAAGGCCGATAAATAAGAAAAAATACTTCAACTATCAAAAGGCGTCTGGTGGGCAACACCGATCCTTGTTACGGCCTACAATCTACCTTGAATCGCAAGATAAATAACTGCTAAGAAAGTTTTTTGTACCAAATTTGTCGATACGAACATATGGCGCGATATATGTCCGAGACCTGTTCTTATCCGCGATACGTCTCTCTCTTTTTTATCACTTGTAAATACTGTTCCGAGGTGATAATGGGTATAATTTTGTATCATTCGGTTGGCGTGCAAAGATTACCGAATGGGCGTTACGAATAAAAAATTGCACGTCTGAAGAATGGCCAGCTTCAGTAGATTCGACATGTATACAGGGTTCGGCAATAGTGCGTCAGGCATCTGTAGCTCCTGGAATAAAAAACTTGAGAATTTTGTTTAAGTGCAGGAAAATATTTTATCTTACTTTTTTAAGAAAGGGCTGAAAAATATAATATTTTTATTTATTTATTAATATCTCAGAAATTATCGAAACATGAACTCATGTCTTAGGATTATGTAAGTGATCTTAAAGGAAGCCAAAATGCAATAATATACAGGGCGTTCCATTTTAAAAAAATCATCCCGATTCACTCACGCTTCTTTGAGCCACCCTAGAGAACTTCAAATATTTTCCTCAAATACATCCTAGTACATACTTTAGGCTTGCACTAAACAAAATCTTAGTATTTCGGGCATCTTTAGCTCCTAGAATAAAATAGTATTTTATTTTAGGAGCCACAGATACCCGGACGCACTATTGCTGGCCCCTGTATTTCTTTTGCATGTAATGTACCTACAAGGTCCGGCAATAGTGTCCGACATCTGTAGTTCCTATAATAAAAAACATATATGTAGGTATATGTGTTCTATGTTATACATTTTACAATAGTTTTCCGATTTACTAAAGTATTTAAACGTTACAACAGCAAGGGTAACTTTGTATTTGATGAATAGATATACACACACCGGAAAAGTCTAGGGATATTACAATTTTATCCAGCCATCGTCAGTAATTTATTATTTGCATTTCTGATATAATAAAATAAAAATAAACAAATAGTTTACAGGACGTATTGGAAATAAAATGCGAAATTCACCGAATTTTACAAATTTACCTTGATTTTTATTGAACTCAAAAAATACACACATTTTTATTTTTTTTATCTTAAACTGTGAATTAAAAAAGATAAAACCATTTTTACTTAATAAAAGGTATGGCCTCCTCTACTGTTCATTACAGCCCTACATCGTCCCTCCATGCTCCTGATCAGTTTGTCGATCTCTTCTTGAGGTACAGCCTGCCACGCTGCATTCACGGCCCGAACCAGATCCCTACGAGTTTCACGAGGCATACCCATTCTCAACATTCTTCTTGGACCGCGTCCCATACGTGCTCGATGTAGTTGAAGTCAGGAGATTGTGCCGGGTAAGATGTTTAATTGATGAGCATTGATAAATTCACTTACCACTCTGGCTGCATGAGGCCGTACATTGTCATGAAGTTTCTCCTAAAATCATTGGCATATGGTAACATGACAGGTTCAAGAATTAAATCACGATATGTGATTCCTGTTAGAAACCTTTCAAGAAAACGAGATCGGTTTTTCGGCCTAACTGCCTCCCCAGACCATAACTGTTCCACCTTGATAAGGGTGCACTTCCTGAACATGATCTAACCGAACAAGATTTCCCGGTTCTCTACATACCATAAGCCTTCTCGAATCCGGATGAATTCCAAAGCATGACTCATCCGTGAAGAGAACATTGGCCCATTGTTCATTCGACTGAACATGATCTTGAGCCCACAAATATCGTACCTCACGATTTCCTCTCGTTAAAGGTTGAGCTCTCCAGGGGAGTCTGCTCTTAAGTTGACCTCTCTTAATCTATTGCAAACAGGCCAGGACTAACTGTTACATTATGTGTTTCCTGGAGAATTAAACTAAGCTCTGGTGCTGTAAGAGCCGGTCAGCGTCGAGCATTTAATTGTGTAAAATGATCTTGCTGAGGTGTAGTAATGCGATGTCGCCCTGTGTGCCTTTCAGCAACATCACCACTTTCAGGGTAGCGTGCACTTAATCGCGATATTACACTTTGCGTTGTATTTAATGCTCTAGCTACGTCAATTTGCGCATTCCAGCTTCGAGCATACCCATGGCCCTTAGCATTTCGTCTCTGTTAAGATGTCTACGCTCCATAATGTCGTTTAATAAACAGAGTTATTTGAATGAGTTCTGGCCAGTTATCATAAAACATAGCCAGTACAGGCTAAATTCGAACAATTGATGCTAGCTGCTTTTACATTTGACAAAAAATGCACAAACACCTCTGTGCAAATATCCCAAATTTAGAAATAATTAGTGTGACTACTTCGTTTCAATCGAAGTAGAAAGAATCGGTCTACAAATATGTGGTTGTTTATTCAAAACATTTATTTTTAACTTTAATAAAAATGATATCCCTAGATTTTTTCCGGTGTGTGTAGGGTATATTTATAGGAATACTTTTCTATAGCCTTATAGGAAAAGTTTTTTATAACTTTTACAGTTATTTTCGATTTATCATAAGTTTTAAAACTGTTGATTTAAATCATTGCACCCTGCTTTCTGATTTGGAATTGAACCTCTCCAATTTTTATTTAACAAGTAATTAAAAAAAATTCTCGAAAGTATAAACTGAAATATTTGGTGTCTGCCTTCTAACCTTTTTCCACTTATGATATTATAAAAATGGGTGTAACGTGACGCCAATGTAAAAACAATGTTCGATTAACGTATGAAACGTGTCATTGTATATTCGTTTAATCCCCGTTATTTAGATAACTACGGGCTTATTATAAAATCAGCGACCCAACCAAACCCCAAGTTAATTGCGGCGCAGGTTAATTAAGCACTTCGTTCGGAATTAAAGAACCAAATCTGGTTGTTTATGGGTACTTTTACGTGGGACGCCCACACGCGCGGTCTCGATCGGGCGGGCGCCAAAATTTTTTCATCCTCGAAGCCAACGGGCCTAGAAAGTGAATAATAAATTAATTATTATTGTTATTTAACCGTTCTCGTCGTCGTTGGCGCTTTTTATTTCTATTTCGTACCGGTATTGGTAGTAAAATCCTACGCACACCTCTACGACAGGTCGCTTGATTTATTTCCTGTTCGAATGGCGCCATTTTTTTCCCGATCGACTCGTAGCGTAAAGCCAGTTTTACCGTTTTTTTTTGTTTTGATTCGATTTATCATAGAGTGGTTGAGTTTGTATTTCCTATTTCCTAATTTTGAAGGATAATTAAATTTTTGATATACAGGGTGTCTCAGGCTGAGCGTGCATTAAAAGATTCTAGAGAACTACAATATCTAAACCGGAGATTTTTTGCACATTATTGTTTCACAACGTAATCTATCGATTAAAAATATTTTCAATATGGTGGCACTTCCGGAAATACCGGATTTTGACAGCAATTTTCTTATTTTAAATGGGTACCCCCATTTTTTATTACATACTTACCGCGAAATTTTATGAATTTTGTTATAAAACACTCTATACCTTTTTTTATTAATATTAACTGTTTTTGAGAAAAAAAATATTTAAAATTTTTGGAGGAATAAAACTGCCTGTCAAAAAAAAAATCGCTATAGCCTAAACGACAAATTTAGTGATTACCACAGCCACTATGGCATAAAGTGGCTGTGGCTATCTATTTCCAAATTTAAATTGTTCGAATGTCACAGAATATTGGTCGTAGCTGTCATGGAATTGATCGATTAAAAAATTATTATAAATCATTTTTTTTTCAAATGGAAACCCACTTTTTTTATTTCACCAGTAAAAAGATTTTTTAATTCGTTACTTTTTGATTATACATGTTCCTATACCTAAAATAAATCGTTTTTAAGTTATTTAAGAATTAGTGTTAAAGGGTATATTTTTTGTTTTTTAACCAGTAGCTTATGACTTTAAACGTGACGCCATGTAAAAACTATATCTGGTCATGTCATATTGCCATTAACTATCACTAAAATACGAGATATATTTTTATAAATACATTTTATAAAGTTTTAGCACCTGTATTTATAATATACGAAATTCAAATAACTAGTTTTTGACAAAAGGAAATAAATTGTCTAATGGTTTGACACTTAACGTCAAAGGAAGCTAGATAAAATCAAGAAAAAAATACGCTTTAAAATTAAATCTTAAATAACTTAAAAATTATTTATTTTAGATATAGGAACTGTATAATCAAAAAGTAAAAAATTAAAAAACCTTTTCACTAGTGAAATAAAAAAAATGGGTTTCCATTTGAAAAAAATGATTTATGATAATTTTTTAATCGCTCAATTCCATGACAGCTAGGGCTAATGTTATATGACATTCGAACAATTTAAATTTTGAAATAGATAGCCACATGTCTTTTCTTTTTGCCACAGTGGCTGTGGTAATCATTAAATTCGTTGTTTAGGCTATAGCAATTTTTTCGACAAGCAGCTTTTTTCCTCCAAAAATTTGAAATATTTTTTTCTCAAAAACGGTTAATATTAGGTACCAGAGTGTTTGATATCAAAATTCATAAAATTTTGCAGAGAATTTAAGTATGTAATAAAAAATGGGGGTGCCCATTTAAAATAAGAAAGTTGCTGTCCACTTCCGGTATTTCCGGAAGTACTGCCATATTGAAAATATTTTTAATCGATAGATCTCGTTGTGAAACAGTAATGTGCAAAAAATCTCCGATCTAGATATTGTAGTTCTCTTGAAACTTCTAATGCACGCTAAGCCTGGGACACCCTGTATCTGTATTTTAAATTTAATCGTAATGTAAGAATAGTCTGGAAGAACTACAAGCACAAATTAATGAACTTGTACTGGGAAATACAGTCAACAATAAAGTGAGTCTTAAAATGAATTTAGCAAAAACTAAAGAAATGTACAACGAAATAGTGGAAAGAAAAAACAATCTAATAAATAACACAACGCTGGAAATAGTAGAAGAATATATATATTTGGGACAACTAATACACAGCTCGGGATCTCTACTATCAGAAATCCACAGAAGAATTGCCACTCTATCCAAAGAAGACCAATGTGTACTACCAGTCATGACATATACATGCGAAACTTGGATACTTGGATACCAAACCAAACGGACATCATAAGAAAACTGCAGATCGCACAACGTTCAATGGAACGAAGGATGCTGCGAATAATCAAGAGAAACCGTAAAAGAATATATAGAGTGGATACGCCAAAAGACCATCCACAGAGTCAAATTCCTCAAATGTCAATGGGCAGGACATCTGGTAAGAAGCAAAATTTCAGTATGGTATAGTTTATCTGAAGTCAGTTGGAATAGATTAGGACTCTTAACCGGTATCTTTGTCGGCGTCGCCGTCGCGTCGTTGGGACTATGGAATTAAGAGTCTCACTACTTCCAATTGACTTCGGAAATGCTATACCCAAGAGGAATTAAGAAATATAAGAGTGCATCTACCAGGTACCTTGTGAATGCAGTGAGTCGTATATTGGAACGACAAAACGTACCTACTTTAAATGACTTTA